>NW_019154098.1:25633401-26018401 GCF_002288905.1 Enhydra lutris kenyoni | reverse complement strand
AATAAGTTAATAGTACAATATTAAAATTGATTACAAAAAAGTAACACCAGAATATTTCAGTCATTTAACATTTCCTTGATAATTATGAGAGGAACTCATTGGGACAATTGAAGTATTTTATTTTATTATTTTTTTATTAAGATTTTATTTATTTATTTGACAGAGAGAGAGAGAGACATCACAAGTAGGCAGAGGCAGGCAGGGGAGGGGGGAAGCAGGCTCTCTGCCGAGCAGAGAGCCCGATGCGGGGCTCGATCCCAGGACCCTAAGATCATGACCCGAGCTGAAGGCAGAGGCTTTACCCCACTGAGCCACCCAGGCGCCCCTGAAGTATTTTATTTTTAACATTAATTGAAAGAGACTGAGAATCACATTCCTTTTATTTATTTATTTATTTTTTAAGATTTATTTATTTGGGACTTCTGGGTGGCTCAGTTGCTTGCAAAAGCATCTGCTGTCAGCTTAGGTCATGATCTCAGGGTCCTGGAATTGAGTCCCGAATCAGGCTTCTTGATGGCAGGGAGACTGCTTCTCCCTCTGCCTGTCACTGTCCCTGCTTGTGCGTGCTCTCTCTCACTCCCTCTCCCTCTGACAAATAAATAAATAATCTTTAAAGACTTATTTATTTTAGAGAGAGCATGCTCAGCAAGCACAAGTGGGAAGGGGAAGCAGAGAGAGAGAGTCTCAAGCAGATTCCCTGCTGAGGGGGGAGCCTCACGTGGGGTCGATCCCACAACCCATGAAATCATGACTTGAGCCAAAATCATGAGTCTGAAGCTTAACTGACAGCCACTCAGGTGCCCCAGAGTCACATTCCTTTAAAGTTAATGAGGTTTCCATGTGAGAAGCTAAACTAAGGTAATCATTGATCCTACATGGAAAATAAAAATTATTTTTAGTTATTTCTATAGGGCTAATAGATAGCCATATGTCTATAATTTTCGTTTCTAATTTGGTTCTCTCTTGAGAACATCCTGTTAACAACTACACTGTGAAAATAAGCAAAACATGGAACACAAGATTGTTCTGGGAGTTTGAGATACTTGTTCCCCTACTAACAGCCACCAAAGCATCAGATACTGTAAAGTAAAACAAAGAAATATGAGTCATTGTCTGTATCCAAAGTGGTATACCATCATCTGTAAAGTATGGGTTAGAGTCAAGGGAATACATTTCATTGAAATAACTATGCATTCTAGTATGAAAAAATCTAAAGAAAATAAGATAAATATGAATAGACAAATGCCAAGACTATGTTTTAGTGGAAAAAAAAAAAAACATAAAAAGAAAAACAGGTCTTGCTTTTTTACATCCCATTTCTCATGCTTCTACTTAGGTGAGATAGACAAAGCTAGAATGATAGCATAATAATTGAGGCAAATATCTACTTAGGTTTAAGAATCAGCATTTAATCATATTTCATAAATGTTAATATATCCTAGGTATCAAATTCATAATGCTTACCTTAAAAAAGAATTCTTTAAATAATTATTACATTATAATACAAATATTCCTATTTCTTGAGGAAACCCATATTACTCTGGAATCTGGGTGTAATCTTTATAGAATATCATGGGAATCATAGAAAATTTTCTTTCTTATATGAAGTAAGATGAGAAGAAAAGTAAAGTAATCAAACTTATAAGCTATTAGATTCTTGAAATAGAAGACAATGGTAAGTAGAATATTAAATAAACACATGGATAAAATCGTGCATTAAAAAATGTGTAATTTATATTAATAATTCACCAGGGTCTTATTTAAATGATGAGAAATGATTTGAGAAATAGTTAAATAATAAAAATGTTCATCATTAGATCTAAAAAGATACAGATAAAACAGAAAACAAAAGTATATTTATCAACTCATTACTGGTAGAAACATTTAGAAATTAAATTCTGTGAAGACCAAACTCTCTGTACATTTAAAACTGGATAATTATATTAGAAGTCTGATCAATTATTTTCATTACTCCTGTGGGACAGAGAAAGGAATGGACTTAATTTACACATTAAAGTATTTGCTGACTTTGTGCAGAATTTGGAATATTCTTATAAATGTGACAAAAATATAACTTTGGGGATAGCATATGAGATGGCATGTATTAAATTTCATAGTTTTATTAATAATAGACAATATTTAGACAGTTACACTGGGGATAATACTTGTGAAATCAACTAATGTATTAACAAAATAAGAAGGAATAACAAAATGAGAAGAAAGAGAAGTGGAAAAAGAAAGTGAAAAAGAGAGTGGATAGGAGTGAAAAGAAGAACACAAAAGAAAAATAAATTCTCTTTATTGTAACAAAAAAGCTGTTCAAGTAGGCATTTTATTTGGAGTCCTTTTAAAAAATTCTTGGAAACACATTTTCTTTGTGATGGTCCAGTGAGTTTTATAATCATGATGCATTATGACCCTACTTTTAAATACATGTGGACAGAGATATGACTTTTAAATACATGTGGACAGAGATAGGACTTCACTGTTTCTATGAAATTGTGCTCTGAATATTATAGCCTGGATCCTCTAATAGGTGCAACATTTTTATATCTTAACAGCCTCTTACCTGACCTCTACACCTACGTATCTGACCACTATGTTATATTCCCATGTTGATGTCTAATCAGCATCCCAGGGCTATGTTCAATCAAACCTAAATCTCAATTAAAAAATCTGTTGTCACCTCCTTCTCTTTTGAGTAAAGTCTAATCTTCCTGGTAGGCTGAACAGCCCTGAAGTCTTCCTTAATATCTCATACACATTTCATCCATCTAATAATCCTGTGGACTCTATGGCTTCTAATGCCACAGCATATGCACAATATATATATTGGCTCCTCATTACCTCTTCGGCTTCTGCCACAATCCAAGTCATCATCTCTTGACTATTTCATTAGTCTCCTCAGTTCTTATTGCCTCTGGCAAACCTCTTTCTCCCAGTTACCCTCAACTCCATTATCAGTGTGATCATTTAAAAATATATAGTGATTCATGTGTCTTTTCCAGTGATGTCCACAACCCACCAATGACATCCAAAGCACTATCTGCCTAACCTATTTCCTTGTTTATTGTCCGTCTGTTCTCACTAGAATATAAATACTACCATAGTGGAGAAGTCATCTGCATCACAGTGCCTAGGTTCTGGAATGATGGCCTGGCAAACGAAAGGCTCTTGAAATGATTCTGGCAGAATACATTTATTATTTTTTTTAAATTTAGGGTGAATTTTAGAACTATTAGTGTTAATATACATATATTCTTAATAATTTTTGAACCAGATAGAGGGATAATACAATATAAGATGCTATCACTCTGAGAGCACCTGGATGGCTGGGTTGTTAAGTGTCTGCCTTTACCTGGGGTCATGATCCCAGGGTCCTGGGATCAAGCCCCATGTGGGGCTTCCTTCTCAGCAGGGAGTCTGCCGTTCCCTCTCCCTCTGCGTCTCCTGCTCCCCATGCTCACACACACACACTCACTCTCTCTCTTTCTCTTCCTCTCAAATAAAGAAATAAAATCTTAAAAAAAAAAAAAAGAGGACATTACTCTGGAATAGTATAGTGTTTTCCACATAGAAACGTAGGGTAATATTAGACATTCTAATATTTTAATTGAGTATTATACCTTAAAATATAATATAAAGTATATAAAATGGATTTCAGATGCACATACTAATCTCTATTCCCATTAACTCTGTTTAAATTTGGATCTCCATCTTCTTTTACCTAAACTCTTTTGATAAACTCTTATCATGAAGTCCTCCTGTGATCTTTTTTTTTTTTTAAGATTTTATTTATTTATTTAACAGGCAGAGATCACAAGTAAGCAGATAGGCAGGCAGAGAGAGAGAGAGGAGGAAGCAGGCTCCCTGCAGAGCACAGAGCCCGATGTGGGGCTCGATCCCAGGACCCTGGGATCATGACCTGAGCCGAAGGCAGAGGCCTTAACCCACTGAGCCACCCAGGCACCCCTCCTTCTGTGATCTTAAGGTTTACTCCACAGGCCTCTTAAAGTGATAATTCATACATATTTGATTATGGTGGATAACCTTACTTTGCTACTTATAATCCTTCAATAATTCAGTCACACACTGGATGAAGTCCATGTCTTCAGCTTCCCAAGCTAGTGTTTAGTGTTTTTCAAATTGATTTAATTTAGGGTGTCTAACACCTGTGCAAAATGCTCCATCCATTCTAACCATTTTACAAGTAACCCCTACAAGGAGGGGGGTGGGGGGGAGGCAAGCAAACAAACCAAAGGAAAGCAAAAAGTTACTGGAATGGGTCAGTTATTTCTTGATTGCTTGTCATTCCCATACCCTTTCTTCCATAGTCTGTCCAAGTATCTGTGCCATTCTTCTTTCTGATGAGTTCTGCATATTAGGAGGCAAGAGAGAGAGAAGAAATAAAGGGGAAGGGAGAGAATGCATCATTCTGCCTTTCTTTCTCTTCCTGTTGTTTCTGGAGAAACTATGGAAGTTGTTGCATTGCTTTGATGACCCTAGCTCTTACCCTAGCAGCAGTCTTTTTGGACAGTTCTAGTAGTGGCCATGTGGTTCCCTTCTATGGGGGCAGCATGTGCTGGGTGACTTACCCCCTTGGCTCCAGTTCCCACTAAATCAACCTCCTTCCATGATAATAGCACTGTGCATGGCACAGCAATCAGTTTGTTCTACATTCTATTCTGGAAATCTCAGCCCCTTCCTACCCACCCGGCTGTATTTCCTTCCTATAGTAAATATTCTCTGGATTGCTTCTTCTGCTTTTGCCTGGTTTCACCCTTCAAGTCTTTTAAAACTGGTTCCCTGCATTAATTTCCTTCTGTTTGTTTTCCCAGTTATGTCCTGTTAGGAAGGAATGAAGGAAGGGAAGGAAGGGAGGAAGGGAGGAAGGAAGGAAGGAAGGTAGGAAGGAAGGAAGGAAGGAAAGGAAAAAAGGCTATTCATAGGTAGAAAATGATTTTCTATTTTTTTTTCACAAAAGAGGAAGAAGTAAATATGAGAAATTAAATTAATAAATAGATCATTTTCCATTTTACAGTACCTTATTGATCATAAAATTAGTTCATTCTTTTAATATTATTTTTCTTGGGTAAAAATACATTTCTATATATGATGTGCTATGCTCATTGCAACAAAAGTTATAGTTTATGTAATCTTAAATCAATTCTGAATAATGTTTTACTCATTGTACTCCATGAACTATTAGATACATCTTGTTGCTATAATGTCTTAAATTATTTGTGATATCATCACATGTACATGCATGCCTAATTTAATTTTAGCTAACAAGAACAATCATATTACCTTGAAACATCAAATTAAACATGAATTCAAAATTAAAACATTTATGTCAGCAAAATGCTTTATTTAGCTGTTTTTATGTCAAAATGCAGAACTGTTTTAACCAATGAAATATTAAGTGCTACCAGTTAAGTTTTCACTATTAATCAAGTGTTCACCATATATTATATTATTATTCCCATGACCTCTATGGCTATATATAACTTTATTTTTTTTTATTCCATTTTAGAAATGGAGAAATGAAAGGAGTGCAAAGGGAAATGGTTGGTTAGAAGACACATTGTTAGTAAAATGGCAAAGCCAAAAGTGAAGGCAATGTTCTTTTTGCTAGTCTATGGGGACTCTTGGTTAATTTGGTAAATTTTTAAGAAGTTGATCATTTTTTTCCAAATTATTCTGACAAGTTAATGTAAGCTCTTAACTTGAAAGTGAATACTTAAAATTAATCCATGTATCTGGCAATTATAATATCACCTTGTCCTGAGTAGCTTTGATGAGGTAACAAATCAAATTCAGTGATTATTAACAAAAATAGGAAAAGAGGAAATATGGAAAGCTTATATTGACTATAATTTTAAGAAGCTATGTGAAAGAAATATGTGATTGGCATTCATCTTGATAAAGAGCAATCCTTATTACAGACTTACAGAGGGAGAAAATGAAGTACTGGAAAATAATACAAGCATTATTATCCATAAAAACCAAGATTAAAAGAATATTATCACTAATGTTTATAGAAAATGTTTATGTGCCAGTTACTGAGTCAGTATTTTATACATTTAATTTACAAAACATTGTGAAGATGACCTTTTTGTACTTCTATTTTCCATTAAATTTAGAGAAGTGGTGTGCTCTCCTTTTTTTTAGTGGAAGAATTAGAATTCAGCATAAGTCTGTGACTCTAAAATATATGTTATTTCTACCACCACAATTTAAACATAAAGTGAAGATGAAGAGAGACATTTGAAATTTAATATTGGAAGCAAAAAATACCTTCCTGTCAAAAGACATGAAGATGAAAATAACCCTTTTCAAAAAGTCTAAAAGGAGGTTGAAAAGAATTATATAAAATACAGTTAAAAGTATAATAAATAGATTAAACAGCTTAAAAATATATGGAAAAATAGACAATAGGAAACGAGTACAATTTCCCCCAACTTCCAAATAAAAGGTTCTCACTGCTAATATGATGGTGTTTATTGACAGTAAACATGTTACTGGATTCTGGAAGGAATTTCCATGAAAAGATCAATGGAATTGAAAAGGCAATTAGTGGCACATGGATAATGCTATCAGGTATAGAGAACACCAAAAAGTTCGTGGAGAGGAACTCTCTCTCCTTCTTTGTTTCTTGGATAAAGAACATAAGATCTGTGCAAATCAGAAAACCACTCAACTTTATTTCCTGCAGTTCTCTTCAAAGAGTTGTCCTATCACAGAAGCCCTCTTTCTACATTCTAGGAAAGACAAAAATCCCAGAAAACAACCAGATAAGAAATTGGGTGGCTTCTTGGTGCACACTGTACAAGAAATAAAGCATCTTATGAAGGGGAATAATAGGAAGAAATATGGTAGTGTCACTTTCTAATAAAATTAAACACAGTGCTGTTTATACATGTCCTTCTATCCAATGATAAGAAAAGTATATCAATACTTAATAAGAATAAACAAAATATGTTAAAATATAATATATACATATTTTCAATAAAATTATGTTTTATTAAATTAATATGTTGAAGAGAAAAATTCTCATGTATCTATTGCTGACTTTAAGAAATTAATTACTACTGAGGCACCTCAGTCAGTTAAGTGTCTGCCTTTGGCTCAGGTCATGATCTCAGGGTCCTGGGATTGAGCCCCACATCAGTCTCTGCTCAGCAGGGAGCCTGCTTCTCCCTCTCCCTCTGCCCCTCCCCCCTGCTCATGTGCTTGCTCTCTCTCTCTCTCTCTCTCTGTCTCAAATACATAAATAAAAGCTTTAAATAAACAAATTCATTACTACATCATTACTGCCCTATTAGATGTCATAACATATTATAAAACTATAATATTTAAATCAGCGTGGTATTAGTTTAAGAGTTAACAAACAGACCAGTGAAATAGAATAGAGTCTAGACACAATACCACACATAAATACCTACTTGATTTGCAATGAGCTGAGGTTCAGTAAAGATTTATTTCCTATATATGGTTTAGAAGTATTTACTCATATAGAAAAAGTCAGGTATATGCTCATACAGAGTCAAGTATATACTCATATAGAAAAAAATTAGAACAACAGAAACATAACTTTGTTATTTACTTCACATCATACACAAAATCAATTCTCTATAGACTGTGTATTTAAATGTTAAAAGATAATAATAACATATCAGGAAATATCTTTGTGACCTGGAATAAGCTAAGATTTTTAAATTAAAATACAAAAGAATTAGTAATAGAGAAAGTACTTAATAAATTACACTACATTGAGAACATCTTTTCTTATTAAAAGATGTAATTAAAATGAAAAGTCAAGGCACATAGTGATGGAACTCTTATCAAGAATATATATAGAATTCCTACAAATTGTTAAAAAATGAATCAAAAAGTCCACAAAAAGGATGAGGAAAGACTTGAGTAGCACATTATATAACAGGATACCCAAATGACCAAAAAGCATATAAAAAATGTTCAACTTTGTTAGTCAATAGGAAAATACAGATTAAAACCAGAATGCTAATGTTACTAAAAAGAGTAGATCAAATAAAAGTAAAATAGTAGACAATACCAAGTGATGATAAGGATGTATAACAAATAAACTTTCAAACGCAGCTTGTGAGTAGTACAACTAATTTGGAAAAATATCTTGGCAGTATTTTGGCAGTATTTCTGAAGAGCAAATTATGCATCTAGTTATATAACCAAGGGAAATGTTTAAACATGCTCATGAGTGGGGATGAACCATGAGAGACTATGGACTCTGGGAAACAAACTGAAGGTTCTAGAAGGGAGAGGGTGAGGGGATGGAGTAGATGGTGATGGGTATTAAGGAAGGTATGGATTTCATAGAGTGCTGGGTGTTATACGCAAACAATGGATCATGGAACACTTATATCAAAAACTAATGATGTACTGTATGGTGACTAACATAACATAATAAAAAAATAAATAATTAAAAAAATGAATGAATAAACATGCTCATGGGGTACATGTGTAATTATAGCAGCGCTACTCACAATAACTCCAAACTGGTAACAACCAAAATATTCATCAATAGCAGAACAAATAAACTGACATATACTCATAAAATATGAAACCATATGTCATTGAGAATAAACAAACTACAACTGCATACAATAATTTATTTGAATTTCACTAACATTATATTGAACAAAAGAATCTGTAGGAAAAGATCACCTAATGAATCTTTTCATTTATTTACTTTTAAAAACAAGCAAAATTAGTATCTACTGTTACATGTCAGAGGAGTAGTTACCTTGAAGGTAAGGAAGGGCTTTTATGATTGGAAGGGGGCAATGTTCTTTTTTTTGACCATAGTGTTAATGTCATGGATGTATTCCTTTGACATAATTCATCATATTCAAAACACGTAATTTGGGCTCTTACGTATATGTTCTTCAGTAAAACATCTTAAAACATAGCATGCAAATGAAAGTAAACACCAGAGGGGGGAAAAATGTCATAATAAAGAAGGGAATATTTAGTGATTCTTTTTTTTTTTTTCCCTATCAGGAAAGGAGGTTCTAATTGGCTATGAAATGGAAGAAATACTTTTTATTGAGGTTTATAGTACAAGAAGAAAACACACATGCATGTGCGTGCACACACACATATGTATATATATTAGCACACTGGATGAAAGTGCATGTTGGAATAAGTTCATAGAATATATTAAAGTTAACTAAGGGAACTGAAATGTGTGAAATTTGCCTAAACAATTTGATGCAATAGTAAATCAGATGGGAAATATAAACTAGTTCAGTTAATCATGCCAAGAGAATATTAAGTTTAATCTGGACAATTCAATAAAATTAAAGTATTATTTATTTGAACTTGGAGTATAGTTATTGTCATCTTTTAGATATGTACTGGGAAAATATTATTGAATTTTTATATCATATTGATATTATATTAAGTATCAGAGATATAAAGGCAAATATAGCCTTCCTTAACCACAAAGACTTCAGACCTATTTGAGACTAAGATTATATTGTCTTAGTATCCATTTTTGTACTTTCTTGGTATGTAACTATTTTATTTTTAAACTATAGAATTTTTGTTATGAGAATTTATTATTGGGACGCCTGGGTGGCTCAGTGGGTTAAAGCCTCTGCCTTCAGCTCAGGTCGTGATCCCAGAGTCCTGGGATCCAGCCCCGCATTGGGCTCTCTGCTCAGCAGGGAGCCTGCTTCCTCCTCTCTGTCTGCCTGCCTCTCTGCCTTGTGATCTTGTCAAATCTCTGTCAAACTTGTGATCTTTGTCAAATAAATAAATAAAATCTTAAAAAAAAGAAAATTTATTATTGCTTTTTGTAACATGTACTTGATCGACCTATAAAATTTTTGTTTGTTCTAAATTTTATAGAGAAATGTTAATTTTTGGCTAATCATAGCATGCAAAAATTTAGATGTGACAGGAAGCAGAAGAAGTAAATATGTCACAAAATAAAATAGATTGATATATACAAAGTTGAATTTTTTAATCAGCAGGACTTGATCCAATGTACAGTAACACATTAGCTACATGAACTAATAGAGAATAAGATGATTAATTAGAGGCTATAAAAATAAGACTAATACTATAATGAATATTTAGTTTTTAAATAGGGTAAGGAAAAGCATGATGAAAAGAGTAAAATTAGGTCAGCATTCAAAAATGAGAATTTAGGCTTTTACATGAAAATGTGTCCTGATTTTCACTTGTTCTGGGTATTAATCCTACTAGTACTCTCTTAAAACGTATTTTGACAATTCTTGAGTACTTTAACCTAAATGAGGCTTTTTCTAGATTAAAAAGTTACAGATATAATAATACTGAGATTCACTTTATATTTTATAGACACCTCAAATATCAATTTGTATGATCATTTTCAAAATATTATTTTCATTTTTGACCTAAAAATTGAGAATAAATGGATGGTACATCAGTTTCATAATAAAAATGGCTTTTAAACTTCCAATCAGCAAGTATTTTTTAAAAATTTATTTATTTATTTATAAGAGAACAAACAGGTGAGTAAGGGGAAAGGGGTTGTTTCCTTCAGGGGGAAAGAGGGAGAGAATCCCAAGTAGACTCCATGCTGAGTGCAAAGCCCCACAGGAGGTTTGATCCCAGGACCCTGAGATCTTGACATGAGCCAAAACCAAGAAAGAGTGTGATGTTTAACTGACTGAGCCACCTAGGTGCCTCCATTCAACAAGCATTTCATTGAGAGACTATTATGAGTTCATCAAAAACCTAGAATGTACTCAAAATCTAATGCAGTACCTCACTATTTTACATGCTCTTATCCCAGGACAGGGTAAGAAAACTTCAAGAGATTAGATGGTCTTTATGTACATCAGCCCCTCTGTGGAGATGTGGATTAAGAGCAAGGGGAGATGCTGATGGAGTAGAGCCTAGAGGAACTGGGTTACATGTTAGGTTAAATCCAAGGGAAAGTTCAGAGATGAAAAATTCATAAAGCAAAATTCAAGGTCTGGCTGTATTTAAGGGTTATAGAGAGGACAGTAAACAGAAGGAACTCAGGAGTAAGAAAACATTAAGAAGGGGAGATTCCCCTGGAGGAGATGTCTGCACACATGACTATATCAAAATGTTATGTCCATGAGTTGCTATTTATATTCAACTTGTTGAAGGGAGATGGGAGTGAAAATAACACTTTTTTCTACTGAATATTGCTTTAGTGAATGCATATAAATTGAAACACTGTCAGTCTATCAAAGGAAGAAAAAAAGATTTCCTTTAGAAAATGATTCATCTGACTTTCTGGAGACATCTCATTATTTTAAATCTGGAATATTTAATAGTTCTTTTTATAATAAAGACAGTATAAAACTAGAATTATTTTCTATCCTGTTTTTGTTGCTTGTGCTTAATTTAAAAAAAAATTGTAGAATAGTTATTTGTGTTAAGCTTCCCTAAAAAAAAAAAAGTATAAAATATGTGGCACTGGCTTGCAGGTGAGTAATGGGTGTTGGGGGAATAAATATCACAGGCAAGAAATGTAAAGATTGATTTTAGGCAGTGGTACAGCATTTTGTGCTGTCACAACTCCAGTGACTTTGGGTGTTTTTTTTTTTTTTTGTATATTTTTAAAAGATTTTATTTATTTGACAGAGAGAGAGAGAGAGAGAGAGAGAGCAAGCACAAGCAGGCGGAAGGACAGGCAGAGGCAGAGGGAAAAGCAGACTCCCCACTGAGCAGTGAGTCAACAGGTGACTCTCAATCCCAGGATCATGACCTGAGCTGAAGGCAGACACTTAACCAACTGAGCCACCCAGGAGTCCCAAGGGCTGTGGTCTTAATCCATATTATAGATGGCAGAACTGTCTAATATGGAGGTGGCAAATGGAAAGGGAGGATAACATGTAAATTTCTAAAGGCAGGCAATGTTTTCCCTTACTTTCTGGAATTTTAGACATTGCCTGCCTTTAGAAATATATTACAGTATATTTGCCCTTAAGATATACTACAATGTAGATATATATTATAAGAAAAAAAAAGTTCAAGCAAGATCTGTCTGGCTTTTAAGCAGTGATCAAAGAGAAGAAAGTTTAGAGGTACCAGCCTTCTCAAACAGGGATAGCCAACTTCTTCTAGATACAAATATTATTATTAAACAAGATTGAGAAAGAGTCAGAGAATGAGAAGCCTCAAAGTTATTAAACAACAATAAGATTAAGAGTGCCATCCTCTCACAAAATTCTCATGTTTTCTATGACTTCAGAATAACCACCAGTAATCTGAGAGAGAAAAAAAAAAGAGGAAAAAATTAAAAATGGTATTAGAATTATGTTTAGAAAAGAAAATCCAAGACTTTGCATATAGTTATTGACATATGAGACTCTAGGAAAGCAAAGTGATCACAAGCTTACTGAATTAGTATGAATTATATCACCAAATGCATTGAAAGCCAGGATAAAAACAGCTTTTGAGTGAGCTTTAATACAGGTTTGAACTAGCAGGAAGCTCTGCAGGCCATAAAAAAAGACATGCTCCTAAACATCCACCTCAGACATGACCATGTAGGACAGTCATTCCCATTACTCTGAAATATGATTATTTCCCAACAAATAAATATAATATTTATATGTAAATATGCATATAATTAAAATAAATTCTGCCCTTCCCACATTTCCCTCTAGATTATATTCTTTTTTTTAAAAGATTTTATTTATTTATTTTTTATTATTTATTTGACAGAGAGAGAGATCACAGGTAGGTTTAGCAGCAGGCAGAGAGAGAGGGCAGGAAGCAGGCTCCCTGCTGAGCAAGGAGCCCGATGCAGGACTCGATCCTAAGACCCTGGGATCATGACCTAAGCCAAAAGCAGAGGCTTAACCCACTGAGCCATCCAGGCACTCCCCCCTCTAGATTATATTCTGTTATCAACTTTGCCCTAACAGTTCTTCGTATACACAATGGTTTATCATTATAGTTTCCATTTTATTTCTTCGCACTCTTTCCTGAACTCTTCTGCTTCAAACTGACTTTTTTTCACACTGCTAGAAAAAATAACTTGTATCTATTTTACTGTATGGTGACTAACATAATTTAAAAAAGAAAAAGGAAAAAAGAAAGAAAAATAACTTTTGTCCATTTTAAATGACCTATTTTCAAACCCAATGGGCAATTCCCAACTCTCAGGGAACTTGAGGAGAGTGCTGCCTCAGCATTTGTCATAGGTCCTAATCGTGCCTCCTACTTTCTTCACTTTGCTCCTAGGATACCTTGTTCATTTAGTTTCCTCTTACTTCCCTGGCCTTTATCTTTTACATCCTCTTCTGCTGCCTCTTCCTGACCACCTTGATCTCTGTACTGGGAGTGGTCAGACCTCAGTCCTTAGACATCTTTTCTTTCTCATGTATTCTCATATAAAGCCATAATTTTTAGTCTGCTTCTTTCTTCCCTCAGCTCCAGATTTTTATGTCCAAATGCCCACTTGATGTTGCTAGTTGTGTGCCTAATAGGGCTTTTAAAATTAACATAACCAAATCAAACTTCTTATTTCTAACCCCATCCCAATGTGATCATTCTCTATCTGCTTCCAGAAAAATATAACTAGATTTTTTTTTTTAGCTTTTCATGGCAAAAAAAAAATAGAATTTTATTTGACTTTTTTTTTAATATGTTAAATCTACATAAACCTAAGGCAAGACGCTCATCCATCTATCAATGAACACTTCTGTTGCTTCCATATCTTGGGTATTGTAAACAATGCTGCAATAAACAGGGATGCACATATCTTTTTGAATTAGTGTTTACATTTTCTTTGGGTAAATACCCAGTAGTGGAATTACTGGCTCATATGACAATTCTATTTTTAATTTTTTGAGGAAACTTCATATTCTTTTCCATAGTGACTGTACCAATTTGCGTTCCCACTACTAGTGCTTGAGGATTCCTTTTTCTCCACATCTTCACTAACATTCATTATTTCTTGTCTTTTTTATTTTAGCCATTCTGAGGGGTGTAAGTGATATGTCATTGTGGCTTTGATTTGCATTTCCCTGATGATTAGTAATATGAATTTCTTTTCTTGCATCTGTTGACCCTCTATGTCTCCTTTTGGAGGAAAAAATGTCTATTCAAGTCCTCTACCCAGTTTTTAACTGGGTTTGGTTTTTTTTGTTTTGTTTTTTTTGTGTTGAGTTATATAAGTTATTTACATATTTTGGATATTAGCTCCTTATCAGATGTATTATTTGCTAATATTCTCCCCCACTAAGTAGGTTGCCTTGTTTTGTTGATTTCCTCTGCTATGCAAAAGCTTTTTATTTTAATATAATCTCAGTAGTTAATTTTTGCTTTTGTTTCCCTTGCCTTAGAAGACATATGTAGGAAATGTTGCTCTAACTGATGTCAAATAAATTCATCTATGTTCTCTTCTAGGAGTTTTATGATATCAGGTCTCCTATTTAGATCTTAAATCCATTTGGAGTTTATTTTAATGTATGGGGTTAGAAAGTGGATCAGTCCTTGCCGTTTGCAACAACATCTATGGACCTAAAGAATATTTGCCAAGTGAAGTAAGTCAGACTGAGAAAGACAAATACCATATGATTTAACTCGTATGAGGAATCTAAAAAACAAAACACATGAATAAACAAACAAAAAAGCAGAATCAAACCTAAAAACACAAAGAAAAAACTGATGGTTGCCAGAGGGGATGTGGTTGGTAAAATGGGTGAAGGAGAGTGGGAATATAGGTTTTCAGTTATGGAATAATTAAGTCATAGGAATAAATGATACAGTGTAGGGAATATAGTCTGTGATATTGTAAAAGGGTTGTATGGTGGCAGATGGTAGCTACACTTATGGTGAACATTAGCATAATGTATAAACTTGTGGAATCAGTATGTTGTACACCTAAAACTAATGAAACATTGTGTCTCATCTACACTCAAATTTTTTTTTTAAAGCTTGATCTCATGCAATCAGAAAAGTACAAATTCAAACCATGATACAGCATTTTACAACCAATGGATTATCGAAATTAAGATTTCTGTTAGCTATCAAGTGCTGAATATATCCAGAGACATTAAACATTATAAATAAGTTTTGTACATTGTTGGTGGTATTTTAAAGTGGTGTGACCACTTGGGAAAACAATTAGCTTTACATAATTTTGAATAAATTTAAACAATTCTATCTTCTCTATACACTGAATCAGCCCTTCACTCAGATCTAAGAGAATCTCTTGTACTCTGTGCCACAGATATATACAAGGTTACTCATAGCCACATTATCTGTTAAAGCAAAACTGGAAACTATACAAATGAATGTCTTCTAGAAAATATACAAAGTACATATTATCATAATTGAATTGTGATAAGTGCATTAGACTGAAAGAAAATGGATAAACTATAGCAATGTGCCACAATTTGGTTGACTCTTAGAGACCTTATGTTGAGTCAAAATACAAGTCTCAAAAACCATAAAACTATAAAATAAGCAAAATTAAACTTTATGTTGTTTAAAGTTATATTCATGTATGATTAAACTATATCTTTTTAATTAAGGAAGAGATGGCCTTAATATGGGAATATTTGTTTCTGGTGAAAAGTCAGAGTAAAACCAGGAAGGGATAGGGAAGAAACAAATATTGGCACCGTCTTGGTTAAGTGGAAGGCTTATTGGTGTTCATTCTAATATAATCCTTCATAAATTATATTTTATGTACTTATGTATTTTTATGTACAAAAGTATTTTTAAAAGAGATATACAAGACATTCATGTGGAAATAAAACCGACCTATTAAATGGTAACTTAGTACCAGTATCCCAGTAGATCTGGTGAGCCGTGGATTTTATTAATATTGGTTTTTTTTTTTTTTTTGGTTGAGTATTTTCTAGCATTCCCAAAATAATTTGGGATACTTTGTATCCAAAAATAATTTGACTTTTGTAACTAGAAAATATTATTTTAAAAATGAACGAAATGGGGCTGCTATGATTGGTTCACGCATTAAAAAAAATTACCACATATATATTGGTAGCTGTTCTGACAAGTTCCATAATCTACGCAGTTTTTAGTACTTCTGTCCACCAGAGTTTCACATATACAGAAGGATTCTGAAATTTTGTTTTGATTTTCAAATACCTCAAAAAAGCAATTTTAAAAGAAGCATATAAATATAATGCATTAATTTTAATATAGGTTAATGATAACAATATTTAATCACTAGATTTTGCCACTGATTTTATAAAGTTTTTATGTTTGTTGTATGTGTGTGTACAAGTTTATGATCCCTTCTATTTTCCAAGATTAATCTTTTAAATCTGCATTTGCTGAGGAATATTATTTAGAAAATGGTCATGTACATTTCTTGAATACTTGAATTTAATTTTTATCTTCCCAATCTTTATACAAATTAGTATTATTATATTTTATAAAATCAAACCAAGAATTTTTAAATACCATTTTTGAATTTATACATAGTTAACTTATGATTTTTAAATATATCATTTAAAATACAATTGAAAAGACTTCAGGATTTCTAAAAATATAACACGCATGCTCATGCACTTAATCAATTATTTAGTTTTTATGTTGATAAATTTAATTATTTTCCATGTCAGCTCAATATCTTCTACTATCTTAAGAACACCAAACTTTAAACATTTATAAAGGAATATTTACTTCTTCTATATACAATAATTTTTATGACAAAAATAGATCTTTGGGTACATGTCATCTCATAACAACAAATAGGTGATTTTTTTAAAGTAGACTCTGACATAAGTATGGGTCCTTTAATGTTCTTGACCTTTCAATTTGCATTTTGTAAAATAAGTGGTCAGTAAAAGTTATCTGATTCTGTAGTTTTCTAGTTTACAGTAAACCTAATCAATCATTCTAAAAATGGTATAGTTGAAATGTAAATAAAAGTAACTAATTTGTTGTGCCATTGAGATTCAGACTTCTTTGTCTTGAAAATCTAATTTTATGATTTTGAAGAAATTATTGATCTTTCTGAAAATTATTTTTCTGTGTAGTAGGCATATTGGGAAGAATTTCTGAAATGATATTATGAGAATTGTATATATATATAGCCTGACATAGTGTATTCAGAAAAATGATCCATTTTAATAGGTATAGAGTAGTTGTAGCTTCCCTTAGACTATCATATATTAACAAATTTAGGTGAATTCACAAAGAGTTCATCTGGGATGCCTGATTTTAAAATTCTATTTGGGATTTTAGATTACTATATGAAACTTTCTGTTACTCAAAACATTTATATTTATAAGAACATCTAGTTGCTTTTTGTGAGAAAAACCCGTATTTTGATTATGCCATTTTACAGATGAAAAAAATGTTTATGGAGAGTAAGTGACTTTCAAAACAAATATCACTAGTTAGTGACTTATAACACCATGTGTAGTTTGCTTTTAAAATATCTGCTGTATTCCTGAAAGCAGGCTAGTGGAAGTAAACCTTTCACAGATTTGCTATAAAAGATTGAATAAATATAATTCTTAGAACAAAGTGTTTAAATTTGCTTGTTGACATCTTTTGTTTTATGATTTAACCCCTGTTTTAATGGTTTAATTTAGTCTGATTCTTCACTCAAAGCAACCTCAATTCTTTTTGGCAACATGCCTGGTATAAACAACAAATGATTGTGTTTACTCTTGAATCCTTGCCTTACTCAGATTTGAAAGACTCTTTTATGTTGACAAAAAGTTCTAGAAATCCCGACTGTCCTTGAGATCTATCCAATCATTAATTTGAATGCTCCAAAGTGAGAAATGACATCGAATGAGAAGAGTCATTAACTGCCTAAGGTGCATCAAAATTTTAATTGTTTATTTTTCTAACTCACTTACATGTCCTGTGGTGATGCCGTAAGTCTTTAGTAAATTAAACCGTTAGAGAGGAGGGTACTAACCACAATATAACATCCTTTTCAAATGTGTTCATAGAAAAAACCCACACATACCCTCAATTTCTGTGTTTTATGATGTCTGTATTTTTTATACAAGGCTATCACTATCACCAAGGACGTAGTTGTATTAATAGTAAGCAAAGTCCATGTTGCCATTTGCAGATCTCATTACTATTACACATAAATAAGAAAAACCTAGTATTGCTTCTCTTTATGTATTGAGTAAACAGTTGTTAATATCACATGAGATTTACACGTACCATTCACACAACATGCACACAAGTCATCTATGCCAGTGAGTCAAGCACTTAGAGCCTCTGTATTTCACAGACATTTTATTATACAAGAGAGATAATCAGGATACAAGGACTGGTTCTAACCTGAAGGAGGATGTCTTCCAAGTCAACAGATTGGGTTAGGTCTTACGATCTCAATCAAACCGGACAGCCTTCAGATGGGGACTTCGGAATAGAGTTAAATCAAGGGTGTAGTGCCATAAAAGTATACCCTATGTCCATTTGTTTCTGTGGTCGAACAAGTCATTTAGATATTTTCTAATAATTTTTTTTGTGGGAAAGTTGTTCTCTACCTCAGTATTACACTTAGAGGAAAGGAGGCAGATCATTGCATTGCAGTATAAGGAGAAGCAATTGGGAACAGTAGAGATTTTAACATGACTGTTAAGAAGTTACATGGGAAATTAAGTGAGCAAAGGAGAGTAAAACAGACACAAAATTAATCATGTAAGAAGAAAATTATAGTTGTTGCTCAGGAACATTTATGTGGACACTGCCAATATTTTCTGAAAGACAGAAAGTCCACCAGTTGTACAAATGGGAACTCAAGCTATGGCTCATTTTCTATTCATTCTAATTAGCATTCCCTCATTATATACCTTAGGATTGTGGATTCTAGGGTTATGTCAAAAATCCAGTGAGTTTGTAAAATTAAACAAGACATTGTGATAAGATATATTACATCTATTATATTTATCCCTCACATTACTGAAAAAAATACTGGATAAATAAATAATATTCAATAACAATAAAAGAATAAAGTTCAGAGAATTTAGCCAGAGAATGAAGTATATTTTTTAACTATAACCAAGGGGGTATATATAGATTATGGCTAGTCACAAAGTAAAAAAAATCAACAACAAGGGGTAGTTTTATGATAGAAATAATAAAAATAAGATAGAGCTTTCTCTAGCAAAATTTAGTTGATCAAGTAGTCATTTTTAAAAGCTACTTGAAATATGCTTCATTGTAACTGTGCTCAGTAAAATTCAATCCAATATAATTATTGAACTGTGAATTCCAGGATTTCTTAATATGTAGGCCATCTTAATTCTTACTCACTATAATAACCACAGAGGGTAAAATGAACATAGACTTCTTCATACTTTCAGGGCTTATCATAGATCTAAATATAAAAGATAATGTTCCTAAGTTTCAGAAGAAAATGTAGGAGAACTTTTTTCCATCTTTGGATAAGTAATTTTTTATGAGACTAGAAAGGACTAACAAATTTTAAAATTAATAAATTGGACTTCTCTAAAATTAAAAATTTCAGCTCATCAAAAGATGTGTAACAAAATGAAAAGAAATTTAAAGATAGGAAAAACACATTTGCAACGTATATATTTGTCAAAAAAATGGTATAAGGATTGAATAAAGACACAATTCAATAATATCAAGACAAATCAAACAACCCAATTAAAAATAGACAAAAAGTTTGAACAGATACTTCATAAGATATATCAATAAATGCTCAATAAGCACGAAAGAAAAGTGCTTAATAGCATTAGTCATGACAGAAATGCAAAATAAAAACACAATGAGATTGTCAACCTCAAATGTTGGCAATGATGTGGAGCAATCAGAATTCTTACACAATAATGGCAGAATATAAAATAGGTCTTGGGGCACCTGTTTGGCTCAGTCACTTAAGCAGCTGACTTTTGATTTTGGCTCAGGTCATGATCTCACGGGTCATCAGAGTGAGCGTCCTCAGGCTCCATGCTCAATAGGAAGTCTGCTTAAGGATCCTCTTTCTCCCTCTCCTTCTGCCCCTCCCCCAACTCTTACTTTCTCTCTCAAATAAATAAATCATTTTAAAAAAAGAATAAAAAGTAGTGAAAATACTTTGAAAATCTATTTGGGAGTATTTTGTGATATTAAATAAAGATTTACCCAATAATCCAACAATTCTACTACTAGGTATTTATCTAGACAAATGAAAATGCATCCACAGAAAGACATGAAGGGCACATCAATTGCATCTTCATTCAGAATACCTCCAAACTTAAAAAAATGCAAACTTTATTTTAACAGAAAAATAATTCATGTGATGAAATGTTACTCCACAATATAAAGGAATAAACTGTTGACAGAACAGTGTGTATGAGTCTCAAAAATAGTATGCTTAGTGAAAAAGATTAAACACAAAAAGTACAATTTGTAGCATTCAATTTCTATGAATATAAATAGAAGGGGAAAACTAATCTGTGGCAAAGCAAATAAGTACAGTGGTTCCTTCCGAAGTGTGGGGATGGACTGGAAAGGAATTAGGATAGGACTTTCTGGAATGATGAAAATATATGTAGGTTCATAGGGATGTTACCTGAGTTTATACATGTTTCATCAAAACATAATTGTACACGTATGATCTGAATATCAAGCTATAGAAAATTAATGCCCCTATTATAAATAAAGTTTTGATTCTAACATATATTAACTTAATTCAAAGTATAATTCAATGTTGTCTATTTAGTCAACAGAGATAACAAGATGTTCATATATAAATGTGCATGCTTAAAGTTTGTCTCTATTGACTTAGGGCCATTATCAGGAAAATAAAAGGAAGAACTGTTTAGAAAAAAATAAAATGATTTTGATAGACTCATATAATTATTGAGATGTCAAATTGTTTAACTTTAATAATTAGTTTTTCACAATCCCTTTATATTATCAAGTGTGTGAACTTAGATGGTGAATTTGAAAATTTCAAAAAGTTTTCTGATATGGTTTTGATTATTTGAAGGTCTAATTAACTGAGAGTGGAATTAGTCAAGACTCATATTTAAAATGATGTTCTCTCTTCCAGTTTAAAATTTAAATCCTAAATCTCTAAGTAATATATGTCAGAAAAATATACTTGAGGGGTGCCTGGGTGGCTCAGTGGGTTAAGCCTCTGCCTTTGGCTCAGGTCAAGATCGAGCCCCACATCGGATCTCTGCTCAGCATGGAGCCTTCTTCCACCTCTCTCTGCCTGCCTCTCTGCCTACTTGTGATCTCTGTCTGTCAAATAAATAAAATCTTTAAATAAATAAATATATATAGATAATCTTTAAATATATATATATTTAAAGATTATATATATTTAAAAATTCTCGAAATTTGGAATAGATATAAAGGATCCAGAAAATTAATTTTTTCTAATGTCTCTGGGTATCCAAGGTAAAAATCTTAAAATTCAATGACTAGTAGAAAAGGGGAAAAAAAATCCTCATAGCCCCGTCACCATAACCACAACTGTCATTTTGGAGTGAATCTTTCAATTCCTAAACAAACACAGTCACAAATGCACAAGCATTTTTATATTATTATGCATGCTGTTTTACAGTCTGTTTTTTTTATTCTAGCCAGTAATATATTGTGAACCCTTTCTCTATCCATAAAAATTCTTATAAGATTTGTTATCTAATTGCTGCATTTTCTTCATTGGTCTCTATCAAAAAACACTCATTTAATTGCTACCTTCAACAAAACAGCAAAACAAATTCTGTGTCTAATTTGGAAATGGAGACATTTGATTGATTGACATGATAAGTAATAACCTTAATTATTAGTTATTACTGTTGTAGTCCTTCAGAAACAGTACATAGATTGATATTCCCATTACTCATGCAACAAAGTACCTAAATATCTTCACTAATAGTGTTTACAATTGTTTAGGTCTTAGTTTTATATTTGAAAAATATTACATTGCTACTTTTATTTGTTTTTTTGATAGCTACCAAGATTTATTTTTACTAGTTTCTTATTTTACATTATTAATTTAACATTTTTCTTTTGCAAAGTCCCTGTGCATATTTTTGCATATTTCCATTCATATGACTATATTTTTCATATTTTTAAGTTATTTATATTAAGTACCTCATGACTTTTTGTTTTATATATCTTGAAAATGATTTTCTTTGATAATTATTTAAATATTTATTTTATTTGATGTATATCTTGATCATAGAAAATGTTTTTATTCATAGTGTCACATCTTGCAACCTTTATATATTTTGGTTAAGCTTTATAATGATAGGAAATTAAGTTTATACAAATAAATTTTGAGAAGTTATACTATGTTAGATATTTTAATTTTCTCAATATTTTTTATTGTTCACTGCCATTAAATATAAAAAATTCACATTTTCATATAAAATAACTTTTCCTTAAGATGAAATGGAATAGAGTTACATATAATGATGTTGCATATTATGTAACTTTTGTTACTCATCTCATATCTACTTCTCTCACAGAATTCACTATATCAATAAATGGTAACTTTTTGTTAGTTGTTGACAGAGTCTGTTTTCCACAGAACAGCTTACGTGATCTTTTCAGATTCTAAAATAAAACAGGTCATGGCTTACGGGAATTGCAAAATGTGACCTTACTGGTGGTAGAAATTGCAAAAGGACCTCCTTCTTGTGATTGTATTTCAAAATGGGTCTCTTTTACCCACACTGAAATAGTACCATGGGTTGGGGTAGGGCCCTGAGCCTGACTAAAGTAGCACAGGCTGAATTGTTGGATCCAAGGCCTGGCAACTTTGTGCAGGACAAAAGTTGACTATGTTTGTGGTGACCCAAGTTAGGTCATGTCACATCCATACTCAAAACTCTCTGATGGCCTTCTAGCACACTCAAAAAAATTCAGTCTTGTATAGATTGCCCAATTGCATCAGTTCTCAGGCCTCACTGTATACTCATCTTCACATGCATGATCCACGATTAGGAAGTTTGCCCTGGTTATTCCTTTTCCTTGGAAATCTCTCGCTTCCATTTTTCATCCCAACTCTCACTGGTTCTACTCAACCGGCTCTGACCACAACATTTGAAACTTCAAATTTGTGTAATATCACCATAGTGGAATAAAAGTTTTCTCCCATCTTCCCCTAAAGAACACTGAGTAGACAATTGTTCATGAATGAGAGATCCTTTGTAGAAGTCCAGGAGTCCAACAAAGGTGTTCCCGTTCATCACTGGAGCAAAAAATTTTAAGACTGGATGCATCAAAGTGGCTAAGAGGAAGAGTTTCACTTTACCTGTGTAATTCTTTCCTCAAGATGACACAGATGAGCCTTCTTACCCCTTGATTTCTTTCATGGGGGTAAGTGAGAATATATGAATGACAGTCAGGTTTCCCAGCTGTATAAGATGCTGCCAGAGAGACCCATTACTTTTTCACCCCACCCAGAATACTGGGGGACAGAGACCAGTTGGGAGATTGGAATTTATGGCTCTCAGAGGGCTTCATACTGCTACAAGATCTACTTACAACATCATGGATTCCATTATGAAGCCTTCCCATGAGCTGCTAGGGGTACCTCACCTACAGATGCTCCAACTGACCTTTCTTTCTCTCTGAACAAATAAAAGCCCATAAACAGATGGTTTCACTGGTGAATTCTACCAAACATATTAAGAATTAAAGTCCAGCCTTTTAAAACTCTTCCAAAATATTGAAGAGGGAGAACTCTTCCAAATTTTATGAGGCTGCCATTACCCTAATAGCAAAGCCAGATAAGGACAACACAATAAAACTACAAGCCAACATCCTTGGTGAATGTAGATGCAGAAATTTCAACAAAATGCTAGCAAACTAAAGTCAACAGCACATTGAAAGGATTATACACCACGATTGTGGGATTTATCTTTGGATGCAAAGATGTTTCAATATATAAAAATTAATCAGTGTTATGCATCACATTAATATAAAGAAAAGTAAAAATTACATGATTATTTCAATAGATGAAAATC
This sequence comes from Enhydra lutris kenyoni, assembly GCF_002288905.1. Taxonomy (NCBI): domain Eukaryota; kingdom Metazoa; phylum Chordata; class Mammalia; order Carnivora; family Mustelidae; genus Enhydra; species Enhydra lutris. Next base: position 25,994,444 of record NW_019154098.1, on the reverse strand, counting down.
TATTTGACAAAAATTCACATCTACCTGTGATAAACACTCTTAATAAATTAGATACTGGAGGTACATAACTCAACATAATAAAGTCCATATAGGATGACCCCACAGCTAACATCATATTCCATGATGAAGGTCTGAAAAGTTTTCCTCTATGATGTGGAACAAGACAGGTTGCTGACTACTCACTACTCATATTCAATATAGTATTGGAAGTCCTAGCCAGAGCAAACAGGTAAGAAACTTAAATAAAAGGTGTTGAAATGCAAAAGGAAAATGTAAACTTGTCTTTGCATGTGATATGATCTTACATATGGAAAATCGTAAAGACAATACCCTGTTAGAAGTAAAGACCTAATTCAGTAAAGTTGCAAATAACAACAACAAAAAATATAAAAATCAGTTGCATATTTATATCCTAAAAATGAACCAGAAATAAAGGAAACAATACCCTTATAATAGCACTGAAAACAGTGAAATGCTTTGAAATCAATTTAACCAAGTAAGTGAAAGACTTTTACACTGAAAAAAAAATAAATATCTTTGATGAAAAAAATAAAGACACAAATAAATGGAAAGCTATTGCTTGTTCGTGGATAAGAAAGGATTAATATTATTAAAATCAATAATTTAATTATAATTGGTTAATAATTAATATAACAGTTAATGGTGATTAATAATGAAAATTTACCCAAAATTGTCTGTGGAGTCAATGTAGTCCTTTTCAAAATTCCAGTGGCATTTTTTTTTATAGAAATAGGAAAATCATTCTTAAATGTATATGAAACCCACAAAGGGCCCCAAATTGCCAAAGCAATCTAGTAAGAAGAACTATGAGAAGAAAAATGTTGAAGTAAGAAGAACAAAGTTGGAGACATCACATTTCCTGATTTCAAACTACATTACAAAGCTAAGTCACCAAAACAATATGGTACTGGCAAAAAACAAATTAGACCAATGGAACAGAATAGAGAGCCAAGGAAGAACCACCCCCCTCCTCAACACACACACACACACACACACACAAACACACACACAGTCAACTAATATTTGATGAGTAAGCCAAAAATAGCAAATGGGGAAAGAATAGTGTTTTTAATAAATTGTGCTGGGAAAACTGGATAAACAACATATGCAAAAGAATGAATTTGATCCCTGTCTTATACCACAAATAATCCAATTAAAAATGGACAGAGGACCTGCTTAAACGTTTTTCCTAAGAAGTCGCACACGTGCTCAATAGGTAAGTTAAAAGTTACTTTACTTGACATCACTAATCATCAGAGAACTAGAAATCCATATTACAATGAGATATTACCTCACACCTGTTAGAATGATTATTATAAAAAAAAAAAGAGAGAGAGATAACAGGTATTGGTGAGGATATCAAAGAAAAGGAACACTTGTGCTCTGGGGGTGGAATTGTAAATTTGTTCAGCCACCATGGAAAACATTGGATATTCTTTAAAAAATTAAAAATAGAACTACCAAATGATCTAGCATTCCACTTCTGGGCACATGTGCAAAGGAAATAAAGTCACTATCTTGAAGAAATATCTACACTCTCATGTTTGTTGTAGCTTTATTTACAATAGTTAAGAGATGGAAACAACCTAAGTGTCCATTGATAGATGATAAATCAGCCACTAGTCCTAGATATCACTTATATGTGAATTCTAAAAAAGCCAAACTCAGAATAATGGTGTAGAAAGTAGAATAGAATGACTAAAGAATAGAGAGAATGAGCTGAGTAGAATGGTGTTGTCAGGGGCGAAGTTTGGGAATACGGGGAGATGTTGGTCAAATATTACAAGTTTTCAGTTATAAAATGAAAAGTCTTAGATATCTAATGTAGATCATAGTAATTATAGTTAACAATACTATGTTTATATACTTGAAAGCTGCTAAGAGAACAAATCAGATTCTGTATATACACAGAATATTATATATATAGTATATATTGTATATATACAAATCAGATTTATGTATATACACATATATATGCACACATATACATATGTACATATGTACATATATACATATACATATAAATATATATTATTGTAATCATATATATACACATATATACATATGTACATACATACATACATACATATACATATATATATATGATTACCACAATAAGGATAACACCTCTATCAGCTCACATAATTGCCATATGTGTGGTGAGAATCGGATTTGTTCTCTTAGCAACTTTGCAGCATACAAAACACATATAAAACATAAAACTCTCTCTCTCTCTCTCTCCATATATATATATATAAAATTGTCATGTTGTATGCCTTAAACAGTGTTCTATGTGAATTATCTTGGTTAAACTCAAAAAAATTAAAATAGCAGACTCTCTCCTCACTACCTGTCCCCCTCAGATAAATTTCTATTTCTGTACAGCAGTTGTTTATTTTTATTGCCTGCCTTCCCCAAGAAGAGTTTGTATATGTTTACACATATACACATACACAATGATATTTACCTCTTTTACTTTAGCATTATAGCATCATTAATTCATGAAAATTCATGCAATTTAAGAAGATAAAATCCATGTTGTGGCCATTTCTATACTATGACCATGACTTTATGATAGCTACGTCCTTTTTTTAATGACAACCTTAGAATGTATTTCTTTAGAAAATTAAACATTCTTAAAACTGAACTTTGTTTCTAATAGTAAAATAAAAATTGTGAATGGGAACATTTTAATACTGTGACCTATTTTGTCTGTTTACTGGTCCTGAGCATTCTTCATGTCAATTTCTACAGCTGAGGTTGGAATTAAATGCTGTTTTTCTGGAATAGTTTTCACCTAGGGATTGTGGTTTGAGGTTATCTGAATTAAAGCTACTGCTGATATCTGAATTACTTATAAAAGGGAAAAAAAAACAAAAATGTCTTGTAATAGAATAATTAAATGAATTATAGTATAATTAAATATAAGCATCTGATAACCTGATAACACAAATTCTAGTCACATGTGAAATATGTATATTTCAATGTAGAGAGATTAAATAAGAACATAAATAGCATATGTAGTATGATCCTAAATAGGTAAGTATAGTCCCATAAGATTATAATTCTTTTTTACCTTTTGGTATAATTTTTTTATTGAGAAAGTACAATATTTACACAAAAAAATAAAATAAAGCTTAGAATTTCTTTCCTGAATCAAGTAAACCAAATTGTTTAAATGTACCAGCATCAGATATAAGCTAAATATGGAACTATGAAGGAATTCTCTAATGGTGTTTTGATGCAAGTGCCACATCCAGCCCCCAATATCAGTTTTTATTTAATAAATTAACAACTCACAGGAAAATAAGCAGGATCATCAAAAATTGAAGTTTTAGAGAATATTTAAAAGTATGAAATTGTGGGGGCGCCTGGGTGGCTCAGTGGGTTAAAGCCTCTGCCTTCGGCTCAGGTCATGATCCCAGGGTCCTGGGATCGAGCCCCGCGTCGGGCTCTCTGCTCCGCGGGGAGCCTGCTTCCTCCCTTCTCTCTCTGCCTGCCTCTCTGCCTGCCTCTCTGCCTGCTTGTGATCTCTCTCTCTCTGTCAAATAAAAAAAAAAAAAAAAAGTATGAAATTGTGTTTGGTAAATCCAATAAGCCTCTACTTACACAAGCAAGAATGACAAGACCTACAGACCATCTTCTCTGCTTTATTTCAAGACAGTTATAGCAAGCCATTAAAAAATCGCTATTGGAATTCACGGAAAATAACAAAATATAGGTATCAAATTTCCAAAAGATAGAGAACAGCAGACATACCATAAGGACATGTATTAAGTGAGAATGTGAGAGAAGAAAAAAGCAAGAAAACAGTGAGTCAAAGAGACAGACACAAAAATGAATCAAACTTCCAGCAGCAGTTTCAGCTTCAGACTTTGTATATAAACCCAGTCTGGAAGGTGTTGTAGGTTATACACTAGATTTTTTTCTCCCTCGTCTTTCTAATTAAAGTCGGCTATAACATTAGCAACAGGATTTCTTTAAACATAAAAACCAATAGATGCCTTATATATCCACATGAGAGTAAAAATGATACAAGATTTATATTAGAAGGGAGGCCATAAAACAAATACCAAGAATAAATTCGTAGTTTATCTTTTGGTTTATATCTTTCTATGTTATACATGTTTAAAAAATTTTTGTTATTTATCTATACGTTAAATTTTGTCAAAGAAAAATAGGCTTTGATTTATATATCAATACATAAGCCATGGAGATTATATACATTGTTTATGAATTATATATTACGAATTTTATTTCATTTTTTGTTTTGTTTTGTTTTTTACAAGCTTAAGTTCTAAACTGAGAAAAAGCTGGGTTGCAGTGATGATCCTGCCTCTTGATACTTTCAACAAAATTAACCCTGGGCAAATAATGTAAGACTCATTTTCCCAATTGTAAAATTTGATGATAATAATAGGAATCTTTTCACATTGTTTGAGAAGTTAAGTAATATAATGAATACAAAATACTTGGTAGTGTCAGGTACAGGGGACCTAATAAATGCTAAGGATTAGATTTATTGAGCTTTCATTACATTGTAGTACACACAGAATCTCTGTAAATTAAGTGCTATTATTCCCATTTACAAATTAGAAAAGAAAGAATGAAAAGAAAAAATTGATTTTCCCTGTCTGACAAAGTTTTTTAACTTCCCAGAGGCCACAATTGTTTCTCCAAGAAAAGGAGCAAAGGTAAAATAAAAATGCGTTTTCTCATTTTCAAGGGGATCTAGAGAGAATAGATACTTAGGCAAACCGTACTATCAGTGATTTTATAGCTAGAAACTGCCAGGTAGCATTGAGTGCTTTATTTCTTTTTTATATTTACATCAGTTATATCGCACACATTGCTTCTGTTAAGAAAATATGCAAAAAGTTTTGTCCTTTTACTTTTATATGTGTCATTTTAGCCAGCTGGAAACTCTAAGAATTATCTTTCTTTTCTCTTTTAGCCTGTAGTATGTATGATTGGATACATCACTTGTGTGCAGGTGAACACAGATACATGCCCTCCTCCCCCCCAGACCCTCTCCTGTACACAGTGTTGTTTTCTATCTTGACTTTGTGCTAGGTCATTAGCAAAAGACATTCAGCTTTTAATGATCTTGGCCATGATAATGAAATAACACTCTCAGAGATGTCAGCCTTACTGTATACTTCTTAAAGGGATAGATATTGAAAGACTTCATGTAAGGGAAGGAAATAATTAGAAATACTCCATAAGTGAACAACAAACAACAAACAAATAAACCGTAATCAATCTAGTGACCTTTTCTTTGCATAAACATGTGGTTTGGAACAACACAGACATTTTTATCTATCGTTCTGAGTATAAACATAGCCAAGTATCTAACGAGTCTTTAAATCTTAAGAGTTTATCTGCTTAGGATATTTTGAGTTAAAAGTTCAAAAATGGTTTACTATAGTTAAAAAATTACACACTTTGGTAAAAATCTGGGACTTAATGAAATATGTTATATTTTGAACTTGGTTGAAGTAGAGTTGGTTTATATTTAAAAGGAGTTTTTAATAAGACATCGAAAATTTCTCATATAATTAGATACCCTATATTCTAAGAACAAATTTTGAAGAAGCACTTAAATAATAGGCAGGTGTCAGCTAATTTTCACACCTGTTTTATCAAGTAGCTTAAAAATAAGTAATTTCATTTGTATGGACAGAAATGTAAATTTCCCAGTTAGTGACCTAAAAGGTCCAACTTTTCAGATATTTAGATTTTTTAAACCATGCACAATACATAAAATTAATGTATTTTTATATGAATATTGGTTTTTACATATTTTTGCACATTGTTGTATATTAAAATTGAGTATCCACATTGTATGGTATGCTTTCACTTTATCAACAGTTATTACCCATAAATAATAAAGCCTGAAAATAAGTATTTAAAAAAACACTTTTAGCCAATCTAAAGAGGTCATAATTCAATTTCTGTTCACTTTTTTGAGAGATAATATTAATATGCTAACATTATGAAGTCAAACGTACTGAGCTAATTTGTGCCTGAGATGATATAATTCCAAGTAAATAAAAATTAAATGGTGAATATGACTTTATTACAATTGTACCACAAACATTACGTACCCTGTGTAAAATGAACTTTTACCCATAACATATTTTCCCTCCATTCTTCCATTCAAAAGACACTAACCTTGTCCTAAAGTTTGTAGGATGAGGATGTCCATCATATAAGGATAAGTAGTCATATTCTTCTTCTAGAGCAAATGACTGAAAAACAATTTGTATTCTATTCCGTTCTTCTGCTATTATTACCCATGTACAGTTTGCACCATTTGGATATCCATATGGAAAACCGGGGCTTTCAATAGTGCCATTAAGTCCTTTTAAAGTTCCACCACATGTATAAATAAATCCTGAAACAAAAGACAAATAAACAGACATTAATATTATATAAAAGCACAAAAAATCCAGGAGACAGTATAGTTTTGAAAAAAAAAAAAAAACTTTTGTTTTTCTAAGATGTGGTCATAATTTTGTAAATAGCAAAGTTAGGTAAATTATCTAGATTTCTTTCTTAAAAAGATAAGCAAAATCCTAAAAACTAGCAAAATAGCTAGCAAAATCCTAAAAAAAATACTTGCCATCTACCAAACATCTTATGGTTAGCAACTATAGAATAGTTGATGAAGTAAAATTCTCCACACATCATTATCCATTTCATGATCCAATAGACAAACAAAATCTTAGAACATGGTATCTTTCCTCAAAGTAGTTTCCAAACTAATCGTGGACAATCATAAACAACAATGAAAACTAAATGATTTTTTAAGGTTGCCTTAAAAAAATTAACTTCACTTTTTCTTGGTAAAACATGCTAATTTTTTTGTGTCCATATCTGTACCATGTAGCCAGTGTGCCTTAGGAAAATCCTTCCCACCCTGGTTCTACCAGAAGGATAAATGATTCAGATCTAAAAAAACAATATACGTTATCATTCTTTCTTTGACTAGAATAGTTGGCCTAGGATAAACACCATCTTAAACTAACTATATCAGAGTGAAACCTAAGGTTAGGAAGAAAAGACATTGAAAATTTGAATCCTGGACAACTGACAGCAGCCATTTGTTTGTTTGTTTAGTTTATTTATTTGACAGAGAGAGATGGAGAGAGAGCACAAGCAGGGGAAGTGGCAGAAGGAGAGGGAGAAGCAGGCTCTCCACTGAGCAGGGAGCCCAATGTGGGGCTTCATCCCAGAACCCTGGGATCATCACCTGAGCTGAAGACAGATGCTTAACTGACTGAGCCACCCAAGCACCCTGACAGCAGCCATCTTAAAAACTTCCATGGCTCAGGGAGCCCAGGTGGCTCAGTTCATTGTGTCTAACTCTTGATTTTGTCCCAGGTCATGATCTTGGGGTCATGGCATAGAGCCCTCCATCAAACTCCACACTCAGAGAGGAGTCGGCTTGAGGAGTCTCTCTTTTTCCCACTGCCCCTCCTCCTGCTAAAAAAATAAATAAAACTTAAAAAAAAAAAAAGGAACTTACATGGTTCTGTGAGAGTGCTAATTCTATGGGAAGTCTGAACTATTGACAGCTTGACTCTTGGAGACATCCAGAAAACATACAATGTTTCTTGAGAAATTGGTGTTATTTCCAGATCTGTGGATTGTGCATGAAGCTTATGGACCATGAAGCTGTTAAGTCAGAAATACGAGCTAACTGAGGGGAAAGAACACTTTATTACCCAAAGCATCTATATTTGGAACTGGATATAGAAATGTAGGAAATATGGGGATCCCCTCTCTGAGAAGGAATGAGTATATGATAGGTATGGATATTTTTGAAAAATATGAATGGGAAGCCAGAGTTATAGATTGTGGCAGACAGAGAATGATGTGGGATATTGTATATGCATTCTTTTCTCTTTTCACAAGAATACCATGCTTTTGCTAGTGTATCCACTTCTCTACCAAACAACTGTATGCTTTAGAGTAGCTGGGTCTACTGACCCCAATGGTGAGGCAGGTGGCTCAGGGCTGAATTAATCACTACAACCCTATCCTCTTACCCACATTTACTTCAGGAACCTACTCTGATTATCTCTATTTTACCGCAAAATCCTAAACCTGGGATATTCAGTATTGATATAAACACAGTTCTTGTGATTCTTTTTGGCCTTTTAAGAAGTTACCAAGAAGTTGAATAAGGTAGAAGTTTAAAAAAAATCAATATTTGTGTGTATACCTATATTTTGCTCATGCACCGAAAGTCAAATAGGGCATTTTATGATTTTCAAAAATAAAAAAGGAGAAAGGTCCCTTTTAAATTGCTTCTTGCAGAGCAATTACTTTGAAGCCTTAGGTTAATTAGCTATCACCCATTTCTATTAGTTTTCTGCCTGAACAGCTTCCAATTTGAACTTCATAACTAAATGCAAGCATGAATCCCTTCAGCTACAATCTGATCTATGGGCTATTTTTTTATATTCTCAAGCCCCATAACCCTGATGGCTTTAGAAAAAGGACATATGTCCTAAAATAACATGTTCAGCTCTGGCCACTAATTCTTTAAGGGCCTGCTGATTCATACATTTCAGTTTCTTTCCTTTTTTGTTTCTCGAGGCAGATTAAGAATTACACCTATTTTTAAGCTTTCTCATCTGTGTTCTTCATTTTATTTTCATTTTTTTGTTTATACTGAAGTTTGATTAAACATCACATTATTCATAATAACAAAGTACATTTTGTCAACAATAGGTTTATAGTTTCCACCCCCCATCCCCAAAACAGAAACAAACAGAGTTCTTAAAAGTAAAATAAATTCTCCCTCATTTACTTATGCTTCACAACGTTGGTCATCGTTATCAGCTTAGTGTGTATCTCTCTCTAGGCCATTTCTAGGCAAATGCAGATATATGCATATTTCCATATTTACAAAGAGAATCAGTCATACTGTGCATAATTTTCTGAATGTTTTTGTGTATATGTGTAAAATATCACTGATTCTGTGTCTACATATGTACTTTTCCTACATTCTTTTTTAATGACTACGTAGCTATATGGTATATGGTCTGTCTGTACTTTAATTTATTTAATGTATCTCTTATTGACAGCTTTAGTCTTTGTGTTTTCAGGGGCACAAAGAATGACTTCAGATATATATCCTTGTGCATTTGTGTGATATATGCCTTGGATAAAATTCCACAAATGGGTGTGTCTCATTTTAAATTTAGGTAGATACTTCCAAACTATCATCAAGAAATGTGAACATTTCTACTGCTATCACCAGGCTATGAAGTGTTTTCAACCTTCAGCTTCAATTTTGGCAATATTAGATTTTATACAAGGCAAAAAAAAAGTTATCTTATTATTTTATTTTGCATTTCTCTCATAACTGTTGGGATTAAATATCTTGTTATATGCTTCTCATTCATTCATAATTATTCTTTTATGAATTGCCTCTCCATACCCTTCACTTATTTTTAAAGGGCTCTTCTTTGTAATTCTCTTTTAGGAAACAATTGCTTAGCTTTCTGATTACTCATTGGTAATCCACATTTGCCTTTCATATATACATTTTGAATACCTTTTGTTGTATTTTTCACATCTTGACTTTCCACTTAAAGAATCAATTTATAGTTGAACAAAACTAGACTTTTCATGACTTAGGTCACAAGAATTGGGTCACAAGAATACAGATTTTTAATTTTTTCTCCCCTTTTCACATTCATATTTTACTTTTTCTGTACAGTATGGAAATACAATTATTTGTGCAAGTATTTTTATGATATTTAAAGTTTTATATTGTTTTCTTTTATGCTAGTTGAGATCTTTGACAAGAAATATTCTTGTGCTTACCTTTCACTTTTTTTTTCAAACTTGTGTTTATGCACTGCAGTTGTGCTTTTGTGCCCAATTATATTGAATGACTCTTTTTTCAGTCTATCCTCTTACTAGTTTTGAAGTGGACAGTATTGCTAACTACATGCACAGTGTTGTACAGCAGATCTCTAGAACTTTTCCGTCTTGCATGAATGAAACACTATACCCCTTGAAAAATAACTCCTAATTTCCCCATCTTTCCTAGCTCCTGGAAACCACCATTCCACTTTCTTCTGCATGAATTTCACTAATTTAGATACTTTGTATAAGTAGAATCATGCAGTATTTGCTCTTCTGTGACTACCTTACTTCATAAGGTACTCGAGTATTCATAAATACTTAACATAATGTCCTCAAGGTTCATTCATGTTGTAAAGTATGACAGGATTTCCCTCTGATTTCCCCTAAAAATACACACCTCATGTATTCATTCACACTTTAATGGACATTTAGATTGTTTCCATTTCTTGGCTATCATGAATAAAGTTGCAGTGAACATGGGAGTACAAGTATCTCTTTGAGATCCTGCTTTTAATTATTTTTCATAAATACCTAGAAGTGGGATGGCTGACTTATATGGTAGTTCTATTTTTAATTTTTTGAGGAACTTCTTTAGTTTTCCTTGGTAGCTGCATCACTACCAGTAAACACTTCATATCAGGTGAAGAGTGTGTGTGTGTGTGTGTGTGTGTGTGTTTAAATAATGAGTGAATTCTAAGTTGTCAGATCCACTAATATGGAGTTGTTCATAGTATGCCCTTATTCTTCTGATGCCTGTCGGGTCTGTGGTGTAACCCCTCTTGTATTCCTAATATTAGTAATTTTGTGCTTTTTCTCATTTTTTTGGTCAATCTTGCTACTGCTTTGCCAATTTCATTGATCTTAAAAGCAAGTTTTTGTTTCATTGATTTTTTTCTCTATAACTTTATTCTGTTTTCAGATTTTCATGTCTTATTTGATTATTTATTTTCTTCCCCTCATTTTGAATTTAGCTTTTCTTCTTTTCTTGGTTCTTAAAGAGGGAGCATAGATTGCTAATTTGAGACTTTTCTCTATTTCTAATGCATGTATTTGGTACTGTAAAATGTCTCTCAGTACTACTTAAGCTGCATCTCACACATTTCGATATGTTATATTTTCATTTTTATTCAGTTTAATGTATTTTAAATTTTCATAGAATCTTCCTTTTCAAGGAAGCCATGGCTGTTAACAGGAGAGAGTTGTTTTATTTCCAATTGTTTGGATTTTAATTAACTTTTGATATTAATTTCTAGTTTGATTCCATAGTGATCAGAGAACATACTCTAGATGATTTCAGTCCAAATCTCTTTAAGTTTTAATCCCCAGGATATGGTCTATCTTTAATATGTGTTTCTTGAATACTTGAAAATAATGTGTATTCCAATGTTGTAAATAGAGTGTTCTCTAAGTGTTGATTATACCATTAGTGCGTCCTGTTGAGTTCCATACCTTTGTTGACTTTCTCCCCCAGGCAAGGTGTCATTTTTCTCTGGCAAGACTTTTTTGTCCTCAGTTTTCAGTTTAATTATAATATACGTGGTATGGATTTCTTTGTGCCTCTCAATTTAGGAGTTTACTCAGCTTTTCTAATCTGTAGGTGTATGTCTCTTGCCAAATTTGGAAAGTTTTCAGTCATTATTTCCTTAAGTACTTCCTTAGCCCTATACTCTCTTCTATGACTCCAGTGACACATGGTAGAATCTATATTTTATCCCCACAGGTCGCTGGTGCTCTGTTCATCTTTATTTTTTTTTTTTTTTAGACTACTTTCTTTCTTTTGTTTAGATTAGGTCATTTCTTTTCTCCTTCAGTTCCTCGGTTATTTTCTCTATTCCCTCCATTCTCTTTTGAGCACACCAACTGAGCTCTTCATTTCAGTTATTGCACTTTTCTTCTGTAGCATTTTTTTAAGATTTTATTTTTAAGTAACCTCTCCACCCAGGGCAGGACTCAATTTACTAGCCCAAGATCAAGAGTTTTATGCTTCACCAACTGAGCCCCTCTTAATGTAACATTTTGATTTGACTCTTCTTTCTATGTTCCATTTCTTTGCCGAGTCTTTTGATTTACTAGCACTTTAAATTTTTTTATCTGTTTTAAGTGTCTGCATTGTTTCTTGGGGAATTTCTTTTATCCTGGCTGCTTTAAAATATCTGTCATGTGGTGTTGGTATTCATTGATCCCTTTTTCCATTAAGTTGGAGATCTTGTTGCCTTTTGGAACAATAAATGATTTTTCTTACAACCTGGATAATATCATTTACTTTATGAAATTCCGGATCTTATTTAAATCTTCTCTTTAACTGGCTTCTTCTGAGACTGTCCCAGCAGGAAAAGTGGTGGTGGGTATTGCTTCATTATAATCAAATGGAAAGGAAAATCCGTGTTTTCTAATTTGCTTCCATTAACAACTATAAGGGAGTAGTGTACCCTACATGTCTTTTGAAACCACCCAGCAGGAAGTAGGAGGTTCCTGTTACTGTGAGGTGAGTGAAAATCCACCTCCTTCAATATCAAGCTCAAGACATTACAAATAGAGAGGGTCCCTCTATGCAATTTTTTCTCTCTTTCTAAACTCTATGATTATCATTTTATTCTTCCACATGTATCTTCTTTTACTGTTTTCTTTTGGAGGGTGTATGATATATGACTCATCTTCAAATGAATTGGGACATCTAAAGAAACTACATATTTCTAGATAAAGCAAATGTTAAAAATAGATGTAACAAATATTAAAAATGTGTTTAACCAGCAAGATTTCATCTCTTTTAAGGCTGCATAATATTCTAGTGTTTGTGTATGTGTGTGTCTTCCTGATGCATTCATCTCTTAGTGGACATTTAGGTTGTGTCCATAATTTGGTTATTGTAAATAATGCTGCAACAAACATAGGGGTGCATATACCTTTTAGAATTAGTGTTTTTATTTTCTTTGAATAAATAACCAGTAGTGAAGTTACTGGATCACATGGTATTTCTACTTTTAATTTTTTGTGAAACCTCCATTGTTTTCTACAGTGTCTGTACCAAATTACATTCCCACCAACAGTGCACAGGGGTTCCCTTTCCTCCACCTCATTGCCAACATTTTTTTGTCTTTTTTTTTTTTTTTAATTTTAACCATTCTGACAGGTGTAAGGTGATATCTCATTGTGGTTTTGATTTGCATTTCCCTGATGATGAGTGATGTTGAACATCTATTCATGTGTCTGTTGGTCATCCTTTTTTTTTTTTTTTATTTTTATTTATTTAACAGAGAGAGAGAGAGAGAGAGATCCCACATAAAGAGAGAGGCAAGCAGAGAGAAGGGGGAAGCAGTCCCCCCGCTGAGCAGAGAGCCTGATGCGGGGCTCAATCCCAGGACCCTGAGACCATGACCTGAGCCGAAGGCAGAGGCTTAACCCACTGAGCCACCCAAGTGCCCCTCTGTTGGCCATCCTTATGTCTTCTTTGGAAAAATGTCTATTCAGGTCCTCTGTCCATGTTTAAATCAGATTATTTTTTGGTGTTTAGTTGTATTAGTCCTTCATATATTTTGGATATTAATCCCTTATTGGATATTGGATCATTTGCAAGTATCTTCTCCCATTCAGTACTTTGCCTTTTTGTTTTGGTGATGGTTTCCTCCACCCTGCAGAAGATTTTTATTTGAATGTAGTCCTAATACTTGGTTTTTGCTTTTCTATCCCTTGCCTTAAGAGACACGTATAGAAAAATCTTTCCTATGCCCAAGGTCAGAGAAATTACTGCCCATGTTTTCTTCTAGGAATTTTGTGTTTTCAAGTCTTAGATTTATGTGTTTAATCTATTTTGAGTTTATTTTTGTGAATGGTGTTAGAAAGTGGTCCAGATTCTTTTTCTTTTTTCTATCTTTCTTTTTTTGCATGTAGCTCTCCAGTTTTCCCAATATCATTTGTTGAAGAGATTGTCTTTCCCCCATTGTATATTCTTGTCTCCTTTGTCATAAATTAATTGACTATATAAGTGTGGGGGTTTTTCTGGGCACTCTATTTTGCTTCACAGATCTATGTGTTTATTTTTGTGCCAGTATCATACTATTTTGTTTACTACAGCTTTGTAATGTATCTTGAAATCTGCAATTGTGATACCTTCAGCTCTGTTTTTCTTTCTCAAGATTGCTTTGGCTATGTGGGGCCTTTTGTGTTTCCATACAAATTTTAGTATTATTTATTCTAGTTCTGTGAAAAATGCTAATTTTTTTTGATACAGATTGTATTGAATCTGTAGATTGCCTTGGTTAGTATAAGCATTTTAAAATATCAATTCTTCCAATCTATGAGCATGGGATATCTTTTCTTTCATTAGTGTCATCATCAATTTCTTTCATTAATGTCTTAAAGTTTTCAAAGTACATGTCTTTCACCTCCTTGGCTAAGTTTTTCCCTAGGTGTTTTATTTTTTTGTTGTTGTTGCAATTGTAAATGAAATTCTTTTCTTAATTTTCTTTGTGCTACTTCATTATTAATGTATACAAACATACTGATTTGGGGGTATTAATTTTATTAAAATCCTGTAGTTTCACTAAATTCACTCATTACTTCTAATAGATTTTTGGTGGAGTCTTTGGGGTTTTCTATATATATCATGTCATCTACAAGTAGTGACACCTAGAGGATATTGTGCTAAGTGAAATAAGTCAGACTGAGAAAGACAAACACCATAGGATTTCACTCATGTGTGGAATTTAAACACCAAAACAAATGAATACATGAACAAAAAGCAGAATCAGATATATAAATACAGAGAACAAACTGTGGTTCCCAGAGGGGAGATGACAGAGGATGGCCAAATGGATGAAGGGGAGGGAGAGATACAGACTTCCAGCTGTAGGAGGAATAAGTCATAGTAATAAAAGGTACATCACAGGAAATATAGGCAATGATATTTGGGAGCAATATACAGTGACAAAGGGTAGTTGCACTTGTGGTAACCCTTAGCATAACATATGAAGAAGGTGAATTCTGTTGTATATCTGAAACTAATGTAACATTGTGTATCAACTACACTCAAAAAAATTTAAAAAATAAAATTCATATTGTTAAAAAAGTATAGTTAACTATAATAAAAATACTTTTTGTTTCATTTAAAGTTAAACAGTTATCAACCATTGATACATTGTTTTGATTTGGGTAATGTCTAAGCAATATTATTATGGCAGAGATAAGAAAGTTTGAAATAGTCATTAAAAATTTTTAAATTTGCAATGGGTTTTATTTTTCTAAAAGATCACTGTATTTTTAATATTCATTCTCTAAAATATGAATTTACTGAGACTTTCTTGTCTGCAATTGTCTCTTTAATTAGACTTTAAAATGTAATTTATGGTTTTATTAAAAATATCAGTTTTTCAGTGAGTCTCAGTTTATGCAGCTAGACATTCCATCCTCACAATTTAGCACTCTTTTTGTGCAAATTACCTTATCTTATTATGTGTCAAGTTTCTTTATTTATAAAATGAGATAATGAGTAACTGTTTTAACGGTTAAGCATGTTAATAACTGAAAATCTCTTTGAACAGTATTTTAAGCATAGTGACTATTATACATGTTAGCACTCTTTCTTCTTTTCCTTGTCCTCTTATTTATTACTACAATTATCATCTTTAGCCATGAAGCTCCATTACATAATTTAACTAGTCTATTTTCTTTGAATTTGACCACACAAATTTGAATAAACACACTAGAAAACCCTATTACTAGTTTGTCAGAGAATGAAAAATGCCTATTGCCCAAATGTATCAAATATGCTAGCAGACAGTGCCTATGAAATGTAATTCCACGGCTCTAGTTCAGGTTATCAATAAAAACACATTAAAATATTTTATTATTTTCAATAATATAATTATTTTATTATTTATAATACTATTTATTATTATTTTAAAGTGGGAGGTCAGTTTTTAATCTCAGGAAATCAAATGTTAATGTTTTGAAGGAGAAAATATATCCTGATATTGGTAAATTTCTTTTGCTGAATTAATTAATTAATTAATTTGAGAGAGAGGACATGATGATAGAGTTGGTTGGTGAGTGAGAGAGGGAGATGGAGAAAGAAACTTAAGCAGACTCCACTCTGAGTGCAGATCAGTACCTGTACAGAAACCAAGATTCAGTGGCTTAACCAAATATGCCAGCCCAGCATCCCTGATATTGGTATATTTCTATGTAGATTCATAATGAGTGAGTATTCTTCATTTATTGGGTGAATGTATGCCATTTGGGTCAAAGTTTTATTTGTGTTAGTGAGATATTTATTATTCATACTAATTTTTTTCTCTGTCTTCTTAATCTGCTACCAAGTAACTTAAAAATCTCTGCAATGTGCATTTGTTCCTTTTATTTCATTTTTGTTCCATGTATTTGGGCAGTAAATTACCAAATAATTCTTGGTATTATGGTGAACTTAGTTCTCTACCATTATGAAATGATTTTCTTTGGATCCACCAATGGTTGTGTCACAAAGTCTCTTTATCTCACATTAGTATAGATACTTTCAGTTATTTATGAGTTAGTGTGTGTACTTATGATTATTATATTATAGGCAAGGTGGATTTCTTATGAATAGCATGTAGGGTTTAATTTCTTAAAGTTTATGTGTTAGTCTTTACTTCTAAATTAGAGTCATTATCTTTTAACTTATTCTAATTATATATTTGTTTTCTCTGTTCCATCTGTTTTATGTTCCTTTTATTTCCCCTTTTTGCCTTATTTTATATTAATGAAGTGGGTATTTTCATTGACTTTTTTTCCCCTCCGTTAGCTTGTCAATTTCATATTCTTTAGTGGTAACCCTAGAGAATAAAATTTGTAGCCTTGATGATTAGAGTAAACTATAATTAGTACCTCTATTAGTTCATGAACAAAGCAAGGACAGTAGAACATTTTAACTCCACCCCATCCCTTGATGTTTGCACCATTATTTTTGTAGACTTTAATTATACATATATTATAAACACCCAAAAGACACTCTTACTCTCTTAATCTAAAGTTAACATTCATTGGATATACCTACACATTTCTTCTTTTCATCATTTCAATCTTTCCATTAGGTTTATTTTTATTCTACCTGAACAGTTTTCTCTCGCATTTAACTTAAGTCTGGCAATAAATACTTTTTGTTTGCTTGATTTATTTTGGGTTTATCTATTATTTATAACCATTTTTGATGGAAGGTTTGATACAGGCTACTCTACCAGAGCTAGGAGAAGAAGTTGCTTTGTGATGTTTTATCTTTGTCGCTTTTTCTTCTTCATTCTGTATCACACAATCACTATTTCAGCATCTTTTTCAACGAAAATAATTTTTCATTCTAAAAACCTATGTCTGAACTGTATCACAATAATCAGCAGAAATAATCATTTGGACAAAAACAATTTACACTGAGATCAATAGTTTCATATCATTCATTGAGCATGGACTAGGTGCCAAACACTATAGTGCATATTAGATTTTCACAAAAATTTTATAACAGTGTTTCAACCCTTAAGCATTAGAAGTTAGTGGTAAAAACAGACATAAACAAATAATTTACACACATATATGATAACTGCTGTAACAGGAGTCCTTGAAAAGATATCCAAAATATATCAAAGGGGGAAAATAAATATTCAAATCAAAGTTAGTTTTTCAATGACTCAAACTTGTTATTTGCCATTTCATTTCATATTAATTTTGCTAGTATCAGGTAAATATATATTTTAGATTTAAGATGAAAGATGAGATTCTCCAAGGTGTAAAGTGTATCAATCACTGGTATGTTGTAGATGGCACTTACATTTTAAATTTTGCTACTCAAATTTTTCTACATATCCAAAATATTCATTCATTTGCTTCTTGATGGTAACAAAGAAATACATAATTTTACTTTCCTGGGTTCATTGAATTTTTATGCTGTAAGATCCATCATTGTCCATTTAGTGTGGAATTACCTAGAATATTCACCATTTTCCATAATAATGGAATTATCAGACTTGTGGAATAGTCAAAATATTTCCAGTAGAATTGGAAAGATTCTAAAGGAAAAATATCAAGAAGAAAAATGGGATAAATGAATCAATGATGAAAGAGCATTTTGAGACAGAATATGCCTCATGAAATTAGAAATAAGCAATGGAGGAAACTGTATTAATCTGGCAAATGAAACTGTCTTAGACAAATATTATTAGATTTCATGTAAACATTAGCTTGTAATGTCAAAGGGAGGAAATCGATGGTCTCCTGTTGCTTTCTAGCTTTGATACATGACTCTGAGGCATTTTCAAAATTATTGAATTACTACTGGAAGCAAATATTCCCACTCCAAATTGTGAAAACTGAATTATTTCTAAATCATCATGTGGACTTCTAAACAGTTCAGAGGGCATTATCATTAAGTTCAGGTAAAAAAAAGTCCAATAAAATTATAATATAAATGACTTTTAAGTTGATCTGATTAGCACAAAAAATATTGAAGAGCAACTAACTTATTTAGTTATCAAGAATTGTAGTCAAATAAGATATCATGTATTATCAGTATTATGAATATTGTCAATTTAAGCTTTTGAAACTGTGGGTTTTATTAGACATTGACCACAGATGTCACATTCTACCTCTAGTGATAAATCCATTATATCTTTTTCCCCTTGGACTGAAAGTTTAAAAAATAGTCCATTAATATGATGCTTTTCATCATATTTTTCTGTTACTAATACTTTAATTTTCTTCTCAACTTTAGCCATTAAAATGGTTATTAATTATAACTAATCATATCCTATGGATCATATGTTCTCTAAATTTAATCCATTTTGGCACATTCCAATGCTTTTGAATAATCCAACTTCATAAAGACCCCTTCTCTCCAGATTGCTCCATAGATATTCTGAATATATTTTAATATTGGTTTTTAGTTTGTATGATTCCTTTCCTCCTTAAGTGATATGTTTCACATCAGTCATCTCACCTTTATTGTCTTTCACACTCAGTACTGTTCAGAATGTAAACTTTAGACTTACACATAATTACTTTATCACTTAACAGTGATGTGATCCTGGGAAATTTAGTCTCTCTGAGACTCAGTGTCCTATAAATTAAGCTTAGAGAATTCTTGTGGGGATTAGCAATAGTACATATGTAACTACCAGAAAATTGGAAAAAGATGACTATTATTTCAACTTCTAAAAACTATACCAGTTATGCCTACTTAGCTTTGAATCTACCTTCTCCAAAATCTTCATACTTATTTCAGCCCTAGAATATTGGTAAAATCTATATAAATATCTGTTCATATTCCTCTCAATAATATTAAGCAGTATGTGTGTGTGTGCGTGCACAATGTTATTTTTCGAGGGAATAAGTTGGGTTCTTGTATAATTTTCACAGTGATTACACACACAATGAATACACAGATATGTGAATTACTGTATTTTCATTATAAATTTTTTAAAATAATTTATTGCCCCAAATTCAGAAATGTCTATATGCTAATTATTCCTTTCTTCCACTCAAATATCTTTACTGCTTTCCCCATACCACTTTTTGTCTTAAGAGTCTGGTCATAGATTACATCACCAGATCTTGCCTCTAACCCCATTGCTTCCATTTGATTTTGGCTGATGTGTCAGCAAGAGATGACAGTTCAGAAGAAGAAGGGTCATTGTGGTTGTTGCCTTTACACTCCATGCTGGATACTGGTAGTAGCTGCTTTTGATAGTTATGCCTGCTTGGAGGAAGCTCTCTTTCTACATTAGTAAATTTCCTATATTCCAAAAACAATGTTTGGGGTTTTGCTTTTTTTTTTTTTTCCCTCTTCTTTTGCGCCTATAGCCCTAGAGTCCTACCAGCTCTACCCTGGAAATAATTTCCCAACCTGGCACAGAAAATTGGAGCTTGTACAAAGTACTGTAAGGAGGCAAATTTCAGAGTTGGCAAACAGCAACTAGAATTTGTGGACTGGAGCATGGGAAAAATAGACTTGTACAGAGGGGGGTGCTCAGGAATCTATGGACATATTCACTATAAACTGATGGTTGAGAGCAATGCTGTAGATGTACAGAAAAAGACCATCCAAAGATTGTTAGATAACAACCTCTTTGTGCTTTCTTGCTGGAACAGAAAAAGTAAAGGTTGAGCAAAATCAAGGAAGAACAGTGCAGCAATCATTAGAGTGCTGGTCTTTCTACCAGCTGTAGGAAAATCTACTGTAGGACAATCTGAACAACCTATTGTTAACAGCTCTAACACCAACTGAGACACCAGGAGTCTTGGGAGTGTGAAACCACGTTATAGACTAGTATCTACCCTAAACTTAACTGCATAAAGCCTAAAGATAAACTTTGACAAGATTCACTGGGGGCTGCATCCTGCCAAGCTGCAGGGTGTGGCAAATACTTGGAGCTTTCCATAGATCTCCATTCACAAAGTCTAAAGTCAAAACTACCCAAGTTTAGGGTGATAAGAAAATAATTCAAATTCCTTCTGAATTGAGAATCAATATTCTTCTGAGGAAGCTAACAGAATCCAAAATCTCCAAAACACATTATCCCAATGTCCAAAATCAATCAATATTTACTGGGGATTTAAATAAGCCAGAAAATGCAATCCATAGCCAAAGAAGAAGATGAAGAGAGGGGAAAAATAAAAGAGGAAGAGGAGGAGGAGGAGGAAGAACAGAGGAAAGAAATCAAAACCTAACTCAGAATGAGCATAATACTTAACCTAGCAATAATAATTCTGAAGCAGCTATTTTCAAAACTGTTTAAAAGCTTTTAAAGCTGTTACTTAAAGCTTCTTATTTCACTTAAAAGCTAATAAAGTATTCTGATATCTTAAAAGAAGATAGCAACATCTTAATTCTCTACCAGAATTTTAGTAGAGAAATGGAAACTGAAAAAGAATCAGAGTAAAATCACAGACAGGTACCTCTGACACAAATAATACATTATATGTTAATAATAATTTTTTTTAAAAAGAATCAGAGAAAAACTATGGAACCTACAGAATGAGACATTGCATCATGAACACATTTGTGGATGTATCAATACAAATTACCCACTTTGAAAGTCACAGTGGAGAAAAAAGTAAAATAAAATGATGAGAATTCAAAGGGTCTGTAGGGTTAATGTCAAATGGTTTAAAGTAAGTGTAGAGTTCTTGAGGAAAAGATAGTATGAGATTATATATACATATATATGTATATGTATGTGTATATATATACACATACACACACATGCATGTATATCGGCACAGACTTCCCATATTTTATATGAAGCATAGTCTTATACTTCTGAGAAGGTCAGCAGGAAAAGCAAAAAGAGAACCACAGCCATAATCAAAATACTGAACTTAAGTTAAAGAGAAAAATGTATAAGTGGCTGTAGGAAAAAAAAAAATCACATTACACATAGGGGAACATGATTTTTAAAAAATCACAGGCTGGGGCGCCTGGGTGGCTCAGTGGGTTAAAGCCTCTGCTTTCAGCTCAGGTCATGATCCCAGAGTCCTGGGATCCAGCCCCGCATCTGGCTCTCTGCTCAGCAGGGAACCTGCTTCTTCCTCTCTCTCTGCCTGCCTCTCTGCCTACTTGTGATCTCTGTCTGTCAAATAAATAAAATCTTAAAAAAAAAAAAATCACAGGCTTCTCCTAAAAAATAATCATAGGCAGAATACAGAGTAAGAAAATTTTTAGGTTGATAACAGAAAAGTAATCCAATTTACATTGAACAGAAATATTTTTAAAGGGTGAATTTCAGACAGTTTTCAGGTAAATCAAGGCTGAAGAAAATCATCGTCTACAAACCTACACTATAAGAACATAAAAAGAATGCCCTTTAGGCAGAGGAAAAATGCTAACCAGTTGGAAACTGGAATCTACAGAAAAGAACTTTAAAAAGTCTAAATGGTAAATAAGTGCTATTTTTAAAAGACTATTTTTTATTTCTTCTCATAATTTCCTAAAAAGTCAAATGGTTGTCAAACTTAACATATTATCTTATAGAAGACAAATCATATTCACAATTTGTATAAAATTGTTCATATGGCTCATCTCATACTTCCACATTTTCTCCATTAACTAAACATTTTCATGTACTGCAAGGTTTTTCTTGGTCATTTAATTGATGAGAAGTAAAGAGTCAAGAACGATCATCATATGTTATTTATCTTTTATATATTTCTCTTATATGAAAAATAGCCTTATTTCTCTCTTTTTTTTTTTTGTTAATTTAAACTCAATTCACCAATATATAGTAGATCATTGGCTTCTGGTGTAGTGTTCAATATTCATTAGTTGCATATAATGCCCAGTGTTCATCATATCACATGACTTCCTTATTGCCCATCACCTACTGACCCCCATCCCCCCACCCACCTCCTTTTCTACAACCCTCAGTTTGATCTTTTAAAATTTCCAATTATTGCTGTGCAGAGTACACAGGTGCTAATCAAGAAATGTTTATTAAGGTTTTAAAATATAATATCCATGTTTAATTTTATAACTGTATTATGATTCGGAAAATAAACACAAAATTCATTTAATTAATACATCATAATTTGCTCCATACATGTTAAGGCAGTTTTATATTGAAATGCCCTCTAATTTGCATACTCTTTTCTTCATATTCTCATTAGTCTACAAGTTGATTTGTACTAACACACTAAATTCTATATTAGTATTTGTCATACTCAAGTGAGTTAATCATTGAGTGTGGAAATGGCAATTTCTAATGCATGAGCAAAGTAAGGAATAAAACATAATCTTGAAACCTGAACTGTCCTGTTGGTCTTGAACTTTTATATCATCTCTTAGTTCTAGATGTGATTCCGTCCCTTCTTACAAATACCCCACTTACTCTGGGCTCCTTTGATGTGTAACTGTCTAAAACCCCAAAACCAAAGTCATTTTTTTTAAAGATTTTATTTATTCATTTGACAGACAGAGATCACAAGTAGGAGAGAAACAGGCAGAGAGAGAGGAGGAAGCAGGCTCCCCGCTGAGCAGAGAGCCCTATGCGGGGCTCCATCCCAGGATCCTGGGATCATGACCTGAGCTGAAGGCAGAGGCTTTAACCCACTAAGCCACCCAGGCGCCCCACCAAAGTCATTTATTAATTGTGTTTTACTGCTTAGTGGTTGATGCACATGTATTAATATTTTTTTTCTTTCCAGTTAGATCACAAAACCCTTGAGAACAAAATTATGTTTTAGATATCTTTCTTTCTTTCTTTTTTTCTTCTGGCCAGAGTTAACAAATTGTGAAATTATCTGTGTGATAGTTGTATAGAATTTGAACTTCTTAAAAGAACAGAACTGGAGACACAAGACTGTAAGTCTATGTTTGCTTTAAAACAAAGTGAAAATCCAGTTCTGATTGTACTGTTTTCCTACATAAGCCCTGAATCCCTAATCTTCTTCATTTTGCTTTATATGAATTTATATGTGACATCAACATCACATTTAAGTTTCACTTGGACATCAAACCCATAAAAAGTATAAGCATTGTGAAGTAAGCGCAAAAATAATTAGCACTGGAAAACATAGCTTCATACTCCAGCAAACGGCGTTTATACATCTATGGGCAAGCCATGTGAATTGTCTCTTATCAATATAATAAAAGATAAATTTTAACCACATAAATCAACCACATAAAATTAGCATTATAATGAGCAAGAAGATAGGCATTCGGATAATTTAATATTAACTTTTGTTATCTCTGGTAGAAAAATAGTAATTAATATTGCATAGCACTTTACAGTACAACATTTTTAGGTTTCTGCCTTTGGCTTTCACCCACTCCAGCTGTAGATAAGTTTTATAGTTTTTGTAAGTCTTTTATTTTCCTTGGACCTCACTTTCATAATTAAAACTATGTAAAAAGATATTATAAGCATTAAAAATAAGGTATATAAAATGCCCAGTATAGTGTGCCCACAAAGCACAATACTTAAGGGAACATATCACTTAGTATTTGTGTAATTATTCACAAGTCTTGATAAAAATCAGAACAAGGGGTATTCTATAAAACCAACCTATTTTAATTTTAGTTTCAAGATATGCCAAATATGAAAAGTAAAATGATACTGGCCTTCTATGTAAACTTGAATAAAGATCCTTTAAACTGACTTCTAAAGTATAATTTTTTTAAGATTTATTTATCTATCTGAGAAACAGAGAGAGAGAGAGAGAGAGAGAGCTTACAAGTGAAAGGGGTGAGGGGCAGAAGGAAAGGACTAAGCAGATTCCCTGCTGAGCAGGGAGCTCAAGGATACCTCAGGCTCAATCCCAAAACCCTGGGATCATAACCTGAGCTGAAGGCAGACACTTAATCAACAGCCCCTGAGGGGCCCAAAAGTATAATATTTTTATGCTAGCTATAATTGTAATGCCAATTACAGAAGCAGTTCATCATACAAAAATGTCTCAATTTTGAACATCATAACTCTCCTCAATAAGCTGTGCAAGATGTAATATACTTAATATTACTTTTTATACAAATATTTTATTTTATATGTGGGCTTGCAAGTAAATTCCAAAAAAGTATGACAAAGATGAGCACAAATTCTAATAGAGTTGGTATTCTAATCCTGTCTAGAAAATCCTCTTAGACATCTCACAGAATTTAGTTCCACTCATGTTGCATCCCATTTGGATTATTCAAAATAAATTCTTCATATTTTGTTTACTCATACATTTATAAAGAAGAGAAATACGTTGTCTTGAGATTTACTTGTATTTATTTTAAGCATTTTGCCTGTAATAACTCATTTAATCCTCTCAACAGACCTGTGAGGTCGTCCTGAATTTTCTCAATTTTCAGTTGAGGGAACAGTCATGGGAAGAGTAATTAGGAGTAATTGCCCAGATCATGCCTCTATCAAATGACAGAGTTGGAATTTGAACTCATGCACTTGACTCCAGAATTTAAGTTCCATAACTGTTATTTGCATGTGTGTGTGTGTGTGTGTGTGTGTGTTTAAGCTTTTTCATTTTTAGTAAAGTCCTCTCTACCATACTGATTTGGTCACTGATATTTCATTTTTATTTTAGGATCATTGCACTGTCTTCTCACTCACCATCCTTAGTCAGTTTTTGAGGATGATTTGTTTTAATTTTCTATAATTTTTTTGTTGAAATCATATACAATTTAAATAGTTATTTGACCTTTCTTGGGAGATTCTTTCTGAGTCTCCAGCCAGTTTCTCCTTTAATTTCTTCACATATAAGAAAAATAATAAACTTTTTAAGACCATTAATGTAACATGAATGGGCATGGAAAGAATTCTGGGGTGGCTACTGAAAAGCCAGTTAAAATGCAGGAATTAAAGAGCTCTTCTCATTCTTATGTCACAATTCAAAGAAAGGTGTGTTTTTCCAGTTATGGGAAATTACCTAACAAGTGCCAAGAAAACTAGATTAAAAAAGAAGAAGAAGCTCTGAATGTCTAACAACATATAGTTATTATGCACAGAGCAGTTTTTTCAGTATGTATTTGTGACTAGAGATTTCTGTATTTTTAGCCTGTCTTGTTAGAGTAAACTTTACTCCATTCCATCTAGATGTAATTTCCTGTCTCTAGTCAAGTACTAAAGTAAGAAGATGACTGTGACAAATACACACACATAAACACACACACACACACACACACAAAGATTACCACAAAGCACAGAAATTATAATTTATAGTTTTGCATCAATGAATATTGATTTAATGATCTTATGCTTTGCCATAGTTAAGAATATAAACAGGTATTATTTTCTCTGTTGTTCATAGAGAATCTACAGCTTTGGGGTACCAGTTGAGAAATGACTAAAATTTTGTGGTGTCTGACATTTTGCTTGCTTTCCCTTCACTTCCTCTTTATGACAAAATAAAGATACTCCAGGCAATGACATTTTTACAGATTATTATATTTGGGGGTACGATGAATTCAATCACTTCATACTTTACGAAATCCAGAGGTGTCTTACAGTCCTCCAGACATGAGGTGCCTGTCATGTTTATTGCCTGAACACTTCTATTAAAAAAAAAAAATCTCTGCAAAAAAGCGCTAAGCTGGAAAGAGCAGAGAAAATATTTCTATATCAATAAAGTAACTGAAATGCTTTCATGGTTGTATTTTCAAACTTATCTTCCTTTTGACACTTATTTTTCTTCACTGCAGCAGCAATAATATGATTTTCCTTTTTTCTTCTTCTTATTGTTACCCTGCACATCTTAACCTACTGCTAATAATAACTGTTCTGGTTATTACCTTCTTCTGCACCTCTTTGGCTCTTCCTTTAGGCCTGGAGTCACTATTTACTGTAGAAGAAATGGTACATTGAAAGGCATGTAAAGGTGAAAATCACAAAAATCAGGCTTTTTGTGATTCCAAGGAGCAGTTATAGCCCTTGGCACATCAGCAAACAAATCACAAGAACTTCTGAATTCCCTTGCAGACTTTCTTTCTTGCATGATTTGGAAAGCATGAGTGTGAGTGACAGGTAAGATGACATTACCATTTGGGGGTACACAATTCCGAAGGTGAGGTAGTGCAGGGGAATAAAGGGAAGTCAAAGATAAATTGTTGTTGAATTGGTTTTCACACCACTGAAAGTGTATTTTAGTTTAATGGTAGTGACAGTCCAGCTCCAACCTGCTGACAGATGGCTGCGAGCAAGATATATTTGAGACTTACTGTCAAGATACAAGCTTTCATGTTAACTAAAGAACATTTTCTAAAAAGAATATTTCAAAGGATGATGAAAATAAAGAGAAATTATATTTAACACATATACTGGAAAAAGAATATCTGACAGCCCAAAGCAGGGTTTAATTTGGCCAAGGGGAGATAACTGAATTTCCTGGGTGTGAACACCTCCAAGAAAAAAAGGTTGATGTTGGGCTTAGACACTGTGTGGATAAGAGAGTCCATTGAAAATGGCAAAGGTTACAGATAAGTACACTGGGAATGATAGTCACCTCTGACTCTCTAGCTAGAAAATTGGAAAAAAAGGAATAGTGAGCATAATTTTGATGTGCCATGACCAAAATATACAATTAGCATATTTTTAAAAAGATGTATTTATTTATTTTAGAGAGAGAGAGAGTGAGCAGGGAGAGTTGCAGAGGGAAAGGGAGAGAATCTCAACCAGAATCTCCACTGAGCATGGAGCCCAATTTGGTGGAAGGGGTGCTCAAGGGGGGCTCCAGGTGGGGCTTGATCCCATAACTCTGAGATCATGACCTGAGCCAAAATCAGATTGGGTACTGAGCAGACTGAGCCACCTAGGGGACCCTGCATTTAGCACACTATTGATATCTACTCATTGGTACCTTGAATTATCATTAATGAGATTAATGGTGTTATTAATGGATACGTGTGCCAGATGCTCTTCTAAAGTGCTCCATATGCATGACTTTGACCTGTAGTTTTTAACAAACCATTTTGAAGTACCTACTATTTTTATCCTCATTTTACAGAAAAGGAAATGGAGGCATAGGAGTTTACATAGGTCCTTGTTTCAAACTGAGGCCAACTGAACCCATGGCCCTTGCTTTTCCACATTTAGTGAAGCTTCCTATATAATATATGAAGTCTTTCTAAATGTTAGGATGCCTTTCTTTACCAGGGCACATAGCTTTGGAAAACAAGGTTGTGGTTGAAAGGAGATACTTTGTTTATTAGGAATAATGAAGTCGACCTTGTGGAACAAGGAGGCAGGTGTGTCTGGAAGGAGGAAGGGCAGGGATCTATATCCAGATTTTCCTCATATTCAGTTAAAAGTTTTAGTCTTCCAGATACATAACTGCTACAAAAGAATTAGTCAAGGAATGTTCAAGGACATAGGTTTTTTTTGTTTTGGTTTGGTTTTGTTTTAGTTTGGGGTGTGTGTGTGTGTGTGTGTGTACATGTTGTAGGGTTAGGCTTATTAAAATATGTCCTTTTCAATTTTAGGCTTACATGTGTCATATAGAATTACCAGTGTGTTTATAAATGTAAATGTACTAATTTTTAGACCCTTAAACAATATATAATAAACTCCATATAATTCTACCTTATTCAAATAGGTATTTTTCTATGCAACTGTAAAATGTATTTGTTAATTTCATATCCTGAATAGTGACACTAGTTTACTACTATTTGATTTTCACTTACAAATCCAAGTTGGAATGACCGTGAGAGAATCAGTGAGAGGGGAAGAATGCAGACTTCTCTAGTCCTTCTAAAATAAAATCACTGTTAAAAAAAATAACAAAAGAGGTTTCTCTGACCCTTACAATTAAAAATTCTGGCCTGAAGTAGAGAGGATTCCTTACTGCTCTTACGAAATTAATGACTCTTCATCTTCACTATTTTATTGACTTCATCTACCAGTTTCTAACACTGACCAGCACACATGCTAAAGGGACATGTATAAACCATTCTTTTTAATCTTTCCAATTGAAAAATACTAGACTTTAAGAAGAGTTTTCTCTCTGTGTGGATGATTATAAAATTTATGTCTTATAGCAAAAGAAAAAAAAAGTAATTTCTTATATACCATATTAGATCATCATTCTGAGGAATAACCCGTTCTATAAGCAGTTTCATATTACCATATGCCCTTAAATTGTTATCTACTTCAAAGAAAGTAATTATCCTCTTTAGAATAGAGCAGAATTCAGATAGAATTTATCTGAAAAATGAATTAGCACCAATGATGTTGTCTGGTACCAACTCTCCAAATACTTCCTCTTCCTATATTCTCATGCTACTCATCCTGTCAAATAGTGAAATCTATTTCTACTTCTTGAATTGGGGTAGTCTGTATTAATTTCTTTTTCCAGTAGGATGCAGTAGGAGTAAGTCTTTGCCAATTCTGCACCTAGCCCTTGAGAAACAATTTCTCATTTTAATCTTGGAAATTGGTTAAGAAGCAACATCCAATGGGATGCTAAGTACTTACAACTTTACTTATAAGGTAAAGATCAGATCCCTTTTTTTTCTTCCAAGGGTTATGAAAGAGCTCCTATTCCCTGTACCTCCTATTTAATTGTTCCTCAATTTATTTCTAATTTCTAATTCAAATTTCTGCTTTCTAAAATGTAGATGAATCATATCACACCTTACTTAGTATTCGTTAATGACTTTCCATTATCTTAAGAATAAAGTCCATGTTCAAGGCATGACTTTCCAGCTCTCTTGGGTCTGACTCTTTGTTTCTCCCTCGCCTCAATTCATGCCATGCCTCTCTTTCAAACCTAGCCTCCAGTCACATCAAACCTCCATGTCTTTGCATCTGCTACTCCCTCCCCCTTTTCCCCTTTAGAACGAATTTCTATGTACTAAAGAAAAAAAAATTGCCTTTTAGTTTACAGTGCCTGGTGTTCAAGTATCAACCATTCATCCTACCTTTAAACTACATAGTACTCAGCATATGTACCCTCATCATTTACCACCCTCCATTAGTGTGCTTCTTACGTAGTGTAGGATGGCTTTTAATTCTTTATTCCAGCACCCAACTTAGTGCCAAAATTGCTAGCAAATGTAGTGCTTATTGGATGAGTGGGTGAATAACAAGAGAAATGGATAATGCGTGTGAAAATACTTTATAAAATTAGAAATACCTTGATAATATTAGTTTGATGATTTCTCCATAACAGATTGTAAAGACAGTTCCTATAAAAATAGACTAAAGCCCAAAAGTGTTCAATAAATATGTCTGGGGACAGTGGGACATGCTTACATATACACGCAATAGAAGTAGGCCTGAGTGTTGCCTGTAAAATTAATATAAAAATAAAATATATTTATTTTTATGTACTTTCTTATGTAATGAATGAAAGTAATTTTACACAGATGTTTAAAAGAACTAGGAAATAAAGAAAAGAAAAATAAATTTTAGGGACTAGAAAGTGCTCTTTCACCTTTCATTATATTTGCCAGAAAAATTAGATTGTTTATAACTTGGTCATGGTAGTTTTAAAAATGATTTGAGAAAAATGGAGATAGAGTAAAAATAAATTAGGTCTATTGGATAGAGTAAGAGGCATGTATTTAAATTAAGCAATATTTCATTTAGACATAGAATTGAATTATTCACTATCAGAATGAGAAAACATTGAGATGCGATAGCTAAGTGTTTCTTAAACTCCAGGCATTATACTAAGTGCCTTGCAGACATTATCTAGTTTAATTCTTAGAAAACCCTGTCAGACAAGGATTAGCATTGTCTTTTTAAACATAGATATATTAAATTTGTCCATGTTGATATAATTTAATAAATGGCCAGAGTCATTGCCAGATTTCTGGTTTAAACCCATGTTTTAGAAAATAAAATAAAATAAATAAATAAACAAACAAACAAACCCATGCTTTCTTACCATCAATAAGACTGGAAGACAGAATGAAACCAAAATTTCCTGCATATGGGAATCTTACAGAAAGGGAAAAAAAAAAAAAACACCATTTCTCTCCAATTGTTTTAATGACTTCATTTATTAAGGCAACCCTAATTCTGTTAGCACCATGTTTTTACTTAGCCCTTAACGTTTGTGACATCAAAAGTCACATTCCTAAAAAACAGCAGATGGGCATAACATATTCCATATCTTACTGCTTTCTATTCTATTGCCACACGGAAGTACCTAGGTAGAAAGTGTAGAATAGGGGCATCTGGGTGGCTCAGTCATTAAGCATCTGTCTTCAGCTCAGGTCATGATTCTGGGGTCCTGGGATAGAGCCCCTCCTCTGGCTCTGTGCCCCGCAGGAAGCCTGCTTTTCTTTCTCCCACTCCCCCTGCTTGTATTCCCTCTCTCGCTATTTCTCTTTCTGTCAAATAAATGAATAAAGTCTTTAAGAAGAAAGAAAGAAAGGAAGAAAGAAGGAGTACAATAAGGTTCCCTCCCAAAGAAAAGAAAAGAAAAGAAAAGAAAAGAAAAATCCACCCAGAACCTTAGAAGGTGACCTTATTTACAGATATAATTAAGGTAAGGATCTCAATATGAAGTCATACTGCATTAGGTTGAGCCCTGAATCCAATGATGGGTATCCTGACAAGAGAGAAAAGCAGAAAACATACAGAGAGGTAGGGGAGAAGGCCACATGAAAGATGGAGGCAAAGCAAAGCAACACCTGGCATCACCAGAAGCTGGAAGAGACAAGGAAAGATTCTCCCCAAGAGCCTTCAGAGGCAGCACAGTCCTGCCAACACCTTAATTTCTGACTTCCAGCCTCCAAAACGGAGAGAATACATTTCTGTGGTTTTAAGTGCCAAGTATGTGCTAATTTGTTATCGCAGCTCTAGAAAACTAATAAAGCATGTATCTACTTCCCATTTCTGCACACCTGCCAAGGGCAGTGAAAGAAAGAAGATGAATTGTTCAGTTGTTTAGATCCAATCATTATTGAAAGCTCTCTTGAGGGCGAGGCATTTAAGATTATACCAGGAGTACTTACAACAGGAGGGAACGGACAATAAGATGATTAAAAGGAATAGACCATACAAAAACTAGAAAAAAAAAATTTTTAAAGATTTTATTTACTTATTTGAGAGAGAGAGAATGAGAGGGGCGAGGGGCAGAGAGAGACGTAGACTCCCCACCAAGCAGGGAGCCGGAGGAGGGAATAGATCCTGGGACTCCAGGATCATGACCGGAGCCAAAGGCGGTTGCTTAACCAACGGAGCCACCCAGGTGCCCCTACTAAGAGTGTTTTGCAGGATAGAAAGGAGGCCAATGTGACGAAACTGCAGTAGAGAGTGGAGCATAAGAATCCAGTGGCTCTTGGGGAGGTAGGAAGGAGTCAGATCACTTAGGTCTGTGTCCAGCTTATCAGGGGATTTCCAGTTTAAAGGAAACTCATCGGAGGATTTGATCCTTGGAGTTGAAAAGTAAGGGAAATACCGGCAGAAGAATACATGATCTCATTATGTGATTAAGAGGTGATATTAATACAGCCACGTGGGCAATAAATTAGAAACTGAAAGGGGAGGGAGGGAGACTAGGAACTAAGCTTTTGCAGTTGTCAAGAAGAGGCTTTTCGATTAGTGGTGATGAAAAGTGAGACTTGTCTGTTTTGAGGAATGTTGCAGAAGTACTACTCATCTTGCTGATAGATATGAAAAGGGACAAAGGGACAGACAGCGAAACATTAAGTATCTGTGGTTAGATCCCAGCAGATAAATGAGAAGCACAGAAAGCCAGCAAGTTGGGGTGGAGAGAATTAAGAAGTATTCCTAAGAGGAAGAGATTCTTACATATATGAATAATAATGATCCTCTCCTAATTTTTTTATTGCCTATGAATGCTAGAAACAAGAGGCTGTAGGGAGAAGGGTAGGAAAAGGATTTTTGTACTAAATGCTCTTCTAACAAGACCAATTTGCAGTTGAGCTGTTTATATCCTTTTGACTCTAAAGAACAGTAATTATATACAACACTGAAACACTAAATTATTCAATTGCCTCAAATTTGTTAACCTCACATTCTTTTACTGTGTGCCTGTTTTTGGTCCATCCTCTGCATTAAGATATTTTTAGATTTGTTTTAGATTTGGTATTATTTTATTTAAAATGAGTTTGTTCAAAACTATTTCTATCTGGTGCACTTGGGTGGCTCAGTCATTAGGCCTCTGCCTTTGGCTCTTGTCATGTCATGATCCCAGGGTCCTGGGATCCAGCCCACATGGGGCTCTCTGCTCAGCAGGAAGCCTGCTTCTCCTTCTCCCACTCCCCCTGCTTGTGTTGTCTCTCTCCATGACAAATAAATAAAATCTAAACAAAAACAAAACCTATTTCTACTTGATTCTGGAAATATTTTCGCTTTTCTCACCGCTTCTTCACAATGACCTTACAGGGGTCGGGTGCTGCAAAAGTGAATTCACTCTTCAGACAAGGTTTCTTATCAGCTTTCCATATGAGAGAGGACATTTTTCCCCCCCAAATCATGTAGTGCTTCTCTCTATAAATAGTACTCTGTGATTTTGAGTCTTAAGCTATTCTATTAAAGAAAAATCATGGCTGGAGTATATCTTTTAAGAATTACTTCATTTTTTAAAAGATATTACATATTTTCTACTTGTCTCAGTGACCTACTTTACTTTTTAAAGCTCTCCACTCACATCTCTCTTACTCTTAGCTTTCTCCTGTTATCTGCTTTCCTTTTAACAAAACATTCTAGTTTGTTATCTTCAATAAAAGAATACAAATTTATAAATATCCATAGGTTGTTCTTTACACGTATGTGAAGCATCTATTTAAACTAACAAAAGACAACTTATGTATATGTAAGGAGATGCTGAGTAACATCAGAGCAAACTGTGTCAAAGAGAGAATGTCCCCTTGACTTCTGCTTCTTTGAGGGTGGGGGCAGGCAGCCCTTCTGCTCTCACTCCCAGGGCATAAAATGGTTTCAATAAGGCATTTTTCAAAATTAGTCAACTTAGATTTGCATACCTAAATTTGAATGCTTGAATGAAGGACTCAGAAAAAAATGCTTTAAAAATGAGTTAGAGGAAAAACAGAATTTCAGCAAGCATTTATTTATTCTATCTAGGGGAACTTCCTTGAAGCTTTAAAGAAAGAATGTCTAAGGCATATAAAGAAAGGACCCATCATAGACTTACCTTCTGGAAACGAGTTCAGACTAGGAATTGAACTAAATTACTAAGGGTTTATATAAATTAATGAATGATACAGGATAATCCTCCAAATAAGGATGTCTTTAGAAACATCTTTATTGTTTTTAGGGGAGAGAAGCATATATAATACAGACAAATCTTGATGCTCCCCATTTTACTCCTCGATCCCAAGTATGACTTCTCAGACTTTTTCACCTCAATAACTGGCAATACTATTCTCAGAGTTGCACAAGCCAAAACTACAAATACATGATACTTGAGATCAGATTAACAATTCAAAATTAATTAGTATATCAAAGGTATGTATTATGTGGTTTCAAATACGGTAACATACAATAAATATTGTATTTTACCATCTGACAATTTCATCTCTACACCTAAAAGTTAGTGTATGTGCACATAAATATATGTATATATATTTTTAAGATGTGAATCTCAAAAATAGAATATGAGAAAGATTTCCAACTTAAGAAAGTCAGAAAGAGTAGTATAATTCCTGTTTTCTCAATCCTCCTCCAAAACTTTTTAAGAGAAAGTAAGCACTCAGTAAAAAAGAATAAAATAAAATATTAAAGCACTCAATAAAATTTATTGAATGAATGAAATGAGTGCTTGAAGTGAATAAATGAATGAATAAATGGGTGAGTAAATGCGTATGACACTGATTCTCACTAAATATACAACAAGTGTCAAAAAAGTAAAATGAAAGTCAATGTTAATCTTTTCTGTTAAGAGTACTAAGTTTGACTCTTAAACATGTGTCACAGAACCACCAGTAATAAAGTGTGGAACACTTCTAATTCACATCCAGGATCTACAACAAAAAAGTAATTTTTGGAATAAAGTGGGAGTTACAAAGATGGCTCTACAGCTAATTTTTTGAAAAGGTTATTATTAATAAACACAGGTAAATATTGAATCTAGACCAAACAGATATCTACAAAAAATCCTGAAAATAAAAAATATGTGTTTGTGTTTGTGTGTGTCTGTGTGTAATGTGTAAATGCATGGGAAAATGTCTCAATGGATGCATACTAAATATAAAAAAACAAAAAGTTATAGGTACACATATGTGTCTCCTTAGTGCCAAAAACAATTAGGTTATCGCATGTCATTTTTTTTTTTTTACTAGAAGTTATTAAATAGCAACTGTAGTTTCTCTAATAATGTTGAATGTGAATCCCGCTTGAAAATCTGTAATGGGGTGCCTGGGTGACTCAGTCAGTTAAGTGTCTGCCTTTGGCTCAGGTCCTGATACCAGAGTCTTGGGGTGGAGCTCTGCTTTGGGTCCCTGCTCAGTAGGGAGTCTGTTTCTCCCTCTCCTCTGCCCCTGCTCCTTGTGCTTTCTCTCTCTATCTCACTCTCTCTCTCAAATAAATAAATAAAATCTTTTTTAAAAAAGAAAATCTACAATAAAAAAAGAAAATCTGTAATAAGCACTTACTTTGCATAACATTCTTTAGCCCCTTCAAAAATTCTGTGAGATCATTGTCTTTTTCACTATTGTTTCCAGATGCAGAAACTGAAGCATAGAGAATTAAATAATTTTCCCTTGATCACAATGAGTAAGTGGTAGAAGTGAATGTTGAATCCAGGCATGTTCTAGGCCATGAGTTTTCACTGTGGTAGGCACTTTATTCAGCAATTGACGTTTGGGTATTGTGAAAGAGGAAATGGATATTTAATTGTATTTAATTTGCATCAATCAATTTAAGTTTAAAAAAGAAATGTTAAATAATTTTTCCATTAAACACAACTTTGTTGTATTGGACTACATTTAACTTTAAATAATGATTGTTAGGAGCCCCTGTGTGGCTCAGTCAGTTAAGTGTCTGCCTTCTGCTCAGGTCATGATCTGGTCCTGGATTGAGCCCTGTATTGGGCTCTCTGCTCAGCTGGGAAGGTGGGGGGTGGGGGTGGCGGTCAGAGGTAGGAGTTGGGGGGACTGAAGGCTGCTTCTCCCTCTCCCTCTGCCTATCACTCTGCCTATTTGTAATCCCTCTCTCTCTCTGTCAAATAAATAAATAAAATCTTTATAAAAATAAGTAGAGAAATATTGATTGCTTACTGTATTATTTTATTTTGGAGTATGCATATCAAGTGCCTGAGTAATTTCTAATATATCACATAAACTCATGATTGATCTAGTGCCAATGGATGGACAGTTTGTCCAATTTTTTTAAGCACCAATGTAACATTTTAATGTATATATTTGAATAGATTTACAGAGGACATGAGTTATAGGTACACATATGTGAATTTTAAGTGATAATTAAATTGAAATCCTTATTACTTTAAATCATAACAAGCTACCTTTCTAGTTTAAAAATAAGTGTGGGAAAATTTTAAAATTTAAAATAAAGGACTACTACTTACGTAGAATCAAGTAGAAACGCAAAAGCTAGTACTGCAAACAGAAAAGCTGGGGAAAAAAGGGAAAAGAAGAGTGGAGAGAGAGAAAGTAAGACTGTCTGAAAATGAAGCAAATCTCTCAATGCCTGGCCATGGCAATTTTTGGCCTCAGAGCAAAATAAAAAAGCTATTCTGTTAAAAAACATAGAACAAACTGGATCATATTAAGAGACAATGTATTATATACTTAAAATTTGCTTAGCGAGTAGAGCATAATTGCTCTCACACATATAAAATATGGTAACTTAAGTGAGGTGATGGATATTTTAATATTTAATTGTGGTAAGCATTTCACAGTGGATAGGTATATCAAAATATTGTATTTTTAAACGTGTACAATTTCTATTTGTCAATTATAAGTCAATAGGAGTGGAAAATATTAATAGCATGTGATGGTAAAGTAGATTATATTGAGACACATTTCAGCAAATACATAGTGAATTTGATAAGCAGTTCACTCTTAGTAGTCAAAAAAGAATCTGTGAATGTAATTTGAAATTAGAATTAAATATCAAAAAATATTTTTCAACAATATTAGCAGGATCTGAATTTATAAATTTGCCCAGGTATGATTCTTGCAGAGGTATTAGCCAAGTAATTCAAATGTTACATTACATTTTTAGTTCCCACCTTAACTAAAGATCACATTTTCTTAATTAGGAAAACAACAGTCATGGATTTGTATCTTGGCTCTCAGAGGTAGTCAGTTGGTCCCAGATGGATTTCAAATCCTTCATTTGTAAAATACTCAAGGTTCTCTAGAGATACTTCTAAAGTTGTGGGAAAGTTAAGTAGGCAGTTTAATTGTCTAGTAAAAGAAGAATTAAGTAAGACTTTTCTCTTGAGTGCTTGAGACCCTGCTAGATCTCTGAAGAGGAGATGAGTTCAGGGAGATCTGGGGCACAGATGAGATGAAATGAAAAATGTCCTCTGGGAGTGTGAGGCAGCTAAAGCCCAACTCATATAGTACTGGCAATCCAGAAGAGGGTAAGAAGGAGTTAACAGCAAAAGGGTATCTAGACATTGACAGTATCCAGATGAAAGAAAGCAGTTAGCCATCTTTCTAGGCTCTGATTCTGAGACAGCCATTTCCCGTTTGCATGATGATGGATGTAAGTAATGATTTGCCCTAATTTTAAAAGTTGATATACTGGTGGTGGGTATTAAGGAGGGCACGTATTGCATGGAGCACTGGGTGTGGTGCATAAACAATGAATATTAGATCACTGAAAAAAATTAAATTAAATTTTTAAAAAAGTTATATACTTGAAAAGATCTGAAACCTTTGAACCCCATATTCTATATACTACAGTATACAGAGGTTCATTAGATGTATTGAATTGGGAAAAAAGAAGAAAGGATACATCCTACTTATATATGAAACAAACATTCCAATTAAGATTCTAAAATCAGACGTGTACATCTTCAGAATGAAATAGGCTATCATGGGCTAGCTGAGATATATAGCCAACCACTCTTTGAAATTAAGTTTCAAAGTCTGAGTTATATATACAGAGGAGATATATAAGCAAAAGGTAGATAAAGGGTTTTACTATACGTTTTATAGGTTTGTCTGGAATCTGTTCCTAGGCATCAATTCTTTGTTGGCCTTGCTTTTGACAGCTCTGCTGTATATTTTGAATGCTTTATTTTTATAATATATATAATGTTTCTAAAGAAATATCTCTAGGAACTCCAGAATCATGGAGGAAGTGGTAAGACGGAGCAGAGAAAGCTAAAAAGTTCTAGAGGTGGTCTCGTATCAGTGCTAACAGTAGTAGATCTGGATTTAGACAGACTGGGGTTTTTACATCCCATTCCCTTTTAGCTATATGACCTTGAGCTCACTTCTTAGCATCTGTAATTCCATATTTTCTCAAATGTAAAAATGGTGATTTAACAGTAGTAATTTCATAATGATTTGCAGATAAATTAGGACACATCCAGGTATTTTTATAGTGCCTGCCCACATTGATTTATTTTGGTTATGACCACACCATGGAATACTGTGTATATTTTGTGCTTGAAGTGAATACCAGGACACATGTAAAATTGACTACATTATAAACATTTATTACCTAAATATCAAAGTATTGATTAGTGACTTCAGTGTCAATAAAATTTCCTTCCATAACTGGCAAGGTGATGCTTAATGAACTCACAGAAGCTAAAACATGTATAATAAAATGATAAGGGAATTTAAATATTATTTCAATGAAAATAATCTACATTTTAAAGTTATGACTAAATAGTTTTAATTAAAAATGAGTATTTATGGATTTTCTAAATTTCTTATATTTTGTTAGATGGCAGCCTTAACTAGAGATTATATAACAGTAATTGAAAACCACCATCTGCTAGCTTTCAATTTCAGCAAAAATTGTTATTATGTCCTTTTCTGATTTGATTCTCCTCCACCCATCAGTTACTATGCACAAAACACCTTTTCTATTCACTAAAAATTTTACACTATATTACAGTTTTGTATTTCAAATCAGTATTTACTTATTAATAAACAAAATAACTAACAGAAAAAGGCTTGGGCCATGATATACACTTATATTTTTGAAAATATGACATTTTTGCACTAGGCAATACAGCAGGAAAATTAATTACATCATTGAAAGAAGACCTTATAATGTATAAATATCTCTAATACTTTAACAAAAGTATTTTCTTATAATGTTCACTAAATACCCTCATTATGTTTGAATAATTCAGTTGTTATGATGGAAATAAAAATAATTTGCTATAGTGTATCATCTGGCAATTCTATTTTTAATTTTTTGAAGAAACTCATTTCCAACAGTGTCTGCTACCCAAAGAAAATGAAACCATTAATTCAAAAAGATATACGCGCCCCTATGTTTATTGCAGCTTTATTTACTGTAGCTAAGATATGGAAACAACCCAAATGTCCATTCATGAATGAATGTATAAAGAATGTCGAATATATATAATGGAATATTACTCAAACATAAAAAAGAATGATATCTTGCCATTTGCAACAATATAGATAGACCTACGGGGTATAAAGCTAAGTGAAATAAGCCAGTCAGAGAAAGACAAATGCCATATGATTTCACTTACACACAGAATTGGAGAAACACAAAAAAGTGAATAAATGGGAAAAAAGAAACAAATAAACAAACACACTTTTATGTACAGAGAAGACCCTGGCTGCCAAAAGGAAGGTGGGTAGAGGAAGGGTGAAATTGATAAAGAGGATTTAGAGTACACTTTTTAGGATGAGCTCTGAAAAATGTGTAGAATTTTTTTTATTTAAATTTCTGTTACTTAATATACAGTGTAATATTATTGTTAGGTGGACAATATAGTGATTCAACACTTCCATGCATCACCTAGAGCTTATCACAACATAGAATTGGTGAATCATTATATTGGACATTTGAAACTAATGTAGCACTATATGTTAATTATACTTCAATTAAATTTATAAAATAACAAAAAGGAGAAAATGCTATTAAATATTCACTTTAATGAAATTCCATCTTTTCAATAAGTTGTCACAAAAATTAGATGAGACAGTCTATTTTCATCTATTGTCTTATATTATTTAAAAAATTAAAAACTAATGTACTCTTAGTAGCTTAATAGGTCATTTAAAATTTGTATGTCTGAAACTGTAATTTCAAGTAACTGACCATTCATAACTTTTATAAAAACTATTCATTTATAAGCTATGAAGCACAATTTATAATATACATCATATTAGTGAAAACAGTATTACTCTTTCATTATCAACAGGAATTATAGTCCTCATACAAACTAATCATAAGCTTTGATTGACCAATTTAGGCAATGCTCAGTGTTGCTTCTAATTTCACATAAACATATGAATTAAGCGTTAGACTGATCTCAAAGAAAAAAATTGAGATAGATTTTAATAAGTGTATACATAAGCTCTGATTGTCCACAATTCATATAAATAAGTTCTCCAGAAGAGCCTCTATCTCTCTAAAGCATCCAGGAAAACAGCATTTCTAGCTAAAAATTGAAAAGATTGCATTTGGTGTTAAACTAGAGTTGAAAAGAAATCCAGCTGGTCAAGGATTTTGATTCAAAAACAATTATTGAAGAACAACTATAGGCTAGCAACTCTACTAGGTTTGGGACATACAAAGATAAATAAAGCCCAACTCACAATCTTGACACTCTTATAGACCAGAAGGGAAAATATGATTTGATAAAGGTAGTAATAGAACTAGTTATTAAGTTATATGGACCACAAAGAAGAAACTAAGTGGAAAAATGAAAACATCTCCCATTGGTAACCTCTATGATGAAAAGTAAGTATATTATGTTTGATCTTCAAATAACACTTTCTAGTGTATTTTTTAGTAAGAAAAATTGCATAAACGTTGAAAACATTTCCCCTGTAGTAAGAAAGTCACCATCCTTGGTGCTATGTGGTTAACAAGACTACCACAGTGTGAAATAGCATCATTTTATATTTTAGTGAAAACTATTAGCTCATGAAAATTTGTTTAGGTAGGCAAAACAGCCATCTCTCTTGACTCATTATTTTTACCCTTTCACATTCTAAATGTTGCAGAAAGCACCTCTTCCATATTCTTGACATTTCATTCCCTGTGGCATCTGTTTGTTCCATTAGTGAAGTGTATCTGTCCCCTCTCAATGCCCTACCATCTAGTTCCAAAGAGAGAGGAAGGAAGTGACTTAACATGATTGGTGTGTTAGAAAGAGAAACTGGATTATACACAAGGGCTCATTCCAAAGCCCATCTTCCTCTTGGGAGTTAGTGGTTCTCTTCCTGACTACCAACAAATTTTAAATTTCTTAAGTGCGTCATTTGCTTCTATAAGCCAGGAAGCCTGAAGTTTTCATGGTGTTAACTTTGGTTAACTAACACTAAGGATATAGAGATGTTCAATCCTCTTCTTTGAAAATACTCCTCTACCTAGTCAGAATATTGACTTATTTCCCCCATCTTCTTGGCAGAAAATTTATCTCTTGGGTCCATTTTTTTGAAGCTGATTACTTTAATTCCTAAACAATTACTTCTAAGGTATTAATCAGTATGATGTAACAATTTGTTTTACATCTTTGTAACATATATTTAAGGGAATGAGTGATATGTATTAGATTTTTGAATTCACATTTTAATTAATAATTAAATTGCACATGCAAATGCACAGATACATTTAAAAACGTTGGAAAACATGTGACATAAATCCTTATGATCAGTTGAGGGTAGGTGAACCGTATTCAGTCAGAAGACTCAGAACAAAAACAAGCTGGTTCAAAATGTCTGGGTCTTAAGTTTGTGCTACCACTCACCACCTCTGTGACCATGCAAAAGTTCTTTGTAATTACAATTTTCCAACTGGGAATTGTGGCTATTAATATAACTACCTCATCTGATCACTATGAGGATTAAATGATGTTTCAGTGAAGATCAGGTGAGGTAATATAAGCACATGATTTAAAATCTTGGCACTACAATGTATTTGGGTGTTAAATGTGAAAATTGTATACATTAATCAAAGAAAATAAACAATCTGCATCATATTGGTTATTGGTTTTTCTTGATTTTTTTAAGTTCTTATTTAAATTCTAGTTACTAGATACTGTAATATTAGTTTCAGGTGTACAATATAGTGATTAAACACTTCCATATAATACCTGGTCTCATCAAAAGGGCACTCCTTAATTCCCATCACCTGTTTTACCCTTTCCCCATCCACCTCCCTTCTGGTAACCATCGTTTGTTCTCCATAGTTAAGAGTCTGTTTCGGGGCGCTTGGGCGGCTCAGTGGGTTAAGCCTCTGCCATCAGTTCAGGTCATGATCCCAGGGTCCTGGGATCGAGCCCCGCATTGGGCTCTCTGCCCCACAGGGAGCCTGCCTCCACCTCTCTCTCTCTCTCTGCCTGCCTCTCTGCCTACTTGTGATCTCTGTCAAATAAATAAATAAAATCTTTAAAAAAAAAAAAAAACACTGTCAGTGGAAAATAAGGGTTAACTCACGGTTTCAAATCATCACGAACTAAAAAAATGGTT
Source organism: Enhydra lutris kenyoni (assembly GCF_002288905.1). NCBI lineage: Eukaryota > Metazoa > Chordata > Mammalia > Carnivora > Mustelidae > Enhydra > Enhydra lutris. Next base: position 25,952,494 of record NW_019154098.1, on the reverse strand, counting down.
TCATTAAAAGGTATGTATTATAAAAAAAAAAAAAAAGAGTCTGTTTCTTGGTTAGCCTCTCTCTTGCTCTTTTTCCCCTTTGCCTCTTTGTTTTGTTCCTTAAATTTCACATATGAGTGAAATATTTGGTATTTGTCTTTGACTAATTTCACTTAGCATAATACTCTCTAGCTCCGTCTATCTCATTTCAAATGGCAAGATTTCATTCTTTTTTATTGACTGTGAAATATTTTTCACTGTGTGTATGTGTGTGTGTGTGTGTGTGTGTGTGTGTATACATATACATATTCACATTTTCTTTATCCATTCATCAGTTGATGGACACTTGGGCTGTTTTCATAATTTGGCTATTGTTGATAATGCTGCTATAAGCATCAGGGTACATGTATACCTTCCACTTAGTATTTTTGTATTCTTTGGGTAAATACCTAGTAGTGCAATTGCTGGATCATAGAGTGGTTCTATTTTTAATCTTTTAAGGAACCTCCATACTGTTTTCCAGTGTGGCTGCACCAGCTTGCTATCCCACCAACAATGTAAAAGGGTTCCTTTTTCTTACATCGTTGACAATAATTGATGTTTTACGAGTTTTTATTTTAGCCACTCTGACAGGCGTGAGGTGATACCCCATTATAGTTTTGATTTGTATTTCCCTGATATTCAGTGATGTTGAACATATTTTCATGTCTGTTAGTCATCTGTATGTCTTCTTTGGGAAATTGCCTATTCATGTCTTCTGCCCATTTTTAAATTGGATCATTTGGTTTTGGGTGTTGAGCTTAATAAGATATAGATATAGATAGATTATAGGTACAGATATAGATAGATCTAGATATGAACTAACCATTAATCCAATATGTCATTTGCAAATATCTCCTCCCATTCCATAGGTTGTCTTTTAGTTTTGCTGATGGTCTCCTTAACTGTGCATAAGTTTTTTTTTGTTGTTGTTGTTTATTGTTTTTTATGAACTCCCAATAGTTTGTTTTTGCTTTGTTTCCCTTCCCTCAGGAAAAATATCTAAAAAGATGTTGCTATGACTGATATCGAAGAGGATATTGCATGTCCTCTCCTCTAGGATTTTTATGGTTTCATGTCTCACATTTAGGTCTTTCATCCATTTTGAATTTATTTTTGAGTATGGTGTAAGAAAGTGGTCCAATTATATTCTTATGCATGTAGCTGCCCAGTTTCCCCAGCACCATTTGTTAAACACTATCATTTTCCCATTGGATATTCTTCCCTGCTTTGTCAAAGATTAATTGGCCATACAGTTGTGGATTCATTTTTGGGCTCTCTATTCTGTTTCATTGATCTGTGTGCTCATTTTTGTGTCAGTACAATGCTGTTTTGATGACTACAGCTTTGTAATATAACTTGAAGTCTGGAATTGTGATGCCTCTAATTTTGGTTTATTAGTTTTGTTTTGTTTTGTTGTTTTATTACTTGACAAAACCTTTGTAGAGGTAATTGTTTTTCTTAAGTATCACATTTTATTTTTCTCCTCATAATGTAAACATAATTCAATAAGATATAAAGTATTTTTAGGGGCACCTAGGTGGCTCAGTTGGTTAAATATCTGGCTTCAGCTCAGGTCATGATCTCAGGGTCCTTGGATTGAGCCCCACAACAGACTCCCTACTCTGTGGAAACTCTGCTTCTCCCTCTGCTTCTGTCTCTTAAACCTCTCCCCCCACAACAGCTCATGCTGTCTCTCTCAAATAAAATCTTTAAAATAAAAAGATACATGGTACTTTTAAAACATATCTAATGTTCTGTTATTTGATATAAAATTTTTATTTCTTAAACTTTGGTTTTTGGTTTCACTTAGAAGTTGGAGTTTTTATTAAAAGAGAAAAATTGATGTATTCAAAATAAGTATGCAAAATATAATGAGTTTACTTATTTTTATAGTTATAGCATTATCTGTCCTTTTATTCAGACACTCTAAGAGACATAATAGAAAATTTCATCACACTAAAATTTCAACTTTTTTATAGCAATATATAACACAAACTAAGGAAAGAGATGGAAAGGATATTCATAACATATGTTTCAAACACAGGAATCTCTGATATAAAATGAAATCTTATAAATCAGTGAGACATAAAAAATCATAGAAGTATGAAAATCTTAAATTTTACCAAAAAATAAATAAAAAATAAGAATGAAAAGAAAGAGGATTTCATTAATTGTTAAGAAAATGTGAAATAGAATGAGAAAATTTTCATTCCAAGTAGGAAAACATAAAAATGTATGATCTAAACATAATCATTGACACTATGACAGTATATACTACCATACAGTTTGTTGGAATGTAATCAAATAAGTATTTGGGGGGTGAGAAAGTAATGAAAATCATCAGAAGTTTATATTCTATGTGTAATTCCACATCCGTGAATCTGAGAACAAAGCTATACAATACTTAATTTTATACAAGTATATTTTGTGGCATTATACATAATAGCAATAACTTTGAAACAACTTAATATGACTTGTAAAGAGAAAGATAGTTAAATTATAATGTAATCATGCACATAGTGGAAAATAATACATCATGGTATAGTGAGGGAAATATACTTGAACGTCTGACCTGGAAATTGTTAAGGGAAAAAAAAGTTATTTGTAGGAAGATTAGCAAAGCATAACCTTATATTTATAGAAAAACAATATTAACCATCAAAATTATAAAAAAGGGAAAGATTTTGCAGTACAGATGCATTTATCCATATGCAAGAAGCCGTGTGAAATGAGAAACCATGGTATAGATTTTCTGTAGTCTGTGGCAGGATGTTTAGGTGGAGTTTGTGCTGAGAGTGTGGTTAAAGTGAGTCAGTATGTGCTCAAATTCTTCTTAATTTCTATCTTCCAAAATTCAAAAGAAATAATGGATAATATTTACTTCTTGAATCTTTTTAAAAGACAAAAACTCATAATATAGATGAACACAAAAATAATTCAAAAAAAGTAGTGGAATAAAATACAGAAGAATTTCATAGAACCAACAGCCACAGTTGCCCATCATTTTTGGTAATGGGAAGAAATAAAATCCTCTATGCAATATGATATTCTAGGCAATCTTCTACCCTAATACATTCTAGTAAAGAATGGTCATTAGCAACAGCAATGACAACTAAAGAGAGGGTGGTGATTCCTAAAACATAAATAAATTACCTTAGAAAATGATTTTTAACCTAGTAGCATGTACTTTCTAGTTTATCACAGGCTTAAAGATGGAAGGAAGAGTTTCTCCTCATTTCAAAGGTCCCAATGGCCATAACTTCCAAGTGTTTGGCTAGAAAACAGGATTCTTAAGATAGTGTCTCCAGCACCCTACACCACATTAATTCTTCTCCCTATATAATTATGTCACTATGAAAGGACTTCAGGAGCACCTGGGTGGCTCAGATGGTTAAGCGTCTGCCTTCAGCTCAGGTCATGATCTCTGGGTCCTGGGATTGAGTCCTGCATTGGGTGCCCTGCTCAGTGGGGAGTCTGCTTCTCCCTCTGCCTCCACCCCTCTCCCTGGTCGTGCTCTCCTGTTCCATCAAATAAATAAATAAATAAAATCTTTAAAAGAAATGAAAGGACTTCACTTTAGGTGGATTGTTTTTCATGATGATGAGTATATGGCTTGAAGGAAGGACTCATTTACAACTTCCAGAGACTCTATTGGACAAGATACCTGCAGCTCCTTGGGACAGGTATGTTTCAGTTCCACCTGCAGAGTGATTTCTATGTGTTTACACCTGCCAAAAATAAGTATGCAGATAGTGCAGGTGCAGTGGAGAAGATCCATCCTATGTTTTCTGATTCTAAATTTCCAATAGAAAGAGCCCACATAAATGGAATCTAGACAGTTTTATAGCTCTAATGCACAAACCATCGACATAGAGGTAACATTTTTGATTCATGAGACAGTAATTCTGTCCAGTGTATCTTCGTGGGGGGAAACTAATTAAACTTTTATCTTATTCCTAGTACCACAGTATAGGAACAAATGTAATGGAAATATTCATGCATAAACTCCCCTCACCACTCAAGTCCCCTTCAGTAAAGACCTTTAAGAATATAACAGAAAGCTTTATTATTTTTATTACTTTTGCCCCATACAAGTTATGCTACTACAAAATAGGATCCATCAAATTTTCATTTCTTATTTCAAATCACAGAAAACTATTTTTTCAAGGTTATCCAGTTAAAGTAGGAATTTACATATACAATGTTTTCTGAATTTTGATTGACTTTAAAACATGCATGAAAATTGTAACATCATTATCAACTATTTTCATTTTCCTATACAATGATAATAGTATTGATAATTCAGTATGTGCTCAAGTTCTTATACTCCTGGTCCTAATTATTGCTTTAATAATCTTCTGTTACATAGACTATTCCATTTCCCTGTTACCAGCTGGAAAATCACAGTTTAGAAAAGTTTTGCAATTTGTAAAAGGAGTCACAGTTAGTAGGTGGTAGATCAAGAATTTGAACCCAGATATATCTAGATTTTGAGTTGGATTTTTTTAAATATTAAGTCCTTTGATAAGGTAAATCAATACATTGTGACTAAGTAGGATCTTGGTCACAATGACTGCTTTTGAGGTTTACAGTGATATTACACAAACTACTTGTTTGTAATAACACATCAAAAACTCTTTTTATTGCTGATTAGTTGTTCACATGTACTTTGAAGATTTAGGGGAACAAGCCTTTTAATAAGCAGGGATTTTGCAAGTATCTTCTCCCAGTCCATCGCTTATTTTTTTATTCTTTTAGCAGTGATTTTCACAGAGTATATTAGTTTTTATATGACTACAGAATTAATGCCTTAAAACCATCAGATATTAATTTTCTTCCAGTTCGGGAGATCAGAAATTTTACTGGAACATAGGTGTTAACAAGGCTGTCTGAGAATAAGATTTGTTTGTTTGTTTGTTTATGGTTTTATCAAAGCACAGGGACAGGCCCCCTGGGCAGAATGAGCTGCTTCCCCAGGGTTGTGAGGGTTGAATACTCCCTTTAGAACTTCTGGTGGTAAATGCTCTTGTAGGTTCTAGCTTCTGGTGTGTGCTGTGACCAGATTGCTCCAATTTCTGCCTTCATCTTCACCTCCCTCTTTTTTTTTTTTTATGAATAATCTCTCTCTGCCTCTTTCTTATAAACTTTGGAGTTAGGGACCATCTGGATAATCTAAAATAAACTCCCCATGGCAAGATCTTAATCAGACTTACAATGACACCTTTTTTTTTTTTAAGCTTTTATTTATTTATTTGACAGAAAAAACACACTACCAGGGGGAGCAGCAGAGGGAGAGGGGAAAGCAGGCTCCCTGCTGACCCAGGAGCCTGATGCAAGGCTCTGTCCCAGGACCCTGGGGTCATAACCTGAGCTGAAGGCAGACACTTAACTGACTGGGCCACCCAGGCATCCCTACAATGATGCTTTTCTTATAAGGCCACGTTTACGATTCCAAGGACCAAAACCTAATATCTTTGGATAGATATTATTCATCCTACTACACAGAGCAGAAGTTTTTAATTGAATAATGTCCTACCTACTGATCATAATATCATATCATAATGTTTATGTCTGTATATCTGAATGTCTTTTAAGTATTAGCAATTTCCTTTGCAGTATGTTTCTTTAATATAAACATCTTGATGTATCATGTTTCCTTATACATCACAATATTTATCTGCCTAAATGGTAGAATACAAAACAAAATCTAAATTTTCCACATTTCAAACTTTTTATTTTATTTTGGATTTTTTAAATTATTTTTAAAACATTTTTATTACTGAGGTAGTCAACATATAATTTTATATTCGTTTCAGGTGTACAATATAGTGATTCAACAATTCTATACGTTATGCATTACTCGTCACAATAAGTGTAGTTAACATCTGTCACAATACAATAAGTCTAAGAAGGGATAACTTTGGTAAAGGAAATGGTGATCTCATCATGCATTATAAATACCCTTAGGTTTTAAAATTGCATTATTAAGATCTGATTCCATGTTCTACTATTGATATTTACTTTAATGTTTTAAAATGTTCTGTCAATACACAGAAATATCTAAATAACAACTAGTCCTGCTTTGATTCTTCTTTATTCTTTATTTATCTGGGGTGTTCTTCAATGAAGGTAACATTTGATGGAAAAATTGAACACTGATATTAATAGAATTGATGAAGCACTATAGGAATCATCTGTAGAGAATCACCAAGGAAGTAAGTAGTTTTGCTGTCCCAAAAATTAATCCCCTGGGACAGACACATTCATTAAACTATAATTTAATGCAAAATGCCCAGCCAAAATTATTCATGAATATAACTTAATATGCTCAATGGTAGCAAATAAGGCAAGAAAAGGAGAATATTAATCATTTCATTCTTAGGGCTAGTATTAGTGTCTTTATTATAAATAAATCTCCATTCATTACCATGTTTTACATGAATAATGATTCAGTTAGGAAATAATTTCTCTCTTATTTTAGTTAGTCAATGGATAGTAGTCCCAGAGAATCCATGTGGTAGTACTAATAGAAATAAAACTAGGGTTTTGAAAAAAATGAAATGGAATTTGGGGATCCAAATTCTCAGATGAATTCTTTGATCTTTGATCTTTTGGATCAAAGTAAAAATTCTTTTACTCTTTGATCTTAAATCTGTTTTGGTTGCCTTGAGAGAAAGAGAGAGAGAGAGGTTTTTCTCTGATAAACATAACAACAGATTTTTGACAGAGGGAAAAGACATCCCTAGCCCAGAGAAAAGTCTTTTCAAAGATAGAATAGTATAACAAACTAGAGTGACAAGTATTTGAACATGACTGAAATATAAGCTTTTGACTCACTTTCAAGCTTTTTCTTCAAAAGCTGGTTGTATAAAGGACCCTATCTAATTGTACATAGGTATTTGACTTTATCATTGTACACAACTGTAGAATTGATGAATTGTTACTAATGCTTAAAAATTTATATTGTGAAAGATAACTGTAGATCATTTATTGAAGACATTTATGAATTTTCTCAAAAATATATTTCTTTCCCTGTAAGAAGTAAATTCAAACTTGAATTGTGGCATCCTAAGCCATCTGCAAACATTTGTCCTATCTTTCAGGATGCATTCCTCACTCTCTCTCTCTCTGCCTAGGCTATTAGTCCTTTCCTAAACATATACATTCATTCCTCCGTGGTTTTACTACACTTCCCTGACAAGAAGTCTCTTCCACAACCTCTTCCCTATTGAGCCTTCTCATTCTATGAGCCCAGCCTGCAATGTTTACTGACCTTTTTCTATATGGTCTCCTGTAATTATTCTCCCATCAAAATGATCATTTTCTTTTTTTTTTATTTCAACACCTTTATCTTTGAAGTCAGGTGATATAAATTATTGTACGATTAATAATGAATTATCTTTATTCCTGGGATATGTCATAAAATAATCTATGAGAGGGGAAGATAAATCCAAGTATAAATAAAACAGCTTGGCTTCTGACACTGGTCTTGGTGATGATTAGTTTAGGATTTCACACCAAGAGCAAAGGCAACAATAACAAAATTAAATAAATGGGACTATAGCAAGCTAAAAAGCTTCTGCACAGAAAAGAAATCCAGCAACAAAATGGAAAGACAACCTACAGAGTCAGAGAAAATATTTGCAAATCACATATCTGATAAAGGGTTAATATCCAAAATATGTGAAGAACTTTTACAACTAATAGCAAAAACACAAACAATCTGATTAAAATATGGACAAAGGACGTAAGTTCACATTTTTCCGTAGAAGACATACAAATAGTCAACAGGTATATGAAAAGGTGCTCAGTGTTACTAATCATCAGGGAAATGCAAATCAAAATCACAATGAGGTATCAATTCATGCTTGTTATAAAGACTATTATCAGATACAGAAGAGGTAAGTGTTGGTAAAGACGTAGAGAAAAGGAAACCATCATTCACTGTTGCTAAGAATGGAAATTGTCTCAGCCACTAGGGAAAATAGTATGGAGGTTCCTCAGAAAATTTAAGATAAAATTATCATATGATCCAGCAATTTCACTCTAGGTATATATTCAAAGACAATATATAGACATATATATTTATAATATGTTATAAGTATATTTTATAAATACAAAATGGAATGTTTTCCAGCCATAAATATATTTCATGCCATTTATAATGACATGGATGGAACTCAAGAGCAGTACGCTAAATGAAATAAGTCAGACAGAGAAAGACAAACACTATATGTTCTCATTTATATGCAGAATCTAGAAAAACTAAACTTACAGAAACGGGGAACAAATTGTTGGTTGTCAGAGGCAAGGGGTTAGAGGGAGGGTGAAGTGGGTGAAGTGGGTAAAGGCTGTCGGGGCATACAAACTTCCAGTCATAAGATAAATAAGTTCTGGGAATGTAATGTACAGCACGATGACTACAATTAGCAATATAGCACTGTATATTTGAAAGTTGCTAGGAGAGTAGATGTTGAACGTTTTCATCACAGAAAAAATAATTTTGTAACCATTTGAGGTAATGGATGTTAACCAAACTTATTGCAGTAAACATTTCAAGGTATATACATACATGTATTAAATCATTATGTTGTACACCTTAAATTAATACAATGTTATATGTCAATTATATCCAGCTAAAGCTGAGGAGGGAAAAAAACACCCACCTTGCACATGAGGTTATAATTGTCCAAGCTGGGTTACGGGTTCATGGAAGTTAATTATATTATACTCTACTTTTGTTTATGTTTAAAATTGTCCATAATTTTTTGAAGAGTAACCTTCACAAAATTCATATCATTTCACAATTTAAATAATTAAGTGAATGTTCCATTTTTTGCTGTAGTTAAATTTTTACATATTTGTTCTCCAACGTATTTCTCAATTATATCCTTTTTGAGGATAAAGATACTATTGTATTAATTTCTATATTATTTATAAAACCCATTTTCAAGTATAAATAGATATAAAATTTGAACATGTTTTATGGAATACTGACAATATTAATATGATTTATACCTTTAATTTTTGTTACGAGTTTTAATAAGTTACAAAATACAAATATTAAACCTATATACATCTCAGCAGTATCTGCTACATAACAGAAAGAGAGACAGAATTGAGATTCTTTTGTTTGTTTTCTCAAATATTTATTCCATGCAAATCAGGTTTATTATTATTATTACTTGCTTTTTTATTGTTTCAATGACATTTGCCCTGAAAGTCAGAGACAGTGTTCATAATCTTAATGTGAGTCAATGATAGAGGAAGGTTATCACAACAGAGAATACTGGCAAAGAATAGCAGATGAATTAAAAATAAGAATTGAATTGAGAGGTAAATTTTTAAGCAGAAAAGAGGAGTATCAGTTACTCAACTTGGAAAAAGAATAAACTTCAAGAGATTCCAAAGAGATCAACAAAAATATTAAAGGATTATAAAAGAGGCTCTATAATAAATGATTAAAAGAATTGTGGTTATTAGCTTACAAAGTAAAAAGCAAAGAAGGAATTAAACACTTTTCACAGAAAGTGGTCATGCAGAAGTATTCCAATGAGAACAGAATTACAGCAGGTAGAATTTTGAAACAAGAGAAAGGATTTTAGTTTCATATGTGGCAAAGGTTAGTGATAGTTTACAAATTGAGGTCAAGATGACTGAATCCATTGATGAATTATTCACTTAGGCTTCATGACTCTGCAAAGCCAAATACAATTTCTTCCTGTTAGTATTTGGGAGGAAAATGTATTCTCTATGTAAGTGACTAGGCTTGTTCCTCAAGGGATCTTGCAATTTAAAAACTCTATGAAGTACTATAACAATATTTTTTTTCATGTGTTCACATTTGCACACAAATATACAGTTACTATCCTTGGTTCTCTTAATACACTTATTATGTAAGTGTATTAAGAGAATATGGTAAAATTTTACCTGGTTGGCCACATTTAGTCTAGATGTGTGAGGCTACAGGGAATGAATACAAGGATTACTCTGTTAATATCTGGGATCTCAATTTCCTAACACATAACATGAGGGTCTGAATGGGAAGATCTCAATTTATCATTTTGCCAAATCTTAAATTTTTTATGAATGATTTAAACCCTGATTTTGATGCAAATGAAGCAGGCATGTAGCCAGCAGGGGGAGTCCTGATGTTATACCCTAAATTATAGAACCTCTTAAATTTTGACACAAAATTGTAAGAAATCTGGTTGATTTATTTTACACAATCTTAAAAGCATGGTAAAAGTATATATATGCCCACTTTTTAAAAAGTAAAAAATGTAGTGGTATATTATCCTGTAAAATTTCTCTAATGATATAACAGAGTTTTTTAACCATTTAAAATTAGCATTTTCATTTGAACTTCATCAGGATTAGCTTCTAGTCCCAACAGCCACTGTGAAGCAGAATTAAATCCTCTAATCTTTCAATAACAGTGAAGGAAAAGATTTTGGCCAGAATTAATCAAACACAGATGGTATTCCTATATTCTGTGCCTCATTCAGAACACCTGCTACAAATCTCTACTGTACTCAAAACCATTAAGGAAAATACATACATAAATAGATTTGTTAGTTTTGGCTCATTTGAAAAAAATAATTTTCCTACAGATTTATTGTAAACTAAAGTAATTTGTGAGGTTATCTTTGATTTTATGGACACACAATTAAAGTTCTTATTTTGGCCCCTATTTTAATCTATTGATACTATACCTGCCTTCTTCCAATATTTTTCAATTTCATATCTAAATTTAAAGTTGATTAAATATGCACATGTGTTAATACACACAGCCTAATGCTTTCAGTCTCTCTCTCCCTCTCTCTCTCTCTCTCTATATATATATATATAAATTGAAGAAATACAAATGTTTATTAATTTTACTACTACTTTGGAATATCATCATTTTTGTTGTTTTTTTTTTAAATCTTCCTTTAATATTAAGAACATGGTAAAACTTAAAAGGAACTTAGAATGCATCACTTTATAGTGATTCATTTACACGATAAGAAAGTTCAGAGCACTTATTACTTATCTAAAGTACCACATGAAGTTACTAAAAGAGCTAAAACTATGTCTAGATGACCTGATTCACATTCAATGGATGTCTACCATGACATTGTTCCCAGTAATCTATATACCTCTTTTTTTTTTTTTGAGAGTTGTTCACCTTGGTATCATTAAATACATAAGAAAGAAGAACTATATGATATCTCATTTTTTCTGAAGTCACAATGGGAAGCAACAACAATATTTAACTGAATACTTCTCTAAAATTCATATGTAATCAATATTTTTCTATTATGATTATCTCAAAGATCCCTCTCTCCATACATGTCTATATCAATATCAGTATCTAGCCGTATTTATATTTATATTAAAAAGTAGTTACATATGGGGCTCCTGAGTGGCTCAGTGGGTTAAGCCTCTGCCTTTGGCTCAGGTCATGATCTCAGGGTCCTGAGATCCAGCCCCACATCGGACTCTGCTCAGCAGGGAGCCTGCTTCCTCCTGTCTCTCTGCCTGCCTCTCTGCCTACTTGTGATCTCTTTCTGTCAGATAAAGAAATAAAATATTTTTTTAAAAAGTAGTTATGTAAACAATAAACAGTATATAACATGAAAGAGTAATACAGATATACACACACATAGTGTATTTGTATATATAACATATATATTTGAAAAAAACTACTGTGTGATAAATAGCCTATGAAGAGGCAAGAAATATGTGCAATGTAAATAAGATTTAAAATAACATTTTATGGGGTGCCTGGGTGGCTCAGTCAGTTGGGCGTCTGCCCTTAGCTCAGGTCATGATCTCTGGGTCCTGGGATCAGGTCCCATGTCAGGCTTCCCGCTCAGCGGAGAACCTACTCCTCCTCCTCCTTCTGCCCCTTTCCTCCTCTCCTCCATTACTGCTCTCTCTCTCCCGCAAATAAATAAATAAAATCTTCTAAATACTAACATTTTATAATCTATACAAAGAATATATTGCCATATATACCTTGCCTGTTTAAAAAAAATTTTTTTTATTATTTTGATTTATTGTTCACACAACACCACTTCTACCTCCAGCCTCCCTGATGCTTTCCCTAAAGATAAGATTGGCGCTTGGGAAACAATGAGAAATAGAGAAGTTTGAATTTGCATCCTTCACTCCCTAGTCTGTCTGACTTTTCTGATTTTTCATTGGCCCATCACCCATTGAAATACAAATGTTTTTATTTTATTCTCCTTCCACGTTTTCTAACTAGCTAGTTTATTAGCCTCTGATAAGTAAATTAGCACTAAATATTTTAAGATAAATATTTTATATCTCCTTCAAGGTTTATATTCTAATAGAAAATTTGAAAGACAATGAAGTAACTAAAGGTGTGATCCTTAGTCCATACTAACATCCAATAAATGTGAATAAATGGATTATGGGTGGGAATTTTAGGCAAGATAAACTAGTAATACACATATTTATGGAAAAGGACACTTTCACAATTTTCCAAATTTAATATCTATTTTACCTCTTAATATTTTGAGCCTGGCTGTGGAGGAATTCAGGGTCTTTGAAAGTATTCTTAATAAAATCCAGTAAGAATTTGTGTTTTAAACATTTAACTCTCTCATTTTAATCCAAATTCTTTTAAAATTCTTCTTTCTGCAGACTCCTATGTGCACTTTGCTGTTAAAAAGTGGGAAATGTTCAATAAAAGAAGCACAATAACACAGGAAAGATTTAGCATGAGGGTAGGATTAATGCTGCTTATATATATCCTTATACATTCCTGGGCAGTATTGCAAATGTACCCACAGTTGGAGGACAATGTCCTACAATACTGACATTTAAAGCATTTTTTTTTTAAGTTTTGACTACCATTTTTAACTTATATAAGAAAAGAATGAGGTTCTAGGTTACATAGAAAAGTTTACTAAGGTCTTTGTATGTCTTTGCCTCGCCTACAAAATCAATATCAGGACAATGGGGCAAAAAGATACCTTTCTTAAAAGTGGAACACCACTGAATAATGGGTATAGATGACAAACATTTTTCCTAAGGAAATCATACTTTCCAAGTCATTGCAAATGTAGCCCACAAAATTAAAAGTTGCTACACCAGAAGAGAATCTTAATAGCGTATAATGGTTGCCGTTAGTCAACAAATATATATATACTAGCACATCTACAATGTGCTAGTAGTTGTCAAGAATATATTTGCAAAATGGAAAATTAACATTAGCTTAGATTATGTCTTATGTATGCCTTTCTTTATATTACATGGAAGCTATCTGTCCCCATGCCCCTGCCATTGAAGGGAGGAGGCAGGATTCAGAGGCAGCCAGGAGAAAATATTCCAAGGTAGATTAAAAACCAAACATACTCTCACATATATAGACCCACAAATGTCCAGGAAATTAAGAAACTATCAATAAATATTTTGCAAAGAGTATCAGAAGAAACAAACCTCCTCAGCTCTCAAGCTAAGAGAGACCATAAAAATAATTTTAAAAATGTTAAAATTTTAAAAAAGGAAAAAAGACTGTTCTGGAAACAAGTAAATAGTTTATTTAGCAATTAGTATTAATAAGACTTAGTTTTTAAAGTCTGCCAACATGATGTAACAGTGCCTTATATAAAAATATAATACAAAAATGGCTTACATAAGAATTAGAAGATCTTGGAAATGAAATAAGGGCAAGCCACATTAATCATAACCAAGATAAGGGTCTCTGTGAATTATTTAAAGAACTCGGGATTGGTAGAAGTCACACAATTAACTTTGTTTATAATATAAAACATGTTTCCAAAATTTAGAAGTAAGGCAGAGATGGTTGTGTGCTCTTTTAATGCATGCTTCAGCATTATCTAAGAGGCATACCCAAAGGTTATATATCTGTGTGACGGTAACTTTTATTGATTTAATTAACAAACATTAAAGAATAGAGTCTATGAGATCATCTGTTAAATTGTTGAGTTGTTTAGTAGAGAAACATTTATTGTCTGTCTAGTAGAAAAGATAACCTCAGAGGTGTTAGTTTATTGTAGGATATTAGCCAGTTCTAAACCCAACCTTGCAATCTTATTTCCACATTTTTCTTCAGTACCCGTAAATTTTCAGCATCTCAGATGATTTCTTTATCAGCTTAGCCATGTGATTTTTTTTTCCTCATTAATGAGTTAGATAAAATTTTGACTTGTGTATATTCTCCATCTCAGTGGGAGTGTTGGTATTTAATTTTTGAAAATTCTACTTTCATTATTTAGTATGTTATTTATAGTGGGTTTTATTCAAGATATGGTGTCCAGTTATGTTTATCTGACCATTTGTTGTCTTCACACAGAAAAAACTTCAAAGGCATTGGAAATGTGTTTGTAATATTTGCCTTGGCTGTAGTCCTAATATTGATTGAGGTCCAGCCGTTTTTACCACGATGAGAAGATATATAAAGAACACCTCATTAAGAAAGTTGTTTTGCTGAGTAAGATATAAATCTTACATTTGTTTTAACATATTCTTAATTATTTGGTTAATAGAAGTATTATAACCTCATGTCAAAGTAAAAATGAATAAGGTTTTATACTTTATTATATTATACATATATGAGTGTTTATGCTTATTTAAAACTAGTTTAGAAATCAAAATAGTTTTAAAATAAAGAAAACCTATTTGATCTAGCAAAATATGTTTTATTTGAAGATTAACTCAAAGTCATCCTTTTCAGAAAATGATTCAATACCTTTCATAATTATGGACACTTATAAATGTGTATATTTGGATAAATGTGTACATTTGAGATGACATTTAATTATTTTTAAAGGCAGGATATGTATGCCAATAAGTAGGTTCCCATAGTAATTCAAAAATACTTCCAAATAGCCTTTGAAACATAAAATGTATTGATATAAAAATTTCAAATGCAAATATAAATATATTTTCTTTAATGTCAAATCTCAACATTTAATATTTGAGTATATTTTTCTTAGCATAAGGGGAGTATTTAAAAACAATATATGCTCAAATTATTTTCTTAATAATTAATATTTGGTTAAAATGATATTAATAGCAGACAAAAATATTTTGTTTCAAATTTTGCACTTTCACTATTCGACAAATGGGAACCAATGTACAATATATTTAATGCTAATTAGCAAATTCTGCCCTCCTATGATATTATATTTGGCTTTGCTATTTAAAAGAAATTAATGCATGAGAAATAAAAACTTGAAACCACCACTGATATCAATCTAAAAATATCCTTATTAAATGGAAGTCTACCTTCCTTAACATTGTTTCCTTTCTAAAATACATGGAAGAAGGTGGGTGGCTCAATCAATTACATGCCTGACTCTTGATTTCAGCTCAGGTCAGTACCTCAGAGTCTTGGGATCAAGTCCCATGTTGGGTTCTATGCTGCACAGTGCAGAATCTGGTTGTCCCTCTCTCTCTGCTCCTCCTCCTCTCTCTCTCTCTTTCTCTCAAAATAAACTCTTCTAAAAAATAAAATATAAGGAAGAATAAATCATCTCAGTATGTATAAAAATAAGACATTCTCTATGAAATAATATCTGAAAAAACTGACATCTAGTTCTTACTGTTTTTTAGGCAATGTTGATAAACCAAAAGTAAGATTATAAAACAAACATTGTAATTTAAACTGAGTTTTCCTGTGATTTTTCCTTATGTGGCAGGTGTCTGAAACTGAATTTTTAGGTCATTTGGACTACATTTTTATTTCAAATAAAGCACATATTTCAATTTTTCTACTTTAGTTTATGTAATACAATTTCTATAAAACATACAAAATATGTATTTTTACAAAGGATAGGACTCAACTATTTGGAAAAGCACCAAACTTGAGAGTGCAGTCATTTGCATATCAGTCCAAATCTGCTAACTGGCTGTGAGATTTATACTGGGTTTCAATCTCTTTATATATACAATAAAACTTACAACACAAAATTATTATGACAAATTATATTGAGCAATGATTATCCACCAAAATTTATTTATTCAGTACTTTCAAAAGTTTGCTATCTTAGATGAAAAAATTTCAAAACTGTTGTTTTGTAAAGAATAAACATGAGGAGCATACGTGAAACCAAAATGTGCATGCTTTTGGAAAGATTTTCAAAATCACTTTATCTTCAAAATGATCATCTAAATTGTGATTCAAAAAGATAAACTACTCAGGGAATTAATGTAAATAAATAGGTAAGTAGACCTGATACAAAGAAAACATGTCTCTAAATTAATTACAAGGAATTACATGCTTTTGGGCTTCTCTAGAATTTCCAGTGTGAAGATGATAATAGTAATGGTAATAAAAAATAATAATAATAAGTTGTATGAAAGTTGGTATTCTCGGCTATAGACATAAACCTTAGAAAGGCATTTTTAAAAAAGACTATGTATTTATTTATTTGTTTTATTTAAGCAGTGGGAGGATCAGAGAGGCAAAGAGAAAGAAAGAATCCCAAGCAGACTCCAAGCTGAGCTCAGACCTGGTCAGGGGGCTCAATCCTATGACCCTAAGATCATGATCTGAACTGAAATCAAGAATCCATTGTTTAACTGACTTAACCACCCAGGTGACCGCCTTTGAAAGGCATTTATTCTCCATACCACCATCTTCCTAAGCATAAGCACAATGAGCCTTTAAGAGCTACTAAATATGGTATAATGTAAAGACCGCAGTTTGTGAGTGGGAAGATTAATCCCAATTTTTATTCAGGTACTCAAAAAACATGCATAGAGTGCCTCTTCTGTGCCAGTCATGTATCAAGATCTAAATGTAGATTTATCTGGCATATTTTACCTATGCTTGGAGCTATGGTGCAGTTAAGAAGACAGATGTTAAATAAATAAACATCTAATTATATATTGGGATGTTACATAAATAAAAGTATAGTGTTTAATCCTGCAATTATAAGGGCGGACAATGGTTTTCCATTGAATAGAATTATTTTTTAAAAAAGTCCCAGAATAAGAGATGTTTTGTTGATATTTGTAGAAAGAGAAAAAGGCAACCATGCATACGATCTAAAGAGCCTGGTTTATAGAGGTGGCTCATACGGGAATGTCCAGGTGCAAGAATGTTTGGCGCTTTAAAGCCATGGTTCCCAACCAGGGGAAATATTGTCCTCTACGGGACATTTGGCAATAAATGATTGGAGACATTTTTGCTTGTCACAACTGAGGCTGTTTGTGTATGCATGCATGTGTGTTACTGATGTTGTGTAGTGGGTAGAGGTTAGGAATGTTACTAAACATCTTCCCATGCACAGGACAACCCTCCATAAGGGGCCACACTTGAGAAATCCTGCTTTAAAAGAAATGTAATGGGCCTCAGGGTGCAGTGCAAAAAGATAAAAGGAATTTGAATTCCTTTCTGTAAAGAATTATGTATTATCATTAGGTTTTCATTAAGATAATAATATTTCATTTACAGAATCATCATTCTGGGAAATCCTGGGCCAATGGAAAAGGGTCTTTTTTTTTTTTTTTCTGCAGAAGGAACATATGAGTATAATCATAAGAGGAGGATGTAAATTATAATGAACATGAATCCATTCAAGTAAATAAACTAAGCTGATATTTTCTTTTGCCTGGAATGGAAGAAAAAAGTCAACCTGCATACTGTCTCTTGGAAATAAAAGGTTTTCTGAGAACTAGAAGCACACACACACATCCACACATTCTGAGTATTTTGTGGACAACAGAATAGCATTAGATAAGAGCAAATACAGGAATCCCAGTAAGCAAGCTATTGTTATACTCAAGAAGTATAAATGATACAAACTTGGTCTAGGGTAAAGGCAATAAAAATGGAGTTAACTGGTTGTGTCTAAGATAGTGGAGGTAAAACATGACTGGGTGATAGGTTGGATGTGTAGAACAAGGAAGAAGACCTAATCAGGACCTCTTCCCAAGTTTTTGGTTTCAGCACACGTGCAGATCAGGTGCCGGTAATCAAGATGGAAAGGATGCCTTAAGAAAGAGCTTTACAGTGAATCTCATATCTTCAAATGCTCCATTCCTCTGTAATTAAATAACATTTTAATTTAATTTAGAATCATTCTAATAACATAACCTTTGTGTATTTTATTGAATCAACAAAGATTAGATTTATCTCATAGATACAAAACAGAAACAATGACTATATACTTTAGCAGCCCTAAACAAGTAGGAAAAAACGGTGAATCATTGGAAAACCATGCAGTATTTACATATGAGGTTACATTCTTCCATTTTATCTGACTCCTATTCTATGGAAGCTATTTTTCAACTCAGCAAGTTGTAGAAAACTAATAGCAATGCAAATTAAGTCCTTTCTAGTAGATGTTCAATTGACTTTCCAGGTTTGCCTTCATTTGCATATTCATTTCAATATTCTTGTTCTATAAGTGTATCTATTCTTTGAAGGATTCTCTTTTTATCTGGTTATAAAATCTACCTGGTTCCCTCATTGATTAATGAGTAAAATAAATTCTTTAATATGTGTTCATTTTGGTATTTTTATAAATGTTGTAATTTCACCTTTTTTTTCAAAGTTATCTTTCCATGTGTTAACTTTATTACATTTTAATTTGGCAAGATATGTGTTTTGCCAGTTTAGTTCCAGGTATTTTTCATCACATTCTTAAATTTCTCACACTTAGTCATCTCTGAACCTATCTCTGAACTATATTTTCCTAATATTTACATATAAAAATGCTTGTATGTTTTCTCTTTTAATTTAGAAAGAGGTGAAACAATTAGAAAAAGGGGAACCACTGTAAATGCCTCTTACTGAAATGGATCTTAATCCAAGCCTAATGTTCTTATATCTTGTTGATAAAGAATAACTGCCCTTAGTCTCCTAGAAAGTAGCAATGAAAATCAACTACAATTTACTAACACATCTGATTTCAAAACCAAAGTTCATAAATAATAACCTTCCATTATAACACACACACACACACACACACACACACACAAATGATTTTAAACTACTTCTGCAATTTGCTAATCAAACAAATTGATATTTGGAGCAATGACTTTGAACTCACAAATAAGTGACCAAATAAAAGTTCTGTCTTGCCCAAAGAATGCTTTACATTTTCATGTTGCCTTTGATGTGTGCTACTCAGAGGCAAAATGCTTTGCTAAACATGTGATGTAGTCAGAAAACAATATCTTGAAGTCCTGCAGTCTGAAGTAAAACAAATAAGCCAAAAAAGAAAAAGAAAGAAAAATGGCAAATCTCCGAAGATTACTTCTCCCTTCTTTCCTCAGGCCTTTTCCAGGCAGTCAGCTCTTTCAGCTAGGAATAGATCCAAATTTCGTCTCCATAGATAAATGCCAAGCTTGCACAATGTTTCTTGACTTCAAAAATAGATGTTTCTCTTCAATAAGTTGTCAAATTATTTTAGGAAATTTTCTCTTTATTTGGCACAACTGGTATGAATTTATCACTAAAGGTAAACTAAAATCTTTTTCTAGGTGGACAGAGAAACAAATAGTTTTCATAGAATAATTAAGGTGTCAGTGGGAAGAATCATTTTATATAACATATTTAGGAATTACAAAGTGGTTGTACAAAGTGAAATATTAACATACGAAAGAAAAATTTATGAGACTAAAGAACATTCAAGTAGCAGAGACAGATCTAGGCTTTTAAGTCTTCAAGTTTATTCTTTTGGGGGAATCTCACTTTAATAGAAACAAAAAAAAGAAAAATTACAAAAAGGAAAATTACTAAGGTCCCTTCTGGGTTTTTGAGAGGCTTGAGCAAATGCAGGACTATGGAACTTGTTTCATTAGAATAAATTCATCTCTATTGAAGAAGAAAAATTATTTTCAAAGTACTGTCTAATTATTCATTTATCACACAAACATTTAAAACACTAATGCCCTTTACAGGGTAGTTTTTGGGGGATACAATGAGGAATGAAAAAAGAGAAATGCATGTTCCCTTGCAGTATATAGTCTAGCAGGTCAGAAAACTCATTGATTAAATAACCAAATGGCTACTTTGGTAAAGGAAGTAAGATGTAAATTTATGAATGAAGGTATATTTGAAAAATTTGGCATAAAGAAAAAACAACCCATAGTCCCACCACACGGAGGTAACCTATGCTACTATTTTGAAATAGTCTTCCCTATTTTATTTTGCCCATTCACAAATAGGTAACTTCAGTATTCTTATAACTGTATTGTCTATTCAGATTTATATCTCTTTATTTTATTTACATTAGTGAAGCCAAAGTACTTATTAATATATTCAAATATCTAATTATAATTCATAGTAACAAACTGTGTTTTAACATCCCCTTATTACTGGGGAATTTTTGTTTTTTACTTTGATCTTATAAATATTACCATAACAAATCTCTTGGACTACATAGCTGAATGGCCCCTTAGAGTCCTACCTGTGGCAAAACTGGTGCAAAATATGATATTTTTAGATAGTTTATATGTATTGCGAAGTTACTCCCAAGAAAGATTTTACCAATTTAAGCTTACAGGAATTTTGAATTAAGACCATTTCAGGGGCACCTGGGTGGCTCCGTGGGTTAAAGCCTCTGCCTTCGGCTCAGGTCATGATCCTGGGGTCCTGGGATTGAGCCCCACATTGGCTCTCTACTCGGCGGGGAGCCTGCTTCCCCCTCTCTCTGTGCCTGCCTCTCTGCCTACTTGTGATTTCTGTCTGTCAAATAACTAAATAAAATCTTTTAAAAAACAAAAAAGACCATTTCAATTTCACAAAGCCCTCAGTAGCATTGGTTGTTATGATTTATAAACAATTATAACTCGATAGTCCAAAATATTATTAGTTTTGCTTCACCTAACACTTATTTAATTCATGTTGATGGTGAATCACTTCTTATGATTGTTACCTTCTTAATTTCTTCAGTGACCTCTTCATTTGAATCCTTAATCATTTGGTTGTTTTGGGGGGGCAGTTAGTGTTTCCCCTTATTTTTATGATGCGCTTTTGTTTGAAAAACAAGTAATTAAATGGATCCTACCATCATTAAAGTATGCTAACTTAGTAAATATTTTCTTCCTTTACAATAGTGCCACATGCTGAAGTGAAAAAGAATTATGACTCAATATTAAAATCAGACAGGGGCACCTGGGTGGCTCAGTGGGTTAAGCCGCTGCCTTCGGCTCGGGTCATGATCTCAGGGTCCTGGGATCGAGCCCCGCATCGGGCTCTCTGCTCAGCAGGGAGCCTGCTTCACCTCTCTCTCTGCCTGCCTCTCTGCCTACTTGAGATCTCTGTCTGTCAGATAAATAAATAAAATCTTTAAAAAAAAAAAAAAACTCAGACAATTATGACAAATGGGGAAATTCCTGTGAGTCTATATTAAAAGTCTCATAGACTTAGTCATTATATTCTGCAAATATTTGTTATGCACACCCATACAAGAATAAAACATTTGCTAAACCTTATAATTTCACAAAGGATGTGATATCGAGATAAAGTTTAAGAGAGGCCAAGTGTGCGTTACGAGGAGGAGAGACAGACACTTCACAGAGATGGAATAGCATTTAGACAGGCGCAGACAGACAAAACCAAGGATACAAGTGCTAAGAAATTGAAATAGCTGTATAGTGACAAAGAACAGAGAACTTAGGAGAGTTGATGGATGAAAGTGGAGAGATGAACAGGGGTCAGTCAAATGACAAAAGTTTTTCTTTTTTTTAAAGATTTATTTATTTTAGAGAGAGTGCATGTGTGCAGTTGGGGGGACAGGCAAAGGGAGAAAGAATCTCGAGCAGACTCCCTGCTGAGCAGGGAACCTGACTTGAGGCTCAGTCCTGGGACCCTGAGATCATGACCTGAGCCAAAATCAAGGGTCAGGCTCTTAATGGACTACACCACCCAGGTGCCTCTGAATGACAAAAGTTTTTGAGAAAAGTAATCACCTGTTCACATTTCTTCTGTAAGAGACATTAAATTTCAAGCATCTAAGGAGATGCTTAGGAGAGCTTTAACAAAAAACAAAACAAAACAAAAGAACATGAGAACAGTTATATTACTAAAATGGTCCATACTTTAGCTCTGAGAAGGGCTTGACACAAGACCCCCCAGTAAAAGTGGAAATGAAGGGAAGCACATTTGAAGGAGACAATTGAGGAAACGGGATGAGTGGGATGAGGCAAGGAGGAGATGCCTGACCTTTAGAGATGGGAGTATAATTTAACAAGATAAGGGTTCTGAGGAAAATTCATTTAAGAGACAGAGTGAGTTTCATGTTGAGCCTGTTGATTATCAGGTGCCCGCAAATCACAGGTAATAATGTCCAATAAGTAGTGATTTTTGGAAAATTGGCATTTGGTAACTGACTTTTGAACTATTAATTATGGTTAAAAAAAAGTTTCCAGAAATTTAAATTATGTGAACTAGACGGGAGACCTCTCACAAGCTGATCTGTCCTGTCTTATATTGTTAATAATTTAAGGCTCTCTTTCTCCCACTTCCGGTTATCCCTCCCTGCATATAGGTGCTCACTGTGTCTTAGTGGCTGCATTGCCAACCCACCCTAATTGGACACTTTGGTTTCAGGTTCGCCCCCTTTCTAACCACTCTCCACTGTTGCCAAGAGACTTTTCTAACACATACAATCAAGTTTCACCACCATACTGTTTCTTATACTCTTTAGAAAACTCTTGGGAATACAAACATTTATAGAGTGTGCCTCATCTTACCTCTCGACACTCATTTCTTTCCCGAATCCACCATACTTAGAAACATGTCCTGATGCCTTATCCAGTGTCCATTCTTTTAAGTTAAAGTACTAAATTATGGTCATATTCTGTTTCAGTTCTTCTTGTCTTTTCTTTTTCCTCTGCCCAACTGTTATATTCTAGTGAAGATATTTTTATTTACCCTGGCACTTAAGTATCCTTAGCACTTAACTCTGTATTTAACATTTGGACGGTGATCAAAATACCTTTCATAAATGAATTCTGTTTCCTCTGAGACAATACACCATTTATTTTTGAAGAAGCCTCAAGATGGGAATCTATGACTACAGCCTATCAGTCAGGATTGAGTCAGGAACCCACAAACCACACTAGATGTTTCAACAGAAGGAACATATAGAGCGTTGGTTAAACAGATGTTGAAGGCAGATAAAATGAAACACTGAATCATCATGCAGGAAAGCAGCTCCCATTTACTGAGCTGGAGAAACAAAGAGAAGAATCTGAGTCTGTCAGAGCCCAGAAGCTTGTTGAAGCAATCCCAAAGATCTTGGAATCAGAGGTCAGAGGAGGACACCTCATTCAGCTGGTTCGGGCACGTCTGAGAAAGCAGGATGAGGTTGCTTTGGGAAGTGCTGAAAGAGTCTGAAGAATTGAGAGAAGTGCAATGCTGAAGAGAAAGTCCACACTGGATCTTCTCTGCCAAGAAAAGCAAGAAAACAGAAAGATGCAAGCACACTTTCCTCTCCTCTGTCTCTCCATTTGTTCTCTAGTACCCTTATCTGTGGAACTTGTTAGAAAGCCAGCTGCCAAGAGATAAATTGAGTTTGCATAACCCCAGCCCAAGCACCCGAAACAGAGTCTAGATTTTTTTATACTCAAAACAGATGGATAAATGTAGAGCTTAGAGGATAGCTTAATAACTAGCGTATGCATAAACCAACTTGGCCTTAAAAATTTATTTTAGGATCCTGATAAGTGGAAAAAAAGAAAACAACAACAACAACAACAAAAACGACGACAAGAAAAGAAAAGAAGTAAAACTATGCCTTTCAGGGAAGAAATAAGAAAGAATGACTTACCAATGTCCTAAAACATTCAGGACAGATCTTGCTTATGCCCAGCTATAATGATGTAATGTAGAAAATAAAAATGGGTTCACTGAATTCATGGATGCCCCATGGATGGTGTACCAGGTTTGATGACTGATCAGGGGTACACTATTAAGAAGAGGTGCTCAGTAAACATTATGCTGTCTTCACACTATGGCTTTACCTAACATTTTTGGGCCTTGACTTTCCTTGTGGGAAGAGCAGTATTAAATACGAGCCTGCACCTCAGAGGATATGCCAGGGTTGGAGATAGAATTTGTGGACTCTAACATTTACTTGAAACCATGAGAGAGGATAAAATCTCCCAAGGGAACTGTGTGGAAAAAGATAAAGTACCCAAGATTGTACTTAAGAAACACTAATATTTAAAGTTTATGGCAGGGGATGGGGAGAGCAAAGAGATTAGAAAACGCTAAAAGATGTAATTTCAGAAAGATTTATCCTGCTATCATACTGCTGCTTTAATTTGCATTTTTATTAATATCCAATTGGATGTTTTCTCGTATTTGGTGATCATTTGTTTTGTTTTTTTTTTTTCATTGTATGAAGATTGTCTATTTCTATTAAGTTTTATTGTGGAGCTTTCATGATTTTCCTTTAGACATTTCTATGAACCTTTAAAATTATAGTGTCAGATGGTAGAAAATCTTCAAAGACCTCATTCTAACTGAAACAGTCTTGAATTTTAGTGGCAGTTTAAGAAAATTGTGCCAAATATACAAAGTGTTTTAGAAAACCCTAAAATTATGGATATGCACCTGAAGCTGTGCCAGTATTCTCTCCTTCCCTCCCCTGTTTTGTTTTGTCTTCTTTTTTCTGTAGGCAGAATCGAACCGTAGTTGTTAAGGGTGAGGAGAGATGTCCTTAAAGCAGAGTTCTTGGATTTCAATCTTGTTTTGACTAACAAGCATAGGCTCCTGAGTGAATTACATATCTTCTCTGTGATTCTTTTTCTCTTCTGTAAAATGAGGATGAAAACATCCATCACTAAGTAAGGTGATTGTGAATGTTAATTGAATTGGTGAATGAAGGTAATTTAAATCAATGCCTGCACATAAGAAAACACCTAAAGAATAACTGATTTTACATTTATTCATCTCTGTCCTCGTTTTGACTAGCATAATTTGGCATATATTATTAGGATCTCAATCTCTCCCTCTCTCTCTCTCTGTCTCTGGCACATACTGTTAAAATCTCTTTCTTTCTCAATATGTGTATGTACATGTATAAAAACCTACATTTTACAAACGAGTAAACTAAGGTATAAAGATATTGTTATCTTGACCCCAAAAAGCAGCAAATGAGCATTCACTGACGGTCATAGCTATTAGGCTACACTCATTAATCTTTTTCAAAGTTAATAATCTATTGATCACTACATCGGAATGAGATGTAGTGCTTGTTAAATAAGATTACTGAGCTCCACTCTGTTTACTGAACAATTAGGAGGATTAATCCCAGAAATTACATGTCAAACTGCTACTTCAAATGCTTCATAGGCACATTAGGTCAGGAAAACTGCACAAAATAAAATGTGATCCAAAATTTACAAGAAAGGGACACATGAAGGAAGAGAACGTCCAGTGATGATGTATGTAAAACACATATAATTATGGAAAATTTCAGATCTTTTCTGGTAACTAAACCTTGGAAAAATTCTCTTTTTGATCCGGAAAATGAAGAAATATTTTGAATTGGAAATGTTTCTTTGTATCAGGAGACCATTCTGTTGGGTCTTAAAAAAGATTAAAAACAAATGAAGTAATAATTTGGATGGCAAAATTCAAGTTATTTTCATTAATTAATTGGACACGTACTTGCTGGTTTAGTTGTTAAAGATCTGGCTGTGGAGAAAAAAAAAAACAGACAAAAAATTTTCCTCTCTTTTTTGCATAGTTACATTTTATCTTTATAATAACTGACCTCACATCAATGAGACTGAAATGAGATAATGTCTGTAAAATGTTTTGTAAATTGTAAAATATAATGGACTGATAAATGGTTGTTATTATGTTACTTTTATGAATACAGTAGTACTTCTTTTTTTAAAAAGGTTTTATTTACTCATTTGTCAGAGACAGAGAGAGAGCACAAGCAGGGGGAGCAGCAGGCAGAGGCAGAGGGAAAAGCAGGCTCCCTGCCAGGCAAGGAGCTTGATGTGGGACTGGATCTCAGGACCCTGGAATCATGACCTGAGACATAGGCAGACGCTTAACTGACTGAGCCACCCAGGTGTCCCTAGTATAGTACTTCTACATTTTTTACCCATCTTATGCATGACTTTAATAATCAACAAATAAAGGTAATTTATCATATTTGAAAGACTACATGAGGAATAAAAGCAAAGGAGATAAACGATGAAATTCATACCCTCAAGTCATTCATGGTCAATGAAAGTGTTTCAAAGATTAATAGCATAACTATAATCCTAGAGGTGATCAGACATAGTGCATGTGGAGCAGGGAAAAGGAGGATTTTAAATAATCTTGAGGGTGGTTAGGAAAGGTGAAAAAGACCTTGTAATGTGAATGCAACTGAAAGGGGTAAGAGAGCAGAGGGACACTACCATAGAGAAGAACCAAAGGCATCTAAGACCACAGTATACTCATAAGGCTAGTTGCTCTGTTGGGTTAGATGTCCTGCTATTTGAGGGAAAGTCAAAGATGAGACTTGGTAGCTCAGTAGAGAACAGATTCATTCATTCCTTCTTTCATACATTAATCAGTCCATGTTTGAATATCTTTATATATTAGGCTAAAAGAATATAATTAATACAGAGATGAAATAAAGCAGGGGATACCTCCGCAGCCGCCCCCATTGCCGTAATCAGATTTATATGTTATGTGCAGGATCAAGATGAGGCCAGAGGCAAATACCACTCTTGGGAACAGTGATACCAGCATGAAGTAAAAAGTGCCACTGGAATATAGTGGAGATAAAGGATATTAATGAATTTGAAGTGAAGAATGTGGGAAAGAAACCAGACTTCCACTTTGGATGAATATGTGATTAAATTATGGTACCAACCTCAAAAAAACCCATTTTGAAAGGAAATGATTAGTTTGATTTTTATAACTTCCAACTATGTATTTGTCTTTTATCCCCCTGAATTATAGTTATCCAGTGCCTTTCTGAACCATCTGGGTCTGAATAAGAAATAGACATCTTAATTTTTTGGTAATTTTTAATTCACAGCTCTTAAATCAATGTCTGACACATAGTAGGTACACAGGCATGGTTGCTGTATTGAAATGAATATGTGTACTATACAGATTTAAAATAGACTACCAAACTAACAAAATCATCATCAAGGAAATTCAATCCAAAGAGGAACATTTACATGATTACAGTTGCTAAAGTTCTGAATTTACCAGCATGTATTCCTTTCAGGAAAGGCATCTTCAGCTATCTGAATTGCTCTTTTCACAATTTTAGCTTCATTGACTTCCATTTCAGAGTTATTTTTAGCACATAGATATCAGCTACTGAGACATATTTGGTAATCAAATAAGTTACCTGTTTATCACAAGTTCTAAAGCACTATGGGAATAATTACAGCATAAGTGCACGATGCTGGAAGTTTTCGGAGTTACAGCTGTCTTGGAGGACATAGTCATCTGTCTTACTATTCTCTTTTTCTTCCTTTGCCTCATTACTGATTGATATATATGAAAATAAATCCAGATGTAAAATGGCAACTTACCACATCAAAGTTGTGAACACAATGGCCAGAGTCCACCAGGAATTATGTTAAATTCCCATGACCCAGGATTGGTGAAGTCTTGTCCACCTGCAGCTCATCCCTACTGTGCACAGGCTGGAGTAGACTAAGAATGCATTCTGAAAACTCCGCACTTCAAATTTTTTTATTTTAAGTACAAAACTTATTATTTTTTCCCAAATAAATCTTCCTCTTCAAGTTTTACCTAAAGTAAAAGTTACTATCTAGTAAGACTGTAAGATTAAAATTAGCAACAAAACACAGCCCCCACCCCCAAGAAAACCCGGGGTCTTAGTTTACTCTATCCATTCCACAGGTATGAATAAAGTGGCTCACTCATGTTGAGCACCTTTGCTATGCCACACACACACCTGCCTAAGCATTTCTGTGGGTTACATCATTTTTTTTTCATCATTAAAACAGTCTCTGAGGTGGAAATTTATGTCATCTCCACCCTCTTATTGAAGAAACTAAACCACAAAAAGATTAAGTAGCTTGCCTAAAGTTTCATGTTTCAAAGTAAGATTGTCTTAATTTATTATTTTTTATTGTGTTATGTTAGTCACCATACAGTACATCATTAGTTTTTGATGCAGTGTTCCAAGATTCATTGTTTATATATAACATCCAGTGCTCCATGCGTGCCCTCTTTAATACCCACCACCAGGCTCACCCATCCCCCCAACCACCCTCCCCTCTAAAACCCTCAGTTTGTTTCTCAGAGTCCACAGTCTCTCATGGCTCATCTCCCCCTCCGATTCCCCCCTTTCATTTTTCCTTTCCTTCTCCTAATGTCCTCTATGTTATTCCTTATGTTCCACAAGTAAGTGAAACTGTATGACAATTGACTTCCTCTGCTTTTAAATTCTGGCTTCCCTGTGTGATAGTTATTTAGATCCCGGGTGAATTACTTAATCAGTTTGAGGCCTAGGTAACCAACAATATTGATTGCAACAGACTGGAGGACTTCCTGAAACAGGATTTTTTTTAATTTTATTTATTTATTTATTTATTTATTTAGTGTTCCAAAATTCGTGTTTATGCACCACAACCAGTGCTCCATGGCTCACCCAACCCCTCATCCCCCCTCCCCTCCAAAACCTTCAGTTTGTTTCTCAGAGTCCACAGTCTCTCGTGGTTTGTCTCCCCCTCCGATTTCCCCCAACTCACTTCTCCTTTCCATCTCCCAACGTCCTCCGTGTTATTCCTTATGCTCCACAAGTAAGTGAAACCATATGATAATTGACTGTCTCTGCTTGATTTATTTCACTCAAAATAATCTCCTCCAGTCCCATCCATGTTGATACAAAGGTTGGGAATTCATCCTTTCTGATGGAGGCATAATACTACATTATATATATGGACCATATCTTCTTTATCCATTCGTCTGTTGAAGGGCATCTTCATTCTTTCCACAGCTTAGCGACCGTGGCCATTGCTGCTATGAACATTGGGGTACAGATGGCCCTTCTTTTCACTACATCTGTATCTTTGGGGTAAATACCCAGTCGTGTAATCGCAGGGTCATAGGGTAGCTCTATTTTTAATTTCTTAAAGAATCTCCACACTGTTTTCCATAGTGGCTGCACCAACTTGCATTCCCACCAACAGTGTAAGAGGGTTCCCCTTTCTCCACACCCTTTCCAACGCTTATTTACTGTCTTGCTGATTTGGGCCATTCTAACAGGGAAACATGGGATTTTTAAAGCTAAAATTGATACAGACCTGGAATAATTTATTATCCTTCCATATTTGAAAAATGAGCATAGTGTAAGTGTCTACATTTAAGGATTTTGTTGAGTATTAAATGATAATCTGTAAGGAGTGTTCAATAACTGCTAATTCTTATTATCATTATTGCTGTAATGTTCTCCCTTATTTTCCTTGTCCTAGACACTCTTGGTCTATTCCATTGTGCATATTGCCACCCAAATGATGGTATAAAACCTAGATTGATAATGCCACTCACATACTAAAAAAATACAGAATTGACTCTGTATTGTCTAATTAATAAAGTATTTTGTAATATAAGACTCTTTGCAATTCATTCTTGACATTCTGTAGCAAATTTCTTGAGGAAGTAAGGGATGGAAACAGGGCAAGCTCTGTGGTCACATATTTCAAGGTTTGGATCCAGTTCTATAGTTTAGCTCTGTGACCTTTAGAAATGCTAAACCTCTCTACATTTTAGATTTTTCATTTTTAAATGTGGTGCCAGGGTATCGACTTTGTATCTTTGGGCACATTAGACAAAATGATTTTACATGATCTTGCCAATAATATGTCTCCAATAAAAGCTCATGTATTTCTGTCCTCTGAGTTTTTTTTATCTGCCTTCCCTTTCAAATATAACAGTTTTACATACCAATATACCCAACACAATGCCAACACAGTGCCCATGCAGTATTTTTTCCTCATTCATGCTGTTTTCTTTCTGTATAATTTCCCATCTCAATGTATAATTTGTAGAATTTTTTTATAGTTGAAGACCAAGAAAAAAATGTCACTTCTTCCATGGAAAATTTTCGAATTAAGTTTCAAATATGTCTACTGAACTTTTTATTTGTCTACCTTATAGAGTGTTTAACATTTAAAATTATTAATTTATTTAGTCAGTTACTTACATCACTATATTGTGAACCTCTAGACATTCACGTGGTATTTTGTAATTATGGAAAGTAATACTCCTTTAAGAATTGGTAAAATTAATTAATAAAATACCTTGTCCTACTCTCTTTTATATATGGACTTGTGTTCATCCAAGGATCTGGCCCTTAAAAAGGAGTTCACAATTCTTGATTAATAAATAAATAACTGAAAGAGTGAATGATGTATTCAAATGGGCATTACCCTTTGGTTGTTCCCTATAGAGTTTATATATTTATCCTAAAGATAGTTTTATTTTTCTAAACATATTGTGGAACTTCTCTGGGATGTATTTATAGATCCAAATCTTGGGGATCGTAAAAGAAATCAATCCCTATGACTAAAAAAAAAAAAAAAAAAATTCCTGAAAGACGGTACATACTGGGAGAGATAAGAAGGATTCCTCATTCCCCATGTTGGCAACAAGACTGGGAAAGCACCTAGCTTTTTCTGAATTTGACAAGGCTTACACATTAGAGAAAAAGAGATTGCACATGGATGAAAAGAATACCGGCAAAGAAATACTCGCAAACAGACAATGCGCTAAAATTATATATAAACTGAATTTAGTGTATACATATTTAGATCGATATTTATATTCGATAAAAATATTTTTGAAATATTAAGATTAAGAAACTAGGCAGGAGAAGATCCATAACCGAGTAAAGCAAAAGTTGGCCTAGATAATGAGACTAACAATAGGCACTACACATGCACATTTTGAGTGTTCAAATATTCCAAGTGTTCCTCGAATTGGTTTGTTATGATGAAACATTGTAGTAATTAGAAAATCAAATCAAATATGTATAAATTCTGTTGGTTTCCCATGGTGGTTACATGGGATAATTAGTTTGTATATGAAACTTTGCATAAATTCCTCACAGAGTTCCATGGCTTTAGAAGTAATTATTTATATTAGAAAAGCAATGTCATAACTGTAACAGTACATTCCATTAAGAAATTATGGGAAGTTATGACTAGTTTGTGGGAGGATTTAGTGAATGGATCTCTTGATTAAATCTGAAGTTTTATAATATGAAAACATGAAAGAGTGTATGATAATAATACTGGAATTATGAAATAAGGGTCCAATACCAATGCCACCTGGGAATGAATGGAAGATAAAGTACGTGTGAGAAGATGTATTTTATACAATGATAGAACTGGATGTGGGATATGAGGAGAGGATTCAAAAAGAGGATCCAGAATAAAAAAAGAACATGGCAATGATTTGCAGAAGAGGAGGATGAAGAACGTGCATTTTTTTAAAAAGATTTAAACAAGAAGAGAAAGATAACAAAGAAAAGCAAAAACAGTTTGAGTAATAGCAGTTTAGAAGCAAATGTTAACATATAGTGCTTATTACATATTAGGAACTAATCAACTTGCATTACTATCATTTTCTAGGGAAGGTTGCACATATAATCAAAGTACTCATTATTATTAGTAGAAGCTAGACATGAGCAGTGGAAGGAACACCCCAAGGCAGAGTCCCAAATTCTTGAAGCAAAATGATGGAAACATGGGTTGGAGCCAAGGATGATGATAAATAAGCTACACATTACAAGCCCAGGAGCTCAACATCTTGATCTTGTGGCTTTCAAGACTTCTGTCCTACAAATCAAGAGTCACAGGTGCAGAATATCTGTTCTCCTCTTCCACCTCTGCCCCAACGATAATCCCTACTTATTATAACACATTTGCATTGTGGTTATAGCCCCTTGATGAAAAAAGACTGCTGTGATGGCTCCAGGACAAACCTTATAGGGTCAAGAACTCCCTCTCCCATCCTGTGGGAGGAGTTTCCCAAATGATTGGAGGCAGCCTCCATTAGAGACCACCCCATTGTATATCATGTCACAGCTCCTCCCAGCCCAGAGATACCCAATAATTTCCAATTCCAAAACAACCTAGGGGCTAGTTCCACCCCAGAACCTGTCCGCTTTCCTACCTGGAAAGTGTACTTTCACCTTAATAACTGCTTTGTGCTTTCTAATTTCTCTGGGCTGTTCTTCTGAGGACACTTACACAACTCTTCTGGAGAATCCAAGACCCCAGACCTCCATTCATACAACACAGAACTTCTCCTCTATATAACCTTATGACTCCTATGGCTACAGGAGAAAACAGACTGAAGAGATCACATACCTAATAATTGGCAGAGCCAATACTCAAACTTTTGCTGGAAATCACTCTAAAACAACAAATTATCATTAGTTGAGAGTAATGTAGGAAACCACTGGTTGATCTAGATTACAGCTGGAATAGAGGATATTGACCCACAGATAAGATAGAATTATACAATAAATAGGTAGTTATTTCTTTTCTAAATATTTTTTTAAAAGATTTTATTTATTTGACAGAGATCACAAGTAGGCAGAGAGGCAGGTAGAGAGAAAGGAAGGGAAGCAGGCTCCCCGCTGAGCAGAGAGCCCGATGTGGGGCTCTATCCCAGGACCCTGAGATCATGACCTGAGCCAAAGGCAGAGGCTTTAACCCACTGAGCCACCCAGGAGCCCCAACAGGTAATTATTTCTTATACCAAATCAACAAAGAGAGATGTTGTTCAGAAGTTGACAGGAAAATGGGGTAATATAAGGGAGAAATAGAGCTTAGGTGTCCTAGAGAGGTTATGGCAAAGCGGTTACAATTCAGACATCATGTAGCCTGATACCAATGCCTATGAGGATTCTCTTATTGTGTGTCACTAGGAAGTTGACTTTTTTTGTCCCTCACTTTCCCTTTTTTTCCCTAAAGTTTTTATTTAAATTCCAAATAGTTACCATAAACTGTAATTTAAGTTTCAGGTGTAGAATTTAGTGATTCAACACACATAAAACACCTGGTGCTCATCACAAGTGCACTCTTTAATTCCCATCACCCATTTCACCCATTCTCCACCCCCAGCTTCCCCTCTGGCAACACCACTTTGTTCTCTAGTTAGGAGTCTGTTTCTTGGTTTGCCTCTCTCTTTTTTTCCCTATACTCATTTGTTTTGTTTCTTAAATTCCACATATGAGTGAAGTCATATGGTACTTTCCCTCAGTTTTCTGATGTTAAAATAGCATCTAACCTTGGAACATGGTACCCACAAGAGTAACTAACAGATTTAGAACATATACCACGTGAGAGGAACAGTTCTGAAGCACTTTTCCTATATTAACTTATTTTCTTTTCTCAAAAATCTTATAAGATGCACCACACTATTATCTTTACTTTATAGGTAAAGAAATGAGCACAGAAATTAACTTAACCAAGGTCAAAGCTAGGAGAGGAGGACATTTGGCCAGAGATGCCACATCATTATTAACCTGAATAAGGTATAAATTTCCAGAATAAGGTGTATCACTAGATTATAAGTGATTAGAAGATGAGTATAAATAAATTCAGGATCTTATTCCTATTACAATTTATTTATTAACAAGAATTCAGGAAATGACTCACAGGCCTATAGGAAATGATAACAATATTTTACATATTTATAGAAGATTACAGGTTAGGAGTGCCTGGGTGACTCAGTTGGTTAAGGATCTGACTTTGGCTCAGGTTATGATCTTGGGGTCCTGGGATCCATCTGCACTCAAGCTTCCCTCTCAGCAGGGAATCTGCTTGCCTCCTTTCTTTTCCCTTTATCCCTCCCCCAACTTATGCTTTGTCTCTCTCTCTCTCAAATAAATAAATAAATAATATCTTTTTTTTTTTTTTTTAAGATTACAGTTTAGGAAGCACTTTCACATATATCCCAGATGATCCTCACAAGAAACCTACAAAGTCACCAGCAAAGAGACAGCAACTCAGAAAGAAAATTGTTTGCCTTTCATGAACTGATGATAACTTTCTATTCTTCCCATTTCACACTGAATATTCTCTCCTCTCTCCTCCTTTGCCTTCATTTTTCTATATATTATCATGCATGCTATGTTTTCTAATGTTATACAATTAACTATTTTATTATAAGAATGTATAATGCATGTATCGTATAGCCATGCTACAAAAATCTGCATTTCATCTTTCTATCTAGGTTGGGAACAAGCCTTATGTCTTACACTTTATTTCTGTACACCATAGAAACTGAGGGCATATTGTACTTGCTACATACTGTTGCTAATTTGAGTTTTTTGTTAAGCAGTTTTTTGAAAGCTTAGTAGACGGACCTTTTGATCTCCTTTCCTACTGCACAACACTCAAGAAACCACTGAGGCTCAGAGACTTTGCAATGAAAAAGGATTCACAGACATAATAGTGACTTATCTGGCAAAAACAAATAAACATTTTTTTAAAATATACTCTTCTTTTACACTGACAAAGGTATTTAACCTGAAAAGCAAGACGAAGCTGGAGAAATTATGATGAATACACACATAATAAGATACCTACCATCTTCACTTCATTATATTGAGAAGAAATTGAAGTGCAGTCCTCCCAAGGTTACAGTGGGCAAATGATGCTACGTACAGATTACCAATCCTTGTTAAGTTATTAGAGAAGGAAAAAGAGACAGCTGCACGACAGTTTCACAGTTGGTGCAATTTCATTTAGCTCCAAGGATAACAAACACAACTTGAAAGAACAACTACATTATGGTAGATAACAAAAGCTATTGTATTTATTTGTGTTAGCTTCCCTATACATAGACAATGAAAAGAACTCACAGCTAAAGACTCTTCCAAGGTCAAGAAAGCTATCATTCTCTTCCTCAATTTTTTTTCTTTTTTTTTTTTATAAAACACCCAAAATGAGCATACAACTTTTAGGTGGTCTTAGACATTGCATCTTTCGGGAAAACAGCAGACCCCTAGACCCATACTCTTAATGTTACTGCAAATAAAATAAAAAAATCTTGTGTTTTGTGAAATGCTTGTATGATTTATTTTATAAAGAAAATTTTATAATATAATAAGATATCTTTGCAGTTTTAAATTACACCTACATTGTATGGAATATTCATTCTACAGATGATTTTGCCTCGAGATAGCTTGCTGGCAGTAACAAATATACCTTAGCCTTTTTCTAAGTAAGTACTGAGGAATTCTAAAGTTTGCCAAATCTCTCTCTCTCTCACACACACACACACACACACACACACACACACTCAAATATGTCGAACACATTTGGGAAATGCTGAGTCAAAGTTAAACAGAACTATTATTTACCAAAATATTCACAATTTCTAGTATACTAAAGTACACTGTGAGTTTTCAAAAATAAGGAGACTATGATATTTAGTGTGTCTAAAACACATTTGTTCTTTGAAATGCTTTTTCATTTAACATGTCTTAACTTTGGTTCTCCTAGAACAAAATGCAGGACATGCTAAATTGGTCTTTTAATCCATCCAGACTGAGTTTGTATTTCTAAAATGGTAAGGCAGGGCATCTGAGTGGGTTAGTCTGTTAAGCATCTGCCTTTGGTTCAGGTCACAATCCCAGGGTTCTGGGATCAAGCCCACATCGGGTTCTCTTCTCAGTGGGGAGCCTGTTTCTCCCTTTGCCACTCTCCCTGCTTGTGTGAGTTCTCTCTCTCCGATGAATAAATCAATAAAATCTTTAAAAAGAAACAAAATAAAATGGAAAGGGACTATTGGGAAATGTCTTTGAAATGCTGAATAATATAGGATTTCAAAGTGTCTTCCATAAAAAATATTCTAATGCTGTATTTTTAAACTTTTATGAAAATCTTTACTTCTTTAAACGATGTTTTCTACATAGTGGAGCAAATGAAAATTGTAAGCTGAATTTTATAAAATTGTTTACTTAGCTATGATCTTAGATGCCTTTATGTGCTTCAGGTTAACAAACGTTTGTTTGCCAAAAACAAATTTTGAAATTCTACTAGGTGGTATCAATATATAGATGAAAGACATGAACTCTGTCTTCAGGAAATTGAGTATGTTAGAAGAAACCAAGAAAAAAATAAGTAAATATGTTAAGGGCTGTATTCAAAATGTTAACAGGGTGCCAAGAGAACCAGAATAAAGAATTAAGTGGAGAATTCTGGGAAGTTTTTGCATAAAATATGACTTTAAGGGACGCCTGGGTGGCTCAGTTGGTTAAGCCGCTGCCTTCGGCTCAGGTCATGATCCCAGCGTCCTGGGATCGAGTCCCACATCGGGCTCCTTGTTCTGTGGGGAGCCTGCTTCTCCCTCTGCCTCTGCCTGCCACTCTGTCTGCCTGTGCTCGCTCTCTCTCTCTCTCTCTCTCTCTGACAAATAAATAAATAAATAAAAATCTTTTAAAAGAAAAAAAAAAAAATATGACTTTAAGGTTGGCCTTAAAGGATGACTTCAGATTGGAAGCTGAGAAAAGAGTGGCATATCACACAGAGAAAAACTGAATCTAAAGGCAGAGGGACATGAAATAGCATGGTATATATTTAAGGAATGATAGAAATTACATAATGGCCATATGTGTTTCCTTCTCATATATCCAATGTGATACTATTTTATTGACTTTTTTCCTGAAATCAATATGGCATTGTAAATAACAAAATTTGGCATCAATAACAAATTTAATGAATAGTTACATTTAAGAAGCTATCCATTTAGTTTATTAACCTTTCTGTCCCATATTCATAATTAATGACTTTAATGAAAGTATGATTATTTATATCAGTGTCTGACTTTATTGCCTTATCTTAAAAATAAAGAATGGGGATGAAATATAAAAGAAAGCATGTGATCAGTTTAACACCTGTTTTTTTTTTTTTTTTAAGATTTTATTTATTTATTTGACAGGCAGAGATCACAAGTAGGCAGAGAGGTAGGCAAATAGAGAGAGAGGTGGAAGCAGGCTTCCTGCTGAGCAGAGAGCCCGATGCAGGGCTCGATCCCAGGACCCTGGGATCATGACCTGAGCCAAAGGCAGAGGCTTTAACCCACTGAGCCACCCAGGTGCCCCAACACCTGTTTTTATTTAGCCATTATGGACTTGCTAAATTTCCTGGCATTTAACTTTCTCTACTAAGGAAGTCTCACTCCATCTTTATCAGTCCCTGATAACATATTTTTACTTTATGTTGCTCTCTTCAGAACCACCTTTCATTAGTAATGCTTTCTTTTAGCAATGTTCCTATACTACAAAGGTCTTTTTTTCTACTCAAATTTTTACTCAGATTCAATGGTAGCTGGGTCCTGGAAAAGAAGCCAGCTTGGGTATCGGTCCTTCCTGCCAACAGTAACAATTGATTTTCTTCTTCCAAAACTGAAATCAGTGAGGAGAGAGGCTCCAGAAAATAATCAATGTCCACTCCACTATGTCAATGTTAATAGTAAAATATGCTTTATTTTTCTCTTTTAAACAACTGTCTAAGGGGTGAACTGGAAAGAGGATTTAATTATGCTTTCAATGCACCTCAAAGTGCTCAGACTTTGTAGTGAAAGAAGATTCCCATTGGGAATCAGAAGTGATTACTATATGGGCACTTTGGGGCTCTTAAATGAACCAGAAGACCTTGTATTTTACATGTGAACTGTGGATCACACAGGTAAACCAAGTGCAGGACTGTATATAAATGTGGATATACTTAACCACTTCAGGCACAGTTTGCAAGCGTTCAGGAGCAATCTCAAAGTTTTATTAAAGCACTGTGCTGGAGAACAAGACTAATCAGGGTGTATTCGAGGAGCTATGTTACCCGTCCGATTAATGACATATAGATTTGAGTTTAAAATCTTTCATGATATTTTACTTTCACTCTAGTACACAGAATATACACTTATATTCCACTTATTCAGCCCATTTTCATCCTTTGATCTATAAAATTGACTAGTAAATATAATCTCGAGTGCTTTTCCTTTTTTCAAAGAGACTTCCAAAATCTTCAAGTGCTAAGATCTTTTGCCTCTTTGTATGTCTCACAGTACAGTACCTTTCTGAATACATATTTTAATCAATGGGTAAATTGGTATCAAATTAGAATATTCAAAGGAATCATCACTTTTTAATGGTGGGCCACAGAAGTCCTCCATAACTGTAGCATAAATTGTCAAATACATAAAAAATAAGGAGTTCAGTTGCCTTCTATCAAATGATACTATCTCTTTATAAGACTTAATCACTATTAGATAAGCTATTTATTTCATTATTGCTTATCTTTTCCATCTAAAATATAAAGTATACAAGGGAGATCATATCCACTTCACCACTTTTTTCTAAATACAAAGAACAGTGCCTGAAACATAAAGAAGTTACCCAATAAATATTTGTTGAAAGAATAAGTAAATGAATATTGGATAGAAGATAATACCATATCATAAATTTTCATAGGAAAAAAAATAAATAAGTTTTTGGAGGAACTAAAAAAATTACCCTCTAGGAAGTTTGTATCAATTTTCACCTCTGCCAACTGTGTATGATATTACTGTATTCCTTACACCATATCTCTATGCTAGATCTTAACCAGTGTTAGCCATTGCTATCTATGGACCTGGGATTTCACATCTGGGGAGACTTCCCTGAATCCTCAAGATTTTGAAATAATCTTCTGTATTTTCTTCTAGGAATTTCATAGTTTTTAATAGATTTTAATCTATCTCATATTTATTTTGCTTGAGGTGTGAGATGGATACGTTAACTTTTCCCCCTAGTGAGTAGCCAGTTATTTCAAAGCCATTTAGTGAACACACCATTCTTTCTCTGCTGACTTGAAATGTTACAACAAGGTAATGGATCTGGACTCTTTATTCTAATTCACTGTTTTATAATTATCACACTAATAACACAGTTTAATTACTGCATCTTAATAGTAGATGATCTTGTAAGTCAGATCCCTACTTCATGCTTATTTTTTTCAGAATCTTCCTGTCCCTGCTTAAAAACTGATTCTCCTGGGCGCCTGGGTGGCTCAGTTGCTAAGCCTCTGCCTTAGGCTCAGGTCATGATCCCAGGGTCCTGGTATCTAGCCGCACATTGGGCTCCCTGCTCAGCAGGAAACCTGCTTTCCTCTCCCACTCTCCCTGTTTGTGTTTCTGCACTTGCTGTCTCTCTGTCAAATAAATAAATAAAATCTTAAAAAAAAAAAAACAGAAAAGAAAACATGTTTACAGAAAAACCTGTACACCAATGTTCATAGAAGCATTATTGATAATAACCCAAAAGTAAAACAAACAGATTGTTCATTAGCTGATGAATAGATAAATAAAATGTGATATAAAATAATGTTACTCGGCACAAAAAATAAATAAAGCATTAAAACATACTCCAACATGATTAAACCTTATGCTAAGTTTTAAAAGCCAGTTAGGAAACATCACATATTTTATGACTCAATTTATATGAAATGCCCAGAATAGACAATGTATGGAGATAGAATTAGTATCTTCCTCGGGTTGGGGGATTGCTGGAGGGAAGGAAGGTGAGAAGCTGCTGAGAGGTAGAGGGTTTCTTGAAAATTAGATTGTGTTGTATACTAAAATACATTGAATTGTACATTAATAAGATGTAAACTGTATAGTAAGTGAATTATATTTTAATTATGCTACTTAACAAAAACATATCTTTTGTTATTCACAATAGGAAGTGATTTATATACCTTTTGCATGCATTGTCAATTATTTGGAATGGCTGAAATTATATTTATCTCTGTTCTGTAAAATACCTAACTTTTGGTTAGATTCTATATGAGAACTTTTGATAATATTCCATGAGCAAACCATGACAGAGTTTTGGCTCTGTTTAAAATGTCCAGTGGTATCTCTAATTGGATTAGCCAAGTTTGTATGTAATATTAACTTTGTAGATTAAAAAATGCTCATTAATAAACAAATTGTATAAAAATAAAAGTTTTAGCCAGTTTGAAAAATATTTTTATGTTTAAAAACGAACTTTCCAATTTCAAAGTGCAGCTGGCTAAGAAGCTGTGATTCAGTCTTTGCACAACTCAGTAATCATAGTGTAAAATTCACAAAAATAAATTCTGAGGCTGATGACCAACCCATTTTCCAGAATTCTAATAGCCATCATGATCAAATCATGAAAATGGGCACAAAATAAATATGCTAGGCTAAAAGAAAAAGATATCTCTTCCTGTACTTTTTGGGGGAGGGGAGCTCTTAGATCAAAAATTGAGTGGCCATATAAAAACTATGACTCTTTTTATGTCTTTTGGGCACGAAAGCATTTTTGAAGCATTCAGAGTGCTACAAATCTACTACAAGTATTTCTAACATATGTAGGTTTCAACTGTGGGGGAAAATAAAAGAGCCAAGGAGGAGAGAAAGCAGTGGATAGTACTGGCACATCATGTTCTTGGAGGTATGGATCTATAAATTCAGCACTGATATTGAAACAAACCAGATGATTTCAAATAGAAGGAAACTGAGTTTTTAGAGTTTCACCATATGTTTAAACATAACACAAAACCAGAAATTGGAATTTCAAAAAGGCTCAAAGGAGCTTTACCAAAACTCTATTTGTTATATGCTCAGCATCTGGTTAAGAGTATCACTATTAAGTAAGATTTGTGTTGTTTTTTTTAAATTTGTAGATTGGAGAGCATTTATAATCTGTAGTTAAATTTGGTTGATATATTTCATCTAGTTGAAAGATAAAGAAAACAAAACTAATG
This sequence comes from Enhydra lutris kenyoni, assembly GCF_002288905.1. NCBI lineage: Eukaryota > Metazoa > Chordata > Mammalia > Carnivora > Mustelidae > Enhydra > Enhydra lutris. Next base: position 25,911,748 of record NW_019154098.1, on the reverse strand, counting down.
TGGCTCTATGAAAACAATAAGACTATTGAGACTGAATGTTACCCTAAACATTTAGAAGAGCAGACTATGAGGATAAGGAGATAATCCATACACAGATTGTGATATCTTAAGTGAGAGAGAAGCTGAGGAACAATGTAAGGAATATTAACAAAGCTCAGGAATGCAGGAAGCATTGGAGGAGACATTAAAATAAATTTCTGAAATATAAATATTTTCAAATATAAACAGATATCTGAAATAAATATTTCCAATTCTCAGAACCCTTGATTCTATGAATGGTGGGCTTTTTACAATATATGGCTAACAGTTTCGTTGGAGTAGATTCATTTTATTTAAATCCTATCATTAGTCATCAATTCTAAAATTTATGCAAAAGGGCAATTCAGTTATTCTTTTTTTTTAGGGAAAAAAATTTGAGATATATGTAGATATAGATAGTGATATAGATGACAGATACAGATATAGATTATAGATATAAATATTGATGATAGATATAGATAGATATAGATACATCTTGCCTACATCTCACATATCACTTTCTAAAGGGATTCAAATGTCAAAGCTATCTTCTTTATCATTTCTATATTTAAAAATGATAGTTCAATAGTAAACAAAGATCTCTACTTCCGTGTTTCCAATGTTCTATTAGTTCTCTCATAGTCTGAAAGGAAATACAGTAGGAATTATTTCATGCTTGCTTTAGTTCCTAATTCAAAGCAGCAGAGATAAAAATTAGTTAAACTACAGGTGCTGGTACTCAGTGCTTATTTATTTAGAGTACTTTAAGAACTTATTTTGTGATGTGTCAATGAATAAAGGTAAAAAATAATGGGCGCTTGCTGATGGTTTATGGTTCTCAAGAGACTGTTTGCACTGCCAATAGCACCCAATATCTGTGCTTACAAAATTACAATTTCATGATACTCTATAATTTTCTAGTTTTGGCAGGTTCTTCTTTAATCATGCAGGTGAGCCAACACTTGGTAACATTATTCTTTTATAAAAAAGAATAGGAAGGCTAGGAAATGCATATCATTTAAACCATGCCGAATCAGATGTTGCAGATATACTTTGTTTGAAATAAATGAGACAGAAAAAAATATACCTTTTTTATCTTCATAGAAAACACATATAAGTGAAATATGATCCAGTACTTATTTTTATTGCCCAAAATATATTACTTGAAGTGTTTTATGAGAAAGTCTTTTTTTTACAACAAAAAGCTGCTTTATTTAATTAATATATAAAACTTGACCATTATTTTGTTCACTTAATGAGAATATGAATGATTCCTGTTAATCATCAACTCTACAAATTATTTGATTAAGAATTTTGAAAATAGAAGGGTTTTCTACAAAATAATATAATCTACTTTTTATTGTTTTAAGTAATGGTTGAAACACACAACGGTAAATGTAACTGTCCCCCCCTCTTTTTTTCTTTTGCTCATTTGTTTTGTTTCTTTAATTCCACATAGGAGTGAAATTATAAAGTATTTGTCTCTCTCTGACTGACTTATTTCACTTAGCATTATACTCTCTGGCTCTATCCGTGTTACAAATGGCAAGATTTTATGCTTTTTTATGGATGGCTGAATAGTATTCCACTGTATACCTATACCACATCTTTATCTAGTCATCTATCAGTTGACCCTTGGGCTGCTTCCTTATTTTGGCTATTGTAAATAATGCTGTGATAAACATAGGAGTGAGTAAGTCCCTTTGAATTAGTGTTTTTGTATTTTGGAGGTAAATACCCAGTACTGTGATTACTGGATCATCAAGTAGTTCTATTTTCAATTTTTTCAGGAAATTCCATACTGTTTTCTACAATGGCTGCCTCTGTTAGCATTGTCACCAACAATGCAAGAGGTTTCTTTTTCTCCACATCCTTGGTAACACTTGTTATTTCTTGCATTTTTGAGATTAGCCATTCTGACCAGTGTGAGATGATATCATACTGTAGTTTTGATTTGCATTTCCCTGATGATAAGTGATGTTGAGCATCTTTTCATATGTCTGTTGGCCATCTGCATTTCTTCTTTGGAAAAATGTCTGTTCATGTCTTCCATCCACTTTTTAAATTGGGTTATATATTTTGGGGGTGTTGAGTTATATCAGTTCTTTATATATTTTGTATACTAACCCTTTATCAGATATGTCATTTGCAAATACTTCTCCCCCTCAATAAGTTGCCTTGAGTTTTGTTGATTGTTTCATTTACTGTGCAGAACTAGTGTATAGTTCCAGTAGTTTATTTTTGCCTTTATTTCCCTTGCCTCAGGAGACATATCTAGAAAAATGTTGCTATGGCCAATGTCAGAGAAATTACTGTCTGTGATCTTCTCATGGATTTTTATGGCTTTACGTCTCACATTTGGGTCTTTCAACCATTTTGAATTTATTTTTGTGGTTGGTAAAGAAGGTGATACCATTGCATTGTTTTACAGTTTTCCCAACACCATTTGTTGAAGAGACTGTCTTTTCCCCCTTATATATTTATTCCTCCTTTGTCAAAGATCAATCAACCATATAATCGTGGATTTATTTCTAGGATTTGTATTCTATTCTCTTAATGTATGTGTCTATTTTTACATCAGCACCATTCTGTTTTAATTACTACTGCTTTGTAATATAACTTGAAGTCTGGAATTGGTAAAATCTTAAAGATATAAAAGACATTGTATAAGAATATTCAAAACCAAAATTATACAACATATAAAATTTATATTCATACTTCTTTAAAAAAATAGACAAGTTGATTAAACTTTATAAGATTGTGACATTAAGATGATATATAAAATTTTGATGCTGCATTTTATATTTAGCACTTTAATTGAAAATGTTCACATTTGAATAGATATTCTTTAAAACGATTTTAATATCTGCATAGGATGTTATTGCAGGAGAAAATAACAATATTTGTATTTACTGAGCTATTATTCTATACCAGGAACTTTACATATTTAATCCTCACAGCAGTATTTTGATAGGTACTATTATTGTCCATATTTTACAAACAAAAAATCTGAGCCTGAGATAGAAGAAGATAGAGCTGATACTTGAATATGACCTCAAAGCCCACATTCCTAACCATTGAATTATATTGTTAACTTATGTTAAGAAGCATCATTTTAAATATCATACAGTATTTGAGTAAACTCATGTATCATGAATTATGTATTCTATACTCTGGACTTTTTTGACATTTAACTAAACTATAAATTTCCTTCCATTTTAAATGACACCAGAATGTGCTCTCCATAAGGGCAAAACCTAATCTTTTTTTTTCAATGTTACAATGACAGTTTATAGCACATAGTAGGGACTTAATACATATTTTTCATTGAATAAATGAACCGGCATAAAAACAAGTTCATCAATATAGGGTTTTTCCCTTATCAACTAGAACTTCAGTAGGGGAGGGAAATATTTACCAAGCAAAATCCTAACAAAAATTGTGAATGATAAGGAAGCAAAAACAAATGGATTGAGCTAAAGGTTGGGAAGTGAACTGGAACTTTTTTTAGTTACACTTTGCAGAAGGAACTATATGGGTTAAAAGCAGTGTGGAATTTAAAAGGATTGGAAAAAAGAAAAAGTTATCAATTAGTGTAAAGTGAATTATTCCATAACACACAATCCCCAAATACCAGCAGGTTATAATAGCAAAGATATATTTTTCAAATATTCCACATATATATCATGATAAGATGTCTTTTCTCATCAGAAATGCTCAGAAACCCGGTAACCATATTGAGTAGTGCCAATACCTCTTCCACAATAGGAACCAAACACTTCGTCATCTTAAACCAGAAAATTAAAGGCTTTGCCCAGAAGTCCTAGTTTCCCTGCTTGTTTCTCTCTCTCTCACCCTCTCTCTCTCACCCTCTCCCTCTCTCCCTCCCTCTTCTCCCTCTCTCTTTCTCACATACACATACATAACTTTTAATTCACACATTTTCTTTTTTTAAGATAAAATTTTTTTTATTTTGACAGAGAAAGAGAGATCACAAGTAGGCAGAGCAGCAGGCAGAGAGGGGGAAGCAGGCTCCCCACTGAGAAGAGAGTCTGATAAGGGGCTTGATCTTGATCCCAGGACCCTGGGATCATACCTGAGCCAAAGGCAGAGGCTTAACCCACTGAGCCACCCAGGTGCCCCTCACACTTATTTTCTTTATTCAGCTGCAAGGACATCAGAAAGTATGATATGCTACCATTATGGGTTGCTCTACACAGGGCCAAGTGGCTCTATTTGGCAAACCAAGATAATGGTTACAAATCATGTCAGCATAAGATCCACAGAAGCAATTGCATTTGGAGAACAAAAAGGAATTGTAAAAAAATGAATATGGTTTCAATCCTGAGGGACAGAGTGGTCAGTGGTACTTTATTAAAAATGTGAGAAAAGTGCAGACTTAGGAAAGGAGAATGAATTTGTATTTGCATACCTTGAGTTTGAGAAAGGAGCTGAAACTCCAGAAACAGACTTTGGAAACATAAAGGTAAGAAAAGTGAGTGAAAGAAGAGGCAGTAATTTAAAAAGCATGAAAAAGAGGGGGAAAGAGAGAGAGAGAGACTGATCTGGAGCACAGTGAATTTGTTAAAAGGGTAATAATTGATAGAGGGGGCAATGTAGGAAGAGGAACAAAAAAGACTAAGGACAAGAGTCTGGAAAGATGTTTTGTTTATTTAGGCTTGCAGAAGGAATTGAAGGCATCAGTGTTTGCAAGGAAAGGAAGAGTGTTGAAAATGAGCAGGTACTCTGAAACATCCAATCCTGCCATCAAGACAAGAAGGTTTAGGATCTTCAGTACAACAAAAGCAAAAGAGAGAGAGCAGACTTCCAACAAGACAGTAAGAAATGAGTGATGAGGAAACTGATTGGAAATAATTGGTGTCAGCTTTTCAAGAAGGTTGACAACAAAATAACAAGATTGACATGTTAGCCATTTTTTTTTTAACACAATGACAGGATCATGGGCAGACACATTTGGTTGGGACCCTTGTTTATATATACATTCCACAGGGGAGGAGTCATTTAATACAGCAAGAGAGGAATGGAAACAGGATATTATGAAAAGGATTGTATAAAATAGAAGAAGGCCATTGGGAGTTGTAATGTACAAAGCAAAAAGAAATTGGGTTGGTGCTAAGAAAAATATATTTTTCAGTGACAGAATTTAATTTAAGAAAGAACACCAAATAAAGGGAGAAATTCTGAAGTAGAACAAGGGTACTAAAGTAGCTTCATTCCATATATCATTTTCTAAACAAATAAGGGTGAAGTTACAGACTGATAATTGTGGGTGAGGAGACAGTGACAGTATTTTTGGTCATATATAAAACTAACACTAGTCAATCTGTGTTTGTTAATGAAATAATGAAAGAGAATAAAAATATTTTAATGAATTGGGCAATAATATGTAATAACAGAAGAATGTTTGGGAAAAAATCTAAATTATATTATTCTTTATCATTGTTGATTATTTTGCCATTCTCACAATCACTTAAACTGGCCCTCCGTATCATCTTCAACCCTTCCCCTATATTCCTGACCCAGTTTTCTTTTTAAAATTCCACTCTGATAAGTCTGTTTTTGATGCCTATGCATGCTTAATCCTCAGTTCAAGACCTTAAACATCTCACCTAAACAAATATCAAATTATTTGTTTTCTTTATCTTCTATTATCATTGTTCTTTCAGGGCACTATTCTTACTAAAACTATCTTGTTAACCAGTGCAACTTCTTAAATCAGTGCCAATTCTCCTTCAAAGAAAAAAAATGTAGTTTTCCACCTCCCATGATAACAAAATGAAAGGTAATATCATGACACTCAAAACCCTCCATATTCTGGCTACAATTTTCTTATCTTTCCAGTCATATTAGTATGTTCCCCAGGTTACACATGCACTGCACATTCCCAGGACTAGGAGAATTTCTTCATTTCCCAGGACCTGAATGCCCTTCCCCATCTCCATCTCCAAGACACTAACCTTCAGCATTAATTTCAAATAATATTTCTCTAGGATATTTTCCCAAATTTCCACTCACTGAAAATGCCAACCTCCCACCCCCAGATCTCTAATTCTACTTTGTTTCAATGACATGTCTTCTTCTTTCATTCACTGTGAGTCTTAACCACAGGGTATCACTCATCGTGTACTGCCCACAAATTAGACTATATCATGGGTCCTTAATTTATTAAATTGTCACCTCAAAACCCAAGACCCCTCCAAATTACCTCAAGATGAAAGTCATTTACTGAACCTCAATGCATCCTTCAGCTTTGTAAAATGTAAATGATGAAAGGAAGCAGATTTCTTAAAGGCATAAATTTGAAAACCTTATAAGGATCCATTCATCTTTCTGTATACTAAACTCAATATTACCATTTTACTTTTATATTATGGTCATAAGATGAAGGCATGTAGTTTTTCAGTGATTTTTCCTCCTCAGTACAATCATTATATAATTAGAGGCACCACGCTACTTGCTTAAAGAAACCTAAGTATACAAAACTGGTACACTCCTTAAATTTGCTTAAATGCAAAACTTGGGTAAAATTATAACATATCCAATAATAAAGATATACAATAACCTGAATATAGACTAAATTGTAAGGGGAATTTAGCCGACATGCTAGAACTACTAAAAATAAACAATGTTCTTTTATAATATATAATCATAAGTAATTTAATGCTAAAAAAGTTGAAGGTTATACAGTTATAAATTTAGCTGAAGTAATCATTTTGTTTTTCATAACTTTACCAATATTTTATTCTTTATAGTACTTCCTTTTCAGGTAGCAAAATGTTTTTATAGTTTTGATTTTATTAAGCAATGCCTTCTTTTTTGTATTTGTTCAGCATCCACAAAACAAGTTTTACTGATAGACATTTTATCGTCTCTACTCAGCAGATTCACTAAATTGGCCAATTATATAAACAGAATTTAATTTTTTAATTTTGCCCAAGTAAATTCATGAAATTAGATTTTACATACTTCTTATTCCTTTAATTAAAAACTATCCCTTTGTATGAATGTTATCTATTACAACGTATAAATAGGACTTTAAAAATTTGAACAGTATTCAGTTGTATTGAAAATAATTATTACATCATTTGCATCCTTTGCTACCTACTTAATATGGCTATCTATTATTTTTAAAAAACTAAAAGTTTAAGGCAAGTGACAGCTATTTTTTTAAAAACATAAATATTTTAAACTACTTATCAAATTTAGGTTGATAAGGTGGTTTTTAAATCTTATCATATTCAACAACAAAAATAATTTGAGAGAATGAAAACCTTTTGAAAAAATAAAGATACCAATTAAAAATTGAGGGGAGGGACGCCTGGGTGGCTCAGTGGTTGGACGACTGCCTTCAGCTCAGGTCATGATCCTGGAGTCCCGGGATCGAGTCCCGCGTTGGGCTCCCAGCTCCGCGGGGAGTCTGCTTCTCTCTCTGACCTTCTCCTCGCTCATGCTCTCTCTCACTGTCTCTCTCTCAAATAAATAAATAAAATCTTTAAAAAAAAATTGAGGGAAGAAAAACTCTATTTTCACCAATGCACCAAGAAATGCAAATTAAGCAAGTCACTATGATTAGTTCTTCAAATTAATATACACACATTTTAATGCTAATACCTCTAATATTAATGTTAATGAGATTGTAGAAAAATGTGCTTCATACTCCTGCTGTTAGGAGATGAGTATCAAGAACCTTAAAACTGGGGTGCCTGGGTGGCTCAGTGTGTTAAAGCCTTTGCCTTTGGCTCAGGTCATGGTCTCGGGGTCCTGGGATCAAGCCCCGCATCGGGCTCTCTGCTTGACAGGGTGCCTGCTTCCTCCTCTCTCTCTGCCTGCCTCTCTGCCACTAAATGCCCCAATCAAAAGACACAGGGTGTCAGAATGGATAGAAAAAAAATAATAATAAGATCCATCTGTTTGCTGTCTACAACAGATTCATTTTAGATCTAAAAACACCTGCAGATTGAAAGTGAGGGGATGGAGACACATTTATCATGCAAATGGTTGTCAGAGGAAACTGGAGTAGGCATACTTCTATCAGACAAACTAGACTTTAAAACAAAGGCTGTAACAAGAGATGAAGAAGGGCACTATATCATAATAAGTGGGACTATCCAATAGGAAGATCTAACAACTGTAAATAATTATACACCCAACATGAGAGAACCCAAATATATAAAACAATTAGTAACGAACATAAAGCAACTAGTTGATAATAATACAAGAATAGTAGGGGGGGCTTTAACACCCTGCTTTTATCAATGGACAGATCATCTAAACAGAAAATCAACAAAGAAACAATGGCTTTAAATGACACACGCGACTAGATGAACTTAACAGATATATTCAGAGCATTTCATCCGAAAACAGCAAAGTACACGTTCTTCTCAAGGGCATATGCAACATTCTCCAGAATATATGACACACTAAGTCACGAACCAGGCCTCAACAAGTATAAAGGATTGAGATCATACCATGTATATTTTCTGACCCCAACAATATAAAACTTGAATGCAACCACAAGAAAAAAATTTGGAAAGACCACAAGTACATGAACATGCTATTTAAACAACGTGCTACTAAACAATGAATGGGTCAACCAGGAAATCAAAGACAATTTTTTTTAATATGGAAACAAATGAAAATGAAAACAAAACAGTCCAAAACCTGTGGGATGCAGCAAAAGTAGTCTTAAGAGGGACATATAGCAATATAGGCCTACCTTAAGCAGCAAGAAAAATCTCAAATAAACAACCTAACCTTAAACCTAAAGGAGCCAGAAAAAGAACAACAAAAGCTAAAGCCAGCAGAAGAAAGGAAATAAAAATCAGAGCAGAAATAAATGATACATTTCTATATATATACCGAAATGGTACAGAAGCAAACAACAACAACAAAACAGATCAATGAAGCTGATTCTTTGAAAAAAATTATAAAAATTGATAAGCCCCAAGCGAGAATTATCAAAAAGAAAAAAGACCCAAATAAATAAAATCACAAATGAGAGAGTAGAATAACAACCAACACCAAAAAAATACAAATAGTTATAAGATATTATGAAAGACTATATGCTAACAAATTAGACAAACTGCAAGAAATGGATAAATTCCTAGCAACATATAAACTACCAAAACTGAAACAGGATGGAATGGAAAACTTGAACAACCAATAACCAGAAAGAAAATGAATCAGTAATACAAAAACCTCCCAACAAACAAATGTCCAGGGCCAGATGGCTTCACAGAAGAATTCTACCAAACATTTAAAAGAGGAGTTAATGCCCATTCTTCTTAAACTATTCCCCCCCAAAAAAATAGAAAAGAAAGGGAAACTTCCATATTCATTCTATGAGCCCACCACTACCCTGATACCAAAACCAGATAAAGACTCTGTTAAAAAGAAAATTACAAGTCAATATCCCTGATGAATATGGATGCAAAAATTCTCAATAAAATACTAGCAAACTAAATCCAACAGTCCATTAAAAGAATCATTCACCATGATCAAGTGGGATATATTCCAGGGTTGCAAGGGTGGTTCAATATTCACAAATCCAGCAGCATAACACACCACATTAATAAAAGAAAGGATAAGAACCACATGATAATTTCAATAGATGCAGAAAAATCATTTGACAACATACAATATCCATTCATGATAAAACCCTCAACAAAGGAGGGTTAGAGGGAACATACTTCAACATAATAAAGGCCATATATGAAAAACCCACAGCTAAGATCATCTTGATGGGGAAAAACTCAGGAAAAAGATAAGCATGGTCTTGTCTTCTTTGTTCAGGAACAAGGCAGGGATGTCCACTCTCACCACTGTTATTTAACATAGAATGGAAGTCCTAGCCACAGCAATTAGACAACAAAAAGAAACTAAAGGCACCCAAATCAGTAAGGAAGAAGCCAAACTCCCACTATTTGCAGAGGATGTGATACTCTATATAAAAATGTGAAATACTCTACCAAAAAATTGCTAGAACTGATACATGAATTCAGTAAGGTCACCAGATACAAAATCAATGTACAGAAATCTGTTGCAATAATGAAGCAGCAAAAAGAGAAATTAAGGAATCAATCCCATTTACAATTGCACTAAAAACAATAAAATACCTAAGAATAAACCTAACCAAAGAGATGAAAAACCTGTACTTTGAAAACTATGAAACACTGATGAAAGAAATTGAAGAGGACACAAAGAAATGGAAAGACATTCCATGCTCATGGATCAGAAGAACAAATATTGTTAACATGTCTATGCTACCCAAAGCAATTGACACATTTAATGCAATCCCTATCAAAATACCACCAGCATTTTTCACCAAGCTAGAACAAACAAGACTAAAATTTGTATGGAACCAAAAGAGAACCCAAATAGCCAAAGCAATGTTGAAAAAGAAAAACCAACCTGAAACATCACAATTCCAGACTTCAAGTTATATTACAAAACTATAGAGCTCAAGATAGTATTGCACTGGTACAGAAACAGACACATAGATCAATGAAACAAAATAAAGAGCCCAGGAAAGGAACCAATAATTATACGGTCAATTCATCTTCAACAAAGCAGGAAAGAACATCCAATGGGAAAAAGATATTCTCTTCAACAAATGGCTTTGGGAAAACTGGAGAGCTATATGCAGTAGAAGGAAACTGGACCACTTTCTTAACCATACACAAAAGTATATTCAAAATGGATGAAAGACCTAAATGTGAGGCCTGAAACTATAAAAATTCTAGAAGAGAACAAAAACAGTTATGTCTTTGACATTGGTCATAGCAGCTTCCTTCTAGATATGTCTCCTGAGGCAAGGAAAATAAAAGCAAAAATAAACTATTGGAACTTCATCAAAATGAAAGTCTTCTGTACAATGAAGGAAATAATCCACAAAACTAAAAGGCAAGCTATGGAATGGGAGATGATGTTTGCAAATGACATATCTGATAAAGGATTAGTATAAAAAATATATAAAGAACTGATACAACTCAACACCCAAAAAACATAATCCAGTTAAAAAATGGACAGAAGACAAGAACAGACATTTCTCCAAAGAAGTACAGATGGCCAACAGATATATGAAAAGATGCTCAAGATCACTCATTATTAGGGAAATACAAATCAAAACTACAATGAGATATCACCTCATGCCTGTCAGAAAGGCATCCTTGAAGAGTTTATGTTTAAATTATTCTTTTAAATAATAGTGTAATAGGAAGAAGAACAACCTAAGTGTACAACAATAGAATATTGTCTAAGTAGAGATGTGGAAACAGATATAGAAATAAACTTAGATAGTTTGGATATCTATAATATGAAGATGTTACATTCCTTATTGTGGGGTTGACAAAAGACATTTATTCCCGATGAAAAATGCTTGGGGTACACTGTCAAAAGATAGTGACTATAAAAACCACAAAAGATAGTGACTACAAAAACCAGGTTTTTTGTTTTTTTGTTTTGTTTTTGTTTTTTAAAGATTCTTATTCATTTACTTGACAGACAGAGATCACAAGTAGGCAGAGAGAGAGAGGGAAGCAGGCTCCCTGCTGAGCAGAGAGCCCGATGCCGGGCTCGATCCCAGGACCCTGAGATCATGACCTGAGCCGAAGGCAGAGGCTTTAACCCACTGAGACACTCAGGCGCTCCAAAAACCACATGTTTTTGTAGGAAAACATGCATATGTGTACATGGATTGTAAAGATATAATTAGGAACAATAGTTAGGGTTCCTGGGGCTCCTGGGTGGTTCAGTGGGTTAAAGCCTTTGCTTTCGGCTCAGGTCACGATCCCGGGGTCCTGGGATCAGCCCCGCGTCAGGCTCTGTGCTTGGCGGGGATCCTGCATCCCTTCCTCTCTCTCTGCCTACCTCTCTGTCTACTTGTGATCTCTGTCTGCCAAATAAATAAATAAATAATCTTAAAAAAATTAGTTGGGGTACCTGAGAGCTCATTTCCATAAATTTCCTGTATTTCTAGAGTATGGGATTATTGATGGTTTCTTTTCTCTTGCATAAAATTTATAAATTTTCCAAAATTAGTAATGTTTTATTTTCACAGAAGTATGTTTGCATACTTATTTAATAAGATATATATCTTATTATAGATATAAAAAGATTATGTGAGTATATCTTATATAGTAATTCATATGTATGTGCATGCATTTTCCCTTATGGAATGTTCTTTCCAAGAACACTTGATTTATTTCTTTTTCTTTTTTATATTTCTGCTCTTATCTTTTTAAATTTTTATTTTTTATTATTTAAATATAATTTACATACAATATTATATTAGTTTCAAGTGTACAACTTACTGATTCAACAATTATATACTTCATTTAGATAACAACTCACCATCTTTCATGTTTAATCTCAAATGTCCCCTTCGGAGATTGACCTTGCCAAGTACCTTGCTTCCCATAGATGATATTTTTCCCTTGTCATATTTTTGTTATATTCTTATCCTATATAACATTTATTGACATTTTGGCAACATATTTAAATACTGACTTGGGGCTTATCTGTTTAATGTAACTGCCTGTTGAGAGGAATGATCACATCTAGTGTATACTTCTTATCTGAGATTTAGTAAATGCTCAAATAATATTTGCAGAAAATAATAGCAACATAGCCTCTAGCATAATGGAGCTCTAAAGAGAATTACAAAACAAATTTGGATAAACTGTCTAAAAGCAAAGAATTAGGAAAGAGGACAGAATACATGTAATAAAAAGAGCAGGGATGGGGAAATAGTCTTTGAGTTCTAGCTCTTTTTAGAACATATTTGTTAACCTTGGCCAAAATTCTCATCTCTCTAGTCTTCAATAAAATCTGCTCAAAAAAAGCTATAAATAAGTAAATAAATAAAATGATATTTGCAGGATGAAAAATTCTGAGTGTACATCATCTAACACAGTTTTCTACCAGTTATATTTAGTGATTCCTTAAGAAGTTTTGTAGTTAAGCTCATTAGTTAAAAAATCAGTGAACCACTTATTTTAGGTTAAGTTTTCTTCCATATGAAATATTCTTTTAGTAGTACTAAAATTTATAGAAATTTAAGGTCGTGAGCACACTGATAAATAATTCAGTTAATGTTTCTCAATTTGAAAATGAAAACATTAATGTTAAATTCTTGTCTTTTTTTCTTTCACTTACATTTTGACATTTACTTGGTACCTTGAAAGATTAATGAAGCTCCGCTATTAAGACATCAACAGGCAAATAGTTTTCATTTTCTCTTTTCAATAATATGTGACATGTAGAAATTAATATTGGTTGAAAAATGGCTTATATTTTCTTGCTTTTCAAATATTAAATTGAATATTTTCCATAATGTTGTAATAGTGAACACACACATTTCAGAAATGCAAAAAGTTCAATAGTTAGAATTTAATTTTGAATGCAAATCCATAAAAAGTTACATAATATATACACTAAATTTTCTTAAAAAGTTAATTTTTGAAAATTGACAAGCTTGAGTTACTGTAAAATGACTGAAAAAAAGAACATTGATACAATGAAGAATTTAAGGAGCTCAAGTTTCAAAGAAGTGATTAATGATCCACTTAAATGGCAACACGGCAGTTAAAATAGAAAGATATGACATTTTCAATAACTGATGTGTACTTAAAGGCAATCCGCAAAAGATAAATTGCCAAAAATCAAGGGAGATATGCAAAATAAGGCATTAAAACTTTGGTTCATAAAGTTAGATTTTATAAAACTATGTTCAATAAAATTGGAAAAGGGAGCATTTAAGGAGTAGTATGAAGAAAAATACATCTATTACTTAATATAACATTGACTGTCTATTAAACTAAAAAATAAAGGTTGTGAAAATAGAACTACCCTATGACCCAGCAATTGCACTGCTGGGTATCTACCCTAAAGATACAAACGTAGTGATCCGAAGGGGCACGTGCACCCGAATGTTTATAGCAGCAATGTCCACAATGGCCAAACTATGGAAAGAACCTAGATGTCCATCAACAGACGAATGGATAAAGAAGATGTGGTATATATACACAATGGAATACTATGCAGCCATCAAAAGAAATGAAATCTTGCCATTTGCGATGACGTGGATGGAACTAGAGGGTATCATGCTTAGCGAAATAAGTCAATTGGAGAAAGACAACTATCATATGATCTCCCTGATATGAGGGAGAGGAGATGCAACATGGGGGGTTAAGGGGGTAGGAGAAGAGTCAATGAAACAAGATGGGATTGGGAGGGAGACAAACCATAAGTGACTCTTAATCTCACAAAACAAACTGAGGGTTGATGGGGGGAGGGGGGTTGGGAGAGGGGGTGGGATTATGGACATTGGGGAGGGTATGTGCTACGGTGAGTGCTGTGAAGTGTGTAAACCTGGCGATTCACAGACCTGTACCCCTGGGGATAAAAATATATTATATGTTTATAAAAAATAAAATTAAAAAATAATAATAAAATAAAATAAAATTGAAAAAAAAAAGGAAAAAAAATAAAGGTTGTTTCCTGTGTACTTACCAAATGTAAGATGGTAGATCAGTTGAATTACTGAAGATTGATTACATTAATGGCTCTGGTTCTTAACCCCTCCTTGTATCCAGGTCCTTTGCTATGTGACTTTATAACTCCTCTCACTGAAGGGACTGGACTTTATTTCCTTGACCCATGGTTCTGAATTTGGCAACATGAATTTCTTTGACCAACACTGTGTTAATGGATGTGGTGCATGTAGAGCCTTAACAAAGCCCTTGTACATTTGGACTTAAGCTCTTGTGACTTAGCGATCACTATGACTACATACTCAGATTTGCTTTGCTGAAAGTTAGAACAGGTAGACTAGAATGAAGTCACTGCACTTGTGTCTGCCATGGCCAACCTAGTTCCACTGATAGACAGTGAATACCTGATTGCATAAGCAAGTCCAACTATGGCCAGTAGAGAATGCCAAGTGACTTTCAAACTTTGAGCTAAGTCAATGCTTTTGTGTTAAGCAACTGGTACTTGGTTTGTTGCACAGCATTTTGAAAATAGATAACTATTACATGTAGAAATGGACTTACTAAATTCTGGACTGTTTGAGTAGATCAAAAATATAAATTTAGAGTTCCCTTACTAGGGACATTGCAGCCATAATTCAGTAAATGGAATCTTTATGGAATCTAGTTAATGAACACATTCATCAGATGCTTATTCTGTGTAGAAACTGTGTCATTAAATATGGGTATGTTGACTAAAAATCCTGGATATTTTAGGACTGCTCATGTATGTATTTGAACACTATAGCCATGGAACACTTAGAATATTAAAACTAAGAGAGTGGTCAAGTGGCAAAAATTCTGCATGGAAAACAAAGACCTATTCAAAGGAAAACCTAACTAAGGCACTATCAGAATTCCCATTTAATTCTTCTGAAAGGAATGTCATGTTCAAGTTCAGTTAAAGTGTATAGAAAAGGCTATAACTGAAGAAGAAAGAGGAGGAGTAAAGGGGAAAAAAGGAAAAGGGGAGAAGGAGGAGGAGGAAGGAAAAGGGAAAAAAGGAGGAGAAAGTAGTTGCTATCACCAAGAGGACAGTTACTGAGATAAAAGCAAAATCTTTCAGTGCTATGGGCAGAGCTTGTTTACTCTAAGGAAACTTTTGAAGAAAGAAACTTAAAAGGCCTGGGAACCATTCCCCAAAAGGGAAGATACTCAATACATATTTCATAGCAAAATAATTGAACAAGATGCAGTGGGAGTCCCAAGGGCAGAGTGATCCACTCCACTCAAGAAAATGTTAGGAACAATTTGGAGAAAAATGATATGTTTAGGGCCAAAAGCTTCAATAGATAGCTACACACATACACACACACACACACACAGACACACACACACACACACACACCCCAAAGCAAGTAAAACCAAAATAAATAAGTACATATGGGAGAGACACAAAGACAAGAGATAGAATGGAGAGAAACTCAGGTGTCATTCTCATATAAGTAATCCATTAAAAGTAATTGACTTAGAAGTCTTGTCCATTTGTGAAACATATTCCAGAAAACTATTTTTCACACAAAATTTTTTTAAATGCATTCAGTATCTTCTTTAGATGAAACATGTACACTGCTGCCTTCTCATTTAATCCTCTCAGAAACCATTATCATATTCTTTCAAAAACATGAAAATTGGCTTTCAGAGATGTTAGAAAACTGACCTCAAAGTACACAGTAGAGAAAAAGTTTGTACCCATTTAGACCTCTAGTAGGAAAAGAAGAGTGAAATGGCACATGAATCCTAGATTAAGGTAAATAATAGCTCTTGGGGTGAAACAGCAGCAATATAGTAGATAGGCTGGAAGCAAGATTTTTGATATCAGATGTTAATTCGAAAATGGTTTTGTACTGCCAGTACTTAGCAAAATTAAGTTGCCTAATTTCCAATTTTGTTAAGTAAAGAAAGAAAAATAATAATAGCATCTATGTCATAGGGGCATTTAGTACAGACAATATTGCTGGGATCCAGAGCCAGCTCTGATTTGTGGTTGTGGTGGTTGTTGTGAAACAAAGAGCTAGAGTGCTCAATAACACGAAGGAAAGAACATGTGCTTTGCAACTATGGAACTTCATTTGTAATCAGGCTCCAACGTGAACTGTCTGGGACTCTTAGAATACAGTGTAACATCTCTACTTTTCATTACTGTTTCTTTGGGTGGATCTAATATTTTCAAAATTGGAGGAGGGGTTTGTGCTTGGGAAATAAATGAATGCAAATTTCCTAGTCCGGAGCCTGATACATAGGATGTATCAGGAATGGTAGTAACTATTAGTGACATTTCAATTAATTATGTTTATTAATAATTAACATGTATTAGATGACAAGTAATATTTTAAAGTAATTATATTGTTTTTGGCAAACAGAAAGAAGAGAGAAAGCTGTTTGAGTGATCTCTATTGCTTGCTCAGAGTTTTAAGTATATGTCCCCTAATACTCTGTGGAGAGATGGCCTGTTGAATTTTAAACTGGAAGAAACCCAAAACTTATTTGAAATACATTTTATAGTTGAAAAGCGAAAGATTCATTATTTCATGAGGTCATTTAAGTAGAAATGGCAGAAGTTGGGCAAGAATTGGGGCATATGATATTTGTTTCAGTGGAAAGAAGTCAATTCCAGAAGACATTATCCTAGAAGCTGAAATATGAGACACAACCCAAGAACTTGATAAATATGAGTGGATAAACAAGAAGGGAAGATTTACACGGTGAGCTAAGTGAACAAAGCAAATTGCACAGCTAACTTTACAAAGTGTGTTGCTCACTGTCTCTGAAAGGGAGTTTCCATATAGAGGAATGAAAGGATTGCTGAAAATATAGTTTCAAGGTCTGGAGGGGGTCATAAATGCCTGGATTATGTGCACAGTTTTCTATAGAATTGTACAAGGCATTAGAAGCAATAATAAAATTGACTTTCTGAAGTATCTAAGGACATTTAAGGGGGGGAAGAGCTAGTGAAAAGAGGAAGAAATTACATCTTAAACGTAATTGGAAGTAGTAATTAGTACATAGAAATGCTAGATATAGGAAAATGAATATAGTATATAAGGAAGGGAAGAGAAAAGCAACAAAGTCCTACAAATAATCATTATGTTCAATTGAATTATGTAAACAAAAGATATATGAAAATGGAGTTTTAAATAGATTTTTAAGAATTTAATTAAAGTCAGTAAATAAAGTCAGTAATAAAGCCATTACTGACTTTATTATATATGTGTATATATAATGTATGTGTATATATGTATATATATAATGTGTATATATGTATGTGTATATATGTATATATATAATGTGTATGTATATATGTATACTTTATGTATACATTTGTATATATAACAAATGTATACATGCATTTGTTATGTATACAAATACTTCTCAAAACAGGGTGTTTCACTAAACACAATACAGACAAACCATTAGAAAACTAATGATTATTTTTTGTTTTGGCAGATAGCTCTTTGTGGTTTTGACTAGCATTCCATAACATCTTTTGAGTGGCATATAGTCTTTCACCTTAATTTTCTGATTTGACCCGTTTTCTTCATGGTGAAAGATTATTAGTTATCACCAAAGTTAACACATAAAATTAACAATGTCAATAAAAAGGCAAGAATTTCCATTTGACTCTTTTGGGAATTGAGAGAACAATCACCAAAGCAACCAGAATCCTTTGCCAAAATATCAATGAATTATATTTCAAGGTGAAATACAGCACATACATACATACATGCATTTTATTTTCTTTACAACATGGATTGTTTTAAGGCCAGTGGTTTTTGTTTGTTTGTTTGTTTGTTTTTTAAGATTTTTATTTATTTATTTGACAGAGATCACAAGTAGGCAGAGAGGCAGGCAGAGAGAGAGAGGAGGTGGCTCCCTGCTGACCAGAGAGCCCGATGCAGGGCTCGATCCCAGGACCCTGAGATCATGACCTGAGCCAAAGGCAGAAGCTTAAACCACTGAGCCACCCAGGCACCCCAAGGCCAGGGTTTAAGTACCAGGAGATGTTGCTCAGAACTGCTCAAAAGTATATCTGTATTTCCTGTGACTATTGCAGGTTAGATGGTGAGGCTGTGTCTCCCAGGATTTCATAAACTAGTGAAGATGTATGCTAATACAAGTGAAAACCACGGGCCCAGTCTTACATTTACGATCATGTTCCTCATCCTCTCTGATAGTAGAGCTTGAAGGAAACATGATAGTTTTCTTCAAAACAAGGGTTTTTCATCTGAACTCTGAAAAGTTTTGACAACTCCCTAAAGCATATATCCATTACTGATATTAAAAAATAACGAAATAAGCATAGAGAGAGGAACTGTGTGATATTAGTACAAAGAGTTAAACATTTTATTTTATTAGTAGATGATTAAAAAACAAAACAACAACAGTTTTCCATAGTAAAGTGTATCTCTTCAGTAGCAGATTTTTTTTTTATAACTTAGATTTTTTTTCAGGCAACATGTTTTGGTTCTTAAGTTATAAACCAGGTGCACTATTGACTTCAAGACAGAATAGAACAACTATCCAAGCATTAAATACAATTGCTCCCTCTGAATATAAAGACCAATTTTTTTAGTCCTTACTCAGTCAAAACTATCTTTAGAATCAGTAGGAGTTCTTACTAAATTAGGAATGAATTGGATTTAATAAACCCACAGCTGTGTCCATTTTAGCATTGCTTTTTCTCTAGGACTCATCGTATTTTTTTTTTAATTTTAACTAATGAAAAACTGTTTTGTATTACAAATATGATGAATAATTAAACAACCAGAGACTAATTTTGACAGCTCTATTTCTGTAAGTCTTCTTGAAAAGATAGTATCACTAGAGTAACACAGAACACTCATGTAAAAAATCAAGGGTTTAAGGCAAAACCTAATGCTTTAAATTGTATTTACTTTCTGTTTCTATGGTACCATCTAATGGGCGTCTCTTAGATCCAAATAAAAGGAGCCTCTGGTCTGAAAAAATTATTTCAAATAAATAAAGAATCCAGGGGGAAAAATAGGAAACTATATATAGAAAATTTGGCAAAAGCACCAGGCTGAGGTTTGGAATCTTCCCATTCTCCCCTCTTTTTCTTTTCAGAGGACATAGAAAGGAAAAAAGCAATAATAAAACATAATTGCTTCCTATGATTATGACATTCTAAAGGGAAGGCAATTTTTGCATTAATATTATGAAAAATTCTCCTGAACACCCAGAAACAGCTGTTTTAAATTCATCCATAGCAAATGTAAAAGTAAACACTCTTTTGAAATTATGACGATAAAAGGTTCATCTCAGCAATCAAACCATATTTCCCCTCTGAAAACATTTGTGTGTGGTTGAAATTAGAGCTTTTCCATTCCTGAATGATAGAACCACTCTGGTTCCCACAGAGTAATGTGAACCAGAGAGCTCCATATTGCAATTGTTGATGTGTCAGGCATGACCAAGTAATGCCTATGATCTATTCACATGTAAACTTTTAGTTTCAAGCAAAAGGGACTGGAAAAACTCAACCACCAAAGTGATTCCCAAAATCAGCTTCATGAAATAATTATATCAATTGAAGCATTAATAACTACTCTCTTGAAATGTTACTTTCAAATAATTTCTTAATTAAAAATGTGTCCTGTAGAATTTCTAAAGTGAATCTAACATACAACACAATTTCTTCCAAAATTTAAAAGGATGGGGCCCATCATATGGTTAATTCTAATTCCAACTACAATATTGTATCAAAGCAACTGGAGTTTCCTTGCTGCAAAGATTTCACCAGGAAACTATAGGTCAAAAGAGTTAGAGTTAAAATAATATATACTGCCAAATCAAGTATCATTGGAGAACTGAGACTTAGAGGTAGAAATTGAGAGAAAGTAACTATATAATTCCAATAAAATTTCCAAGAAATTATTGTACCTTGGAGAAAGGTATTAGCAAAATAAAAAGGAATGAGAAAAAATTGTACTGGAAAGGAGTAAAGGAAGAAAGACACAGATCAATAAAAATAGATAGTTTTACATCAGATTTTGGTTTTCCGGTATCCAAAAAAGACTGGAAAATTTTTAATTCTTCCTTTTTATTTGACAAATATTATCAGGTTCCTGCACTTAGATTTCTTCAGAATCTCAGAGTATGGGATATTTCTATACTTTATCATGATGTTAAATCTAATATGTTTGTCTTTCACTACTATTTTCTTGTCTATATCTTAAATATATATTCATATTATTTAATATAAAAATTATGCTTTGGTTTTTTTTTTAATCTATGGCCATGGTTGCATAAGCTATATGAATAACAGAAATGTAGGTCAGTGAATATAAATATGTAATATGTTGTAAAATAGTGTGTTATTATTACCATTACTTGATGTATAGCAACTGTGGAGAAATTAGACATACTGTACATTGTTTAAAACAACTGAATAAGCATGCAATGAATCAGCATGAGTTTATAATAATAAACATAAATAACCATAAACTATAGGAGCTACATCCAAAAGAGAATTTAGTTTTAAATTCCTTTAAATCAGGATAAATGTCTTTTTCTCCCTTATCAGATTCTAATTCAGTGACTATAATTTATGAAGTCTTCAATGCATATTTTTTGCTATATATTGAGAAATTGCATGTAGTAAGAGGAAAAACAATTGTAATTCTAAAGTGATATCGTGATATCTGTCTGAACAGGGTATGTGTTCACTGACTTGTTCAGCAAACATTTTCATCCATATATTATTCACTCACTCCTACAAATGTGTGCCATTTATACTGTATGTATGTATACATATTACATATGTAATACTGTATGTACACACTCCTGTGTACCTGAGAGTAAAAATATGCCATAATTTTTTTGGGAAGAAAAAGCAAAGAGACATGAAAGTAGAATAGCAAGGCATGATACTGACTGCCCGAAACAAGAAAATATTTTCCCACAGCAGATTAAAACCAAAGAAACAAGTTGACAACCATTTGGTCCCTAAAGAATACAGGGTATTTGTAGTGTGTGTGTGTGTGTGTGTGTGTGTGTGTTATGAATGTGTTATGTACAAGACATGGAGTTAGGTCCCTATTATATGAAATATAAAAGAAAACAAATTCCTGCCCTAATGAAGATTATGTTGCTAGCGCTGAATATAAATTGTCTAGACATGCTGGGATTTTCAATCTCATCATGAGGATCACTTAATACATTATTGAAAATGTACTCCCTTAACGATCTTATAAAGTAATAAAAGAAATTTTCTTTTTATTTAATCCCATGAAAGGAATGTGGAGTATTGTTACTGTCGATTGTCATCTATAGATATAGATTAGATATATACACACATATACACACATATATCTTATTAGAGAAATTATTTGCACAAAATTAATGCTAAAAGATTATATGTTTCCAAAACCTGAAACCAGAGGAAGTATTACACCTTAGGAAGCTCATGTGTTTTCTCACAATAAGATTTTGATTTGAATTACCTCTCTGTCATTTGAAAGCTAGGCAACTTGGACAATTTTCTTAAGTATATGTCTTATTTTCTCATGAATAAAATGCAAATCATAAATGTCTAGCAGTCTAAATGGTGTATGAAAGTACTTATAAACTACAAAATAATGTGTAAAATCATTTTAATAGAAAGTATGAAATGAGGGGTAAGTTCTAGAAATTCTTTTTACAGATTTGGAAATTATATAATAAATCATTGTAATGATTAGGGACAAGAAAACTGATTCTGTTTGAGACTGAGTTTCTCATAAAAGTTTGTGTGCAAATGCGGGGGCTAAGAACATTTCAGGGGAAAGACGAAGGTAGAACAAGCTGTATGATCACTACTAGGCAGAATAAAATTTAGGATAATCTAAGGATTATTAAATTTTTAAGTACAAGGGCAAAAACAAGAAAAATATTTAAAAGGTTATCTTCAAAACTGGTAGATGAGAAAGTACCCTATCAGCCTAAGATCTAGAGTATATAGAACGATGGGCACGCATGCTTTGTTTTATTAGAGAGACTATAGAAAAATCATAATCAAGAAGGGCTAGAAGCCCAGCCTTAGTGAGAGGATTATTTAGAGCATACAAGCTATTTTAAGTGAGTTGAGTTGAATTATGTCCCTGGATAATATAACAACTTGCAGATTTGATCTTACAACCATTGTTATCACCTGATAAATCACAAGGACAATATGTGTTGTCAGAAGGTATATGTGGTAAAAATGTCAAATTTCAAAGTAACAGAGCAAATTCCCAAAATATAAGAAAAAGGAGTTTGACACACAACAGTGGCACAAATATACGACAGAACTATTAATTCTAGTTTGAAAATATTTATGAGACATCTACCATTGTAAAGAATTGCATTTAATTTTTATACTTAAAGATTAACATAACACGAAATGTACACTCTTGGCATAATCAGGGAAAAACAGAGAGTCATTTGATAAAGTCTGTGATAGATTTGCGTACACATGCTCTGAAGCATGAAGAGGTAACAATATTATCTAGGAAAGTGACAACAAACTTTATATAGGAGATAATTTTTTAATCTGAATGTTAAGGAAGCAAATTAGAATTTTACAGAGACACAAACCCTTCAGTGCATTGAAAAAAGAAGTAAGGTGCCAATAATTTAGTCAATAATTTACTAAGAACAAATAATGTAAAGCATGGCATGGTGAACAAAACAATGACCCAAGAGTCAGGCAGTGTGGTTTGTAATCAAATAGTAAATGACAGAAGCTTAGTCAAATTATTTGAGATGTGTATATACCCATATTATATATATATATATATATATATATATATAATATATATAATTTAACTTAAGTTTTTAATGTGTAATATATTAATAAACATATTTATTATTAAATCCTTAAGTTTATAATTAATATTTTATAAATCTATTTTAACTATATATTAACAATTCTATTTTATATATTAATATCTTTTTGTCAGGCTTAGTTTCCTTATATATAAACTAAGGTTTATGCAACAGTTTTATTTCTTCTGATCTATTATAATCTACTCAAAGAGGAGAATTTCACCATGTATGTCTTGATTTAAACAACAAATTTGTTTAGCATGATTATTAGAAACTATCAAAGCTGTCATTCACTAAGTACTTACATAAGCTATCATATTTTATCACCGATGGCTCATGTATGGGTAATTTGTAGACCTATGAACTGAGCAGGGACAATTGCAGATGCTGTAAACACTGTACGTACAATGGTCTCTTATTAAACATTAAAGTCTGGTAACCTGAATAAAGGTCTCTAATGACAATGCTCTGTTTTGGCCTGTAGTAATATTGAATATATTTAGCAAATTTGTATACAACAGTACACAAGTTATGTTTACCAAATTAGTAGATTACAGAAATTAGAAAAAGTAGCTAAATTAGAATTTAGTAAGAATTATGCATGCTGGAATAATGAGCTAAGTGTGAAAACTAAATTTGAAAAAAAAAATAAAGGTAAAATCTTCCCATCAGGAGCCATAATCAATAATGTTTCATATGAGCAGACTATAGATATTTCATCTGGTCACAAAATAATTTGTTTTTAAATTCCTTGAGGATAGACTATGTCTTTTTTTGCTGTCTAGAATCTAGTTCAGTAATTGGAGTGTAGCAAGTCTTTATTATCTTTTGAACTGCACTTCCTGAAATTAAGTAAGCCAACATGTATGATAACTTTAAAACATGGCAGTTATAACCAGCTTCAACTAAATTGTAGTTGCCAGAATGGGAATAGATGAAATGTAGATGAATTTGCAATGTTTAGATCCAATATTAGCTCTCAAGGCAGGATTCAAGGAAATACATTTAAGGGATTCATTGAACATGACTTTAACACTGGACAGTTTAAACTTTACCGTAATTATCCATGCAAATATCTGTTTCATAGTTACACTTTGAATTCTGAATGGAAAAATACTAAGTGTTCACATGTGATATGATGGAACCCAGGGAATATCTGGTGTTTGCCAATGAAGTGGTTATATAGTAAAACAAAACAAAAGAAAACAAAACAAAAAACTTAATTTGTAGCATTTGCCAATTTTATCAGTGTAGATAGTCCCACCAGGGCGAACGAACGTCTAGATACCAACGGACTTTCCAGTGCCAAGGGAAACTGGCTCCAGCAATCCACAGGCACATAGCACTCTGGGTTATGAGGGCACAGCATAGATGTTCAGTGAATGCTCTTTGAATGATAAATCTGACACTGTGAGGAGCAATTAAGAATATATTGGTAGCGGGGGCTACCAAGTCTGGGTGGCTCAGTGGGTTAAGCCTCTGCCTTTGGCTCAGATCATGATCTCAGGTCCTGGGATCGAGCCCCACATCGGGCTCTCTGCTCAGCGATGAGCCTGCTTCCGTCTCTCTCTGCCTCTCTGCCTACTTGTGATCTTTGTCAAGTAAATAAATAAAATCTTAAAAAAAAAAAAAAGAAAGAATATATTGGTAGCTAGCCACAAAAGAAGTAATGCATCAGTAATTTCTAAATTGTTACGATGTTCTCATGTAGATAAAGGATTAGACTTATTCTAAGTAACTCTTTGAAGTACAACCTGGGACCAAAGTTTAAAGTTATAGAAAAAAAAAATCAGTTTTAAATAATTAGCTAGAGTTCTTTTGTAAGATAGCAAAAACAAACAAATAAGCAAACATGAACACCTGTTTCAAGAATTCCATAGACACATTCTACATTGAGCAAGAAAATGAATGATCTAACTCAGTGGTTTTCAAATCAAAATATATCAGAATGTGGACAGCAGAATTTTTTGAGTTCCTCAATTGATTTTAACGTCTAGGAATGAAAAAGCCACAAATTGCTGAAATTATTCTGATTCTATGTGCATGGCTGCTGCGATGCTACAGTTACAGTTAGGCATAAATTAAAAAAAGAAAAAACAAACATGAAGTTGTTTTCAATAGTTGAAGGTCATACTAAGACTTTTCTCATGAACTTGAAAATTAAAGAAATCAAGTTGCCACCACTCAGTAACTGAAGTTGGCTGACCCAACAGGGTGCGGAAGGCTAAAAAAACAAAAGATTCAAGAATTGCTTTCTACTAGGCAATATAGATAGAATTATAAACAAGTGGAGCTGTATTCTGCAGTTTTTGCATAAATAAGGGCACTGACTGATCTAAAGATAAAATTAAGGTATTGAACAAAATAGAAATAATGAAAAGGAGCAAAGAAGCATATACAGAGTTACGCCTATTTCTGCGTAATGTAGAGAGAATTTTTGCAAGAAGATTTCAAATATTTCTAGGTCTGGAGCTAAAGTAAATTGTTCTGATAAACAACCCCCAAACCAGACATTTTGTCACATTAACAAATTTTCTTCAGTTCCTTTCTATTTTCACAGAAGCAAGTCTTGGTTTGCCATGTAGCTTGACTACAAGGAGAGATACACCGTAAGCCACAAAAGTGTAACTCGGTCAGCATTATATATTCATGCCTAGCACAGCTCTTGGGAAATAATAAAAAAAACTTACATATATATACATATATTTTAATCAATGGGTATCACAGATATAGCAGCATTTTTTTGATCCTTATGACACTCTTCATTCTCCATGGAAATTAAGAGATTGGAATTCTTTTGTCAGTTTTAATCGTGATGGCACTTGGTGTTACTTAAAGCCATTTGGTATCCCCTGCATACTGGAAAAAGAAAATCTCTAGATCAGCCAGTGGAGGACCAGATACAACCTACTTTAACCCCAGGCAAGCACATTTAGCTCCTCTATTTAAAATAACAATATTGTTGCATTTTTACCCGGACAAATAACTTTTACATTGCTTGTTTTTCTTATTTACTCATTGCCTTTCATCCAATAACACAGATGCTAATATATGCTTCATATTCAATATATAGTAAATAATTCTCACAAGTAGATACAGACACTAGTACCTGTGGATTTCTTATTGCCCACTTGTGTTTGTGTTCTATTTTTGTAACAGATACCATGTACTGAAGATAAATTCTAACTACCAGGGCTCCAGTAAATCTTGCCCTCTACACCCCTCCAGTAGCTGACATCATAGTCTCATTAGGAAAACTGTGTATGTGTGTCTACATTTTCTTATCACCTACTATCTCCTTAATTCCTTGCAAATTGATTTATGCCTCTACCACTCTACTGAGACAACTCATTAAAAGGTTATTTATCTATGGCCAAAGCCAATAGCCCTTTCCAAGTACGCTTTTTCCTTTGATCTTTAATGCCTTCAGTGTAGTACATCTTCCCATCTTACTTGAATACCCTTTTATTCCCACCAGTCAACCCTCATGGCTCTCTTCCAACCTCTATCAATTTTTCTTTTTCTCTTTCATTAGGTCACAACCCGTTTTCTACTTTTAGAAAAGAATGGTCTCCAAGGTTCTATCATTGACATTTTATTCTTTTCCTTTTATACTCTTTATATTCCCCACTACTCAGGTATATTAAAGACAATGGCCTTACAATAAGTCTTTCAAATGCTGCATTGCTATGAGGATTAAATGAAGCATATAATGCGCATTCAATATATGGTATCTATCATCATATTTTCCTATGTAAACACACTTCTTTATTGTTCACTGGATGTCAATGAAATAGTGTCTTAGTGATATCTCAAACTTAGACCCTAGACATCTGGTCCTTCTGGGGAACCTGCGTGATGCAGTCAGTTAAGCAACTGACTCTCGGTTTCAGCTCAGGACTTGATGGAGACCCACACTGGGCTCCCACACTCAGTGCAAAATCTGCTTAACATTCTCTATCCCTCTCCTTCTGCCCCTCCAACCACCCCCCCTCCACCACCGCCACATGCTGGCTCATGCACACTCTCTCAAATAAATAAATAAATCTTTAAAACAATCTGGTCCTTTTTTCCCCAATAACCAGCTCCTTCTTTTGGTCATCCTATACTTGTTATTAATATAAAAATAAAATTTTGTGAGGGAGAAAGTGAGCCATGTGTCAAATAACCTCTCAGCAAAGGTCAGGGATGTGTGTAATCATTTCCTTATAAGAAACCATGTCAGGAAAAATCATTTTAGCTTATGAGAGATTGCTGATTGTCAAGCATGGAATCCTGCTTTCTGGCTGCCTCACAACATACCTGGAGTCAGTTAATATCCCACTAACGCCTCAACCACTAGAGACACAGAATCCAGAATAACTTTTGTTAGAAAACTGTGAAGTTAGGTTTAGGGTGAAATCACTAAATCCTCGGTGCTCATTCTTTTATTTTTCCCCATATGTGAATAAAGTGAGTTTTATTTTTATTTTATCTTTGCTTTAAATTTTACTTCCTATGAGTTGACTTTTTTGTTTGTTTTGCATGTGCTGTTCATTCTGTACTGACCTGTGCCCCAGATCAAATAACAGGGTCTTCTTTAAAACTGAAAAACTTATATTTTTTGAACTCAGTAAATAAAAATACATATCATTACATGTATTGATTCTGGGTTATAATAGGATTCTTTAAAGCTCCAAACTTAAGTAATTTGGTTTGTGAGATCGAATCAATTGAACTAGATTTTCTCAGTTAAGATCCAATGATCTTAAATATGCAAAAGACTAAAATTATTCATTCTTGTGCTTATAGACTTAATAGCAGTCTAGACCAAAATAAACACAAAACTAGTATTTCTGAATTAACCATGTTAATTTGAGTGTGACAGATGATGTCGAGTTGCTGAACTAACCCTTCACTAGCAATGTGAATATGGTACTGACAGCTTTGGGGCAAGATGCTTTCAGTGTATTATGTCAGTTTTATGATGGAAAAATCCTTTTCTTTTTAAAAAAGATCTAAAACCTGCAAAATTGTCTTATCTCAGCATAATAGTTAAGACCATGAACTTTTAAAGCCCAAAAATATGGGTTAAAGTTCTTAGGCTTAGACTTAGGCAAGTTATATAATATTGTCGGTGTGGAAAGTGTTGTGTCTCTGATCATGGCACAGATGAAATAGAGAATTAGGGAATGGCGCTCAAAGTGAAAGCAGAAAAGTTTTATTAAGCCAATATTAAGCCAATAGTACACTCTCTAGGGGAAAGTGAGCAGGTTTTGTGAAGTGGAACTGGACACTCCATTGTTTTGGAATTGGATAGTCTTTGGGTCTTTCTGGTCTGGGAGCAACTGTGAGGTACAGTGGGGTGGTCTCTAATGGAGGCTGCTTCCATTCATTTAGGGAACTCCTCCCCCAGGTTGGGAGGAGCATATTTGTACTGGAACAGTCAACGGCAGCCTTTTTTTTCTGGGGGACTATAACTACAGTGCAAATGCCTTGCAAGTCTAGGGCTCACCCTTGGCACAGAGGTGGAAAAGGAGAGCACATACTCTGCACCTATGGCTCTTGGTCTGTTAGCCCTAAAGGCCTTGGGAGCCACAGGTCAAGATATTGTGCTCCAAGGCTGCTAATGTGTAACTTATTTACCACTGTCTTTGTCTCAAGCTTCGTGTACTAACTGCCTACTCTATCATTACCCATTCAAGGACTTAGGACTCAAATCTTTCAGGTCAAAGGATGAAGTTTCCTCTGGGCTTCCTTCCATGGCTCATACCTAGCTTCTACCGAACAATATACCTGTGCCCCAGTTTCTTTATTTATATTACAGGATGGTGACACATCACAGTGTTGCTAGTATGGTTGAACTAGCTTATAGAAGTCCATAGAGCATTTAAAGTTAATATTACTATTAAACATGAGAGGAGACATCTCTTGGCACAAAATCCTTTTTATTAAGTCAATCTCTATGTTTTTCATTAGCCAGGACTAGTTAAAGAAACAATGTGGAGCTATATTGATCTTTAGACATCCATAAACTCAAGCATTAAAATTGTTTGATAGTACCCACAGAGGAGATGGGCTTATCTCCCACGGGATCTGGTGTCTGTAATTTTGCTTTGTCTTCACTAGATGGAGCTACTATTAGTTGAAGTGGATAGACAGATGGAGAGTCAAAAGTTGAGAAATCCCAGCTAAAGTTAATTGAATTTCTCCAGGAACAACAACCCAAAAGCAAGTTTTCTTCTTATGCAATGAAATAAACATATCCCTTGAAACTTTGTTAATCTGTGGCTGATCTGGACTTGTTTGCTACTTTGTAAGTTGAAACATTAAAGGGGCACTTGAATGGCTCAGTAGGTTAAGGGTCAGCCTTCAGCTCAGGTCATGATCCCAGGGTTCTGGGATCCAGCCCCACATCAGGCTCCCTGCTCCGTGGTGGGGAGCCTGCTTCTCCCTCTCCCTCTGCTGCTCCACTTGCTTGTGCACACTTGCTTTCTCTCTCCCTTTCTCTCTATGTCTGTCAAATAAATAAATACAATCTTAAAAAAAAAAAAATCAAAGCTCAAGGAGATGCCAGCTAATGATGAAAGATCATATGTTAACTTCTTTCCATATTTCAGTCTTGTACCAGTGGGAGGTAGTACTTTCTAATAGAAGTCACTGTTTTTCTATTTCACTTAAAATTACAGTATAAAAGTATTTCATAATATTGTACCTATCTCCTTACCCCACCTTCTTCCTTCCTCACACAGATGTACTGTGTTACCAAACATTTTTGCTTGACAGGAATGACTATATTTAATCCTCATCCCAATCTAGGAGACAATTTTACAGATGAAAAACCAAAGCACAGAGGCATTAATTATCTTACAAATTCCAGGAAACTGAAGCAAGTTCTGTGAGCCTCACTAGTTTATCTTTCATGTATACACATAATCACACACCTGGGGACCAGAGTAATTACAAACAGAAGTGAAGAAACAACAATTTCTTTCAGGTTATATATAACTAACGGGACATGATAAATTAGCCACTTAGTATAAATGATCCTATGTACCTTGAAACTATGTTCAATTGTGGCAAATTTTGGTTTAATTGCAAAATGGATATTTGGTTGACCTTAGTTTTTTTTTAAGTTATATCCTGATAGTATTGAAATAACTTTCCATTACTTAGCAAGACCAATGATTTAAAAACACAACTTCAAATATTGCTTTGGAAAGATATACAATATTTTGATCACTTCTTTAGGATGAACAGAATCTAAATTCTATTCTTATTAGATCCTATTTTTAAATTATTTCACTTAACACTATACCTTACAGAAATTGATAGCATTCTACATAAAAGATTTTTTTTAAAGATTTTATTTATTTGTTAGAGAGAGAGAGAGAGAGAGCACGTGGGAGCACAGGCAGACAGAGTGTCAGGCAGAAGCAGAGGCTCCCCGCCGAGCAACGAGTCCGATGCAGGACTCAATCCCAGGACCCCGGGATCATGACCTGAGCCGAAGGCAGCTGCCTAACCAACTGAGCCACCCAGGCGTCCCTATATAAAAGATTTTTAAAAACACACTGACTTTAAAGTCTACTGTGATAGAAAATCTTCCATTATTTTATTCTGACTACTGCAAATTATTCTTATCTGTAGCATTAAAAAAAAGTCTAGGTATTTAAAATCTGTAGTAGCACAGTCAATGAAGAATTGAAAATGCTAGTCACTTGAAATGAGAATTAAATGTTCAACAAAATTTTTAAAGATAATTTCAACAAGATGTAAGCTTTTAATTTTTTCTGGGAATAGAATGACTCTGATATTTGCACACAAACAGAAAACCAATTTTAGGTGTAGAGATGATAAAATACATTATTATTTTAGTTGTAACAACTTTGTTAGAAAATCATGAAGGAAAGACTTAAAGTAATAACGTACAAAAAAGTGAAAGATCTTCAATTAAGGAAGCAATTGCATGTAGAACATAAGAATTTTTATGCCGAATTTCAACTGGATACAAAGTCAGATATAAAGTCAGAAGTAATCTTCTTTTCTTTAGATGGGTCATACAATATGAAACCACTGCTCAAGTAAATACTCTGGCATGCTTTGTTCAAAGGACTTCCAAATTTATGAAGAAATGTCAATTTACAGCCTGAAGAATCTAACTCATAACATAGATATTTTAAGAAATTTACATCTGTCAACATTTCAGCTAGATATGACTTAATTCATTTCTTTTTTTTTTAATTAGTTGCTATCATGACAGATGGATTGCTTCATATATGATATATCAAATATCAGGATTTTTTAGAATTGAAAAGCAAGAAACAATGCATCATTCCAAAGCATCATGGTTACAGTTGTTAAAAATAAAAAAAAAATAAAAAAGATATAATATATATATCTCCCATGAGTCATCCCCAGTTTGTGAAGCTGTTGAAAGAAAGAGAAGACAATGAAGTAAAAAACCTGTGTTTTTGCCAATGCCTGTTGACATTGTGACTTGTGAATGTGAATGTGAATGAATTTTACAAATATTTACCATCCTATTACTTCCAATTTAAGATCCCCTTGAAACAAAAGGATTCTTGCCAAATATTCAATATCAAAGACTAAAGTCAACAATATGATTTATGATTCCTCACTCATATCATAGTGAATATGCATGAGCTAAATTTTAAGCTTCAATAAAAGGAAATGCTAACTTGCTAGATAGACACTATTTATGTTAAAAATAAACATTTTATCATATAATGCAATAATAATATTTTACATATTTTAACATGAATCAGCATGTATAATATTTCTATCACTAGTAAAAGTAATAAGTAAATTTTCTGAAGGCAGTATTAGAAAAATGTGAACAATATGGTTGATATATCAGAATTGCTTTCCATACACATAATATACACTTCCGATTTTGATGTTAATAAAGCTGACATGACACAAAGTTAGTGAATTTACTTATTTTGGACAGAATTAGTTGTGAAACTGATGGGCTTTTGTGTCAAATCAAGTCTTTCTTTTTTTTTTTTTTTTAAGATTTTATTTATTTATTTGAGAAAGAAATAGCGACAAACAGAGCATGAGTAGGGAGGAGAGGGAGAAGCAGGCTCCCTGGTGAGCAGGGAGCCCAACACAGGACTGGATCCCAGGAGCAGGACTCAATCCCAGGACCCTGGGAGCATGACTGAGCTGAAGGCGGATGCTTAACCAACTGAGCCACCCAGGTGCCCCTAGCAAGTGTAAGTTTCTATCACATTTCGCAAGATACAGAAAACTAGTACATAAATATATAGAATACATTCAAATACTGTATTTTTTTTTTACCATATCTTACACAGTTTTTGTTATACTGGAACATTGAATGTGATACCTAAATTAAATTATCATAATATTTCAGTTTTCAGGTTTTAAATAAATCTTGCCACAATTAATTTTCACTGGATAAAAATGATCAAATTTTAAAAATGGAATAAAAAATACAGTGGAAAGCCTACTACATGAAATGTTCTCTCCAGTTGGGAGTGGTGGTTGTGCCACAAAAGTGTGCAGAATTTTGCTACCTACATGTCATATTTTTTTACAGCTATTTTATCCTGCTTGCCAATAACATTACAATGTAACAGCAGTTTTCACTAGGTAGTCCTATACAATCTAATAAATTTTTAAAGTGGAAAACTTGGCATTGGGAATTATTGCATCTCTAAAACAAAAAAATTGTCAGATTCATTCATGCTGTGGCAAACTACTATAATTCCATTTCTATAAACTCTGTCAGCCTTGCAAATAATCACTCACCTGTTACATGCCCAAGCACTGAAGACTGGTTTTAGCATCCTAACATCCCCTGTGCTTTTGAAGCAGCAAGAACAGAACAAGTTCCTGGAATATGCCACTTTCATGACTTTCTGTTTCCTTCTTAGTTAACTAAGAAGTAAGTTAAAACAGAACAAGTTAAATGCAAAACCCCCAACTGAATATCTAAACATTTTTCAACTATGTCATTGGCATATTATAAACCATTTTTCAGGTAGTGGTCTCATTAGCTTTATTAAAGATATTTTTTTTATAGCAAAATGAGTTAGGTTAAAAAAAAACCTGACTTAACAATATGCTATCTGAATTAATTTCCTCTTTATTACTTTTTAAATTAAGAGAAAAGCAAGAGTCGTAAACTGGCATAAAGTCCCAAATAGGCAAAATTGAAGCTTACTATATACCTACTGTCAAGGAGACAATAGGGTTTATTTTTAGTGATAAACTCTAGAAATGTAGCCTTAACATGTTAATATAAAAACATTATGGAATTATAAGCAGCTTTGATGATTATAATAATATAATTGACTTCTAAAGATGAAAAGAAAATACAAAGAATTATTTGTGAAGCAACTTTAAGGGGATAGCGTAATAAAGTAATAGCCAACAGTTTCTCTCAAAGCAAAGCATGTCATGCGATTTATATTCCTCAAAAATATCTCATGCTCAATAAAGAGAAGATCCAAAAGTGAAATATTTTTTAAAAAGCATTTAAATGTTTAAAATTGATGAAGAAAGCTTGTAAAGTAAAAATTGCAACAACCAAAGAAAGGAAAAATTTGGTGAGTTAAAAAGTAACATAGAGGTACAAAGTTTTCAAAATTGAAGGGATTTTAAATATTTGCAGCAACTTCTAAAATTCAAATATAATAGAATGGAAACATAGGAGAAAATAAAAACAATGAAGAAGTCATAGTTGGAAGAAATTGTCTTTCTTATGATCTGAAAGATAGTATCAACAGAGACGGAAAGAAGTTGCATAGACCATGTTTCAGAAACAACTTCAAAGATGTCTTAAACACTATCTTTGTTTCATACCTCAAAGAAAAATAGAAGATCATAAAGATAGGAGTTTATGAATGAGTTAACACACCTTGAAGAAGTGTAAATGTCTAAGAGAAATAGTTACAACACAACTGATAGGCTCTCTCATTTTTTTCTTTTATAAAAGTAGGAAACCTGAAACAAATATGCCTATACATTTTTAGAAATATATGTAATGCTTCAAGAGAAATTTCAAATTCTAAAACAGGTAAATAAGACAAGCAAACATTAAAACTTTAACAAAAGACAAGTTAAATGGCCCAAAATTAAATCAAGTGGCAAATTAGAAAACACATGGGAGAACTAAAAACCAATATATTATAACAAAAGATTACAGGAGGCAGGAAAAAAAAAAGGTAGTATCAATGCATTAATTAGTAATAGAAGAAATACATACAAAATAATATTACGAATGTCAGAAAATGATAGGTCAGTCCATTTTCTGTTATGTTTCAGTATTACTTAAAGCAACAAACATCTATTACATTTCTGTCTCTGGAGCACTGTGCAAAATTCCTTGGAGATGTAAAATTGCCAAGTACAGGGACATTGACCTCTCATATTTCTCTGTTACATGAGGGAGATAGGATATGCATAAATCATTGAATACAGGGGCACCTGGGTGGCTCAGAGGGTTAAGCCTCTGCCTTTGGCTCTGGTCATGGTCTCTAGGGGTCCTGAGATTGAGCCCTGCATTGGGCTCTCTGCTCAGCAGGGAGCCTGCTTCCCCCTCTCTGCCTGCCTCTTTGCCTGCTTGTGATCTCTTTCTTTGTGTCAAATAAAATCTTTTAAAAAAATCACTGAATACAAGGCAGATTGTGGTAGGAACTATAATTCTGAAATTTAAGGTTGATATGAGGAAAGAAGAATTCAATTTCAACTAAATAGCACCCAGAGAAATGTATCTGAAGAGGAGAGAGTTTCCATTTCAACAAGTTGAAAAAGTAGGGATATATTTTAAACTGGGGAGCAGGCTTGTTTTGTTTAAGACCCAAAAAAAAATTTTTTTTTTAAATCCACTGCAGAAACAGCAGATACAGTGTAAGAAAACAAAATAAACACACACACAGAACTAATAGCAATAAAACAAAAAACTCCTGAGTACCAAACTCTGGTCACTTATGGTGAATGAAGAATATTAAATTCTGTCCGTTAAAAAAAAATTCTGTTATACACTTAAGCATAAATTGATTGAATTATATTTTCTTCAGAATCATGTATCCCTCCATAAGCTGCTCAGATTTCTGAACCACTAAAAAGTCTAAGATCATAGAAGACTGAGTTTTCTCTGGGCATTATGGCCAGTCTCCACAGTTTATTATCAGATTTAGACTTGTTT
The DNA here is from genome assembly GCF_002288905.1 of Enhydra lutris kenyoni. Taxonomy (NCBI): domain Eukaryota; kingdom Metazoa; phylum Chordata; class Mammalia; order Carnivora; family Mustelidae; genus Enhydra; species Enhydra lutris. The sequence continues at coordinate 25,876,198 of NW_019154098.1, read as the reverse complement.
CAGGAACAAAATCAAGAAATCAAACAGGAGTCAGAAATACCTCAATGGTCAAAGAAGAATGGCAATAATTTTAATTAGAACTTCATTGTTGGTATATTTGGACTTTCCAATAGGGGATATACTTTCTTGAAGAATTTGACCAGGAGCACCCATTTTGAGAATTATAAAGAAATACATTAGCACCATAGCTATTGCATATGCTAGATATTTGGAGCTATCTTGATAAATATTGGATTGTAATATTTACAATATTTACAATATTCCAATAAATATTGGATTGTAATAAGGAGGTAAAATAGAATTTCCCTTATTAAAAGAGACTTATCAAAATCTATTCTACATATACGGTCATATATATACAAAACCACAGCTTGTCATTCATTTATTCATTTATGTCATTGCTGTTGCAATATCATCATTTGTGGCAATGTATACTTCATAGAGTGCTTTTTCATACCAGTCCATTTGGTATTGAGATGACATGAAATCTACAGAGAATGGGAGAGAGAAGGAAATTGAGCCTAAAGGAAATAAGGCACTTAAGGTCACCTGGCCAGTAAGGATGTAGCTGGTATTAGAATCTACCTTCTACTCTATCAGATTAGAGATGAGAATAATAGTAAATGTTTCCAAATTCATGTATTGAGCACTACTTGAAAATATGTCGTGAAAGGACTGCACAATGAGCGATTATTTCTGATAGCAAAGATAATTTATCAGGGCTGGGTAATTCCTTGGATTCTTAGTGTAATGCTAACAAAGGTAGTGATATTTTGAAGTAAGGGACTTTAATGCAGATCATTTGAGTGAAAGATACTGGATTACATATTCAAAAGTGAAAGTAATAGAGGTGATTCATGTTTTTACATACTGAATAGCTATATAATTTTTTTCATAAATCATCTTATTTCCTAGATATCAGTAGGCACCGTTAACAGAAACATTGGAGTGTATAACAACTGAAAGATTTGGGCAATATAGATTGATTTTTCTGTGTACAGGTTGGACCTAAACCAAATTAATGAATTCAATTAACTATAATCCAATTCAAGTCTCTAAATGTTTATTGAGTGCTTACTCTATTTATAAGGTACTGAGTTAGGTATGGAGATTTTGTGGTGGGTAATTTAAGATTTTTTGAAGTATTCCTTTTTACACAATAACAGCCATGATTTAAGGAAACATGATTTATTTATTTTACATTTCTAAGAAATAAATTCACAGAAAGTTTTCCATGAGGCCTAGGTTATTGAAAATAAAGAAGAATATAAGTAAATGTGAAATGAGACCTTATTTCACATTACAGTTAAGGCTCCTTTCTATGTTAATATGTCAAAAGAAAAACAAACAAAAACAGTTTCAGGCAGCATTAAATACAATACCTAACTATGATAACATAGCACCCAAGTTTTCTTCACAATTCCCATTTTTTTTTTCATTGTAACAGTAAACTATAACTTAATAAAGGACTCAACAAAGCATGTCCAAACACTAACATAAACCCTGTCCCTCTGGCATCATAACTAGTCTGACCTTTCTAAATTGTTACCCCTGACTTCTCCTGTTTCTGCTGCCTTCCCTTCATCTTGAAGCATGTAAAATAAACTGTTCTATGTTCAGAAATACTCACTCCAGAAAAGAAATAACCTTATCCATGTGAAAGAATTCAGAATTCATCTCAATCTCTGATTTTTTTTTTTTTAATCCTCAAAATTGATAAAATCCTGTTTGGTGTGATGAAAAGAGCAATGGTTTTGAGTTGAACACACAGCGTTTGACCCCAATTTCTCCACATTAGCTAATTTTCTCTTCCTAAGTTGTTTCCTCAAATTTAATAAGAAGTTAAGTCTATCAATCTCTCCAAGTAGAAATGCTTAAATGAGAGGCACCCATAGTTCACAGTAGTGGACAAGGAACATCAGTTTCTTTTCCTGCTATGAAGATGAGAAAAGAAATGAAGAATCAGAAGAAATATAAGTGCCTAGTGATTTCCATGTAGAGGGAAGCATTTTCACATATAAAATGAAATATTATAAAAATTGAAATGGAAATACAGGAGACAGAATTCATAAATTGTGAACATTTGTGCTTAAAGCTGCTATAATTAAAAAATGCACATACTTCTTATTTTACCCTGTGTTTACTCACTTTTAACAAAATTTCATTGATGGCATGTAATTTAGGATTTAGAAAGTACTTGAAGCATGGGTAATGGTTGTCTCTTTTAATGAAATACCCTTTTCAGAACTAGCTGAATTAGCAAAGATACTTGTTCCAAACTCTAACCTCAACCAATTGTACCCCATTTCATAGTTTCCATGAAGGCTGGCTATACATCTAATAGATGGCTTTTCTCAGATTTTTCTTGTGTATGGACAATAAACAGGCCAACCAGAAAGCCTCCCCATTGCATTCTAAACAAACAGCCCATGTTAGGATACAGTTGTTATATGTAAATGATCACTAATACTTTGAAAGATAAAAGAGAGTTGGAACTTAAGAAGGAAAAACAAAATGAGTAGAAAGGCAGTGCAGGTCCTTTGTATAATACAGCTTTGTGAAATGTAAAAGGACTGCTTTCTTTGTTATATCAAAGAAAGAAAGGAGCTTAGATGTAGGTTTTGAGATGTTGATAGAACCAGATCAGCATATCCAGCAAATTAACTCCCATGCCTTAGTATGGGATTTCAATAAATGGAGCTAATGCTATGTGTTGTGGGAAGTGTTAGAAATTCAATGTGGTTTGCATTATTCCTTCTTTTAGTTGTACCAAGTTAAGTAGAACAGTTCATGTTACCCAAAGCTCCTTTATCTCAACTTTCTAGATTTACTTTTTTCACAGGAGTAATCCAAGCACTGAAGATAGCAGTTTGCATAGATAACGAAAATGTTTGGTTTTGATCTTTCCTTAAAAGTCAAGATCTTGAAGCGTAGAAACAGGAAAACTCCTTAATATGTGTTGTACTAATAAACATTAAATCCTGTTTCTTAGCATTCAATCAGAAGTGAGCTTTATGGAATATAAAAAAGGATACAGAGATGACAGTCATAAAGCGGGATGCTTGTGCAAACATTAAAATAACATGACTCATCGAATTTCGAATGCGAGAATGAGAAAAATGTAGAACACAAGATCAAATTTAGAGAATTTTCTAACCTTGTAAACACCTACTTAACTCCTGTATAGTAAAATTGGCTTTGTCCCAATGCCAGTATTTCTTCCTATAGCTATTCATACATCCTTCTGTTGTTCTTTCTTTTAAGATTTTATTTATTTATTTGACAGAGATCACAAGTAGGCAGAGAGGCAGGCAGAGAGAGAGAGAGAGAGAGAGAGGAGGAAGCAGGCTGCCTGCTGAGCAGAGAGCCTCATGCAAGGCTCCATTCCAGGATTCCATCCTGGGATCATGACCTGAGCCTAAGGCAGAAGCTTAACCCACTGAGCCACCCGGGTGCCCATCTATTGCTCTTTTTAATCACGAATTAAAGACAAAGCAAAACAAAACACAATCTACTTATGTAGGTCTTTGATAAAGACAAAAAATAAGAAATAGAAAACTATGACAGAATCTGTTCTATTTATATTTAGTTGTTTGTTTTTCCTTTGCATGTGTTGACCTTGGCTCAAGGCTTTTTTCGTGAATCAATAAATGAAGGGGTAGAGAACTGAATTTAAATTTGAAAGCATTAGCAAGCAGGTGACTTCTGAGGCAGGAGCTGATGTGAGGGAAAAATAGGTAAGAAGCACGATTTGCTGATCACAAAATATCTCTACAAACACTGTTGTAGAAATACATGTAAGCTCTTTATTAATACTGAATAAACTAGCTAATATCAGTTGGCTGAAGAGATAGGAGTCAATAAACATTTTTAATTGCAATTTGCAAGAGAAAATTGTGTTAGATCACAAAAAGATATATTGCATTGGAAAGTTTCAATGTCTATAGATTGTTAATACCTACCTGTGCTAGGATAAAGATTTAAAATATAGGATATAGAAATAAAGGTGGTGTAAGCTACCTTGATATTTTATGATAAGAGAATCCCATTGAAGAACTAAACAATTTCACAATAAGCAGATTGCTTTGCTATTATATTCACAGGAAATCTACTTCAAAATAAAGACTGCCTTGTTTTAGGGTAGTGACTAGATCTTCATCTTTATCTACTAAACATATTGACACATATTGGCCCTCAATAAATGATTGATGGGTGAAGGAAAGTGTTAATGAGTCCCAGAACTGATAAATAAGCTACCAATTATTTTTGTGGAAATACCATCTACTGACCACAGTCTTTCACAACTGCTAACTTAGACTATGTCAAAACCATACTATTTAATTCAAAATAATACTGTTCCAACAAAAAACTTACTAAACCAAATCAAACTTTAGCCCAAAGAAAATTATGGAAACAATTAAGGTAATATTTACATGAAATAGCACAACACATAACTTAAGGTCTAACACCTTCCAATTTCTTTTGAGGCCTTTGAGAATTCTGCTTTGGAAGGAGTTATATAACCATAATATAGTTTTTCTAAAATACGGAGATTCAATAACCTATGCAACGAGAGGTAAAAATAAGTAGTAATCTTCAAATTATTGAAAAATGGTTAATTTCTAAGTACTTACACATTGGTAGTATTTAAAAATTAAGTTCAGAATGTCATTTCTGATTTTCATCTATTAATATATTAATGAATACTGTCAAGTTAACGGAGATATTAAAGATTTCCTGGCATTTTGCTAGAAAATTGATTTTAAGAGTTTCTCTTTGACCTTCTTTAAAAAGATTTAACAGATGAAAGAGCAATCAAGTACTAGTTGGATTTATTGATAAAATTTTTCTTTAAAAGCCATGAAAAGACCATTGGACATGAGCTCAATACAGGTGATCTTAGGCCTGTCAACATTTCTATTGCAGACTTCGTTTAAGAGGGTTTATCATCTCCATCATCTAAGAAACTATGAAGCTAAAAGTTGGCATACAAATTAGCAGCATGGATGCAAATTTGTTTACCCAAAACATTTGAATCAGTTCAGCTGTTTTGATTTAGACATCAGCCAAAAACCCTTAACTCAGAGTTTCTCCATATATGTGAACACTGAGTAAATATTTTGCCTTGACTACACAGCTCAGTCAGTTAGAACATGGAGCCAATAAATCCAAGGTAGCATGTTTCATATTCAGGAGATTTCCTTGTATTTTTTCTGCTGTTCTCCTAACTTTGATCCATTATCTTACAAATGCAGCTTTTAGTAACACAGAGCTTCACAGTAGAACATGCAGATAGATCACCATAAATTCATTACCTTTTGGTAATGGGGAAATTCAAATTATGCCCCCAATAACAGATGTAAAAGTCATTCCTATATATGAAAAAAATAGTTTATACATTAAAAACAAAATCATTTCTAAAAATTACAAATTGCCTGACGTTAAAATAGTTTAACATTGTTATTATGATTTAGTAGACTAACAACAGATTAGAATCCTATTCTCTTTTCTATAGTAACACACTCAAAATTCAGCTTAAAATTATATTTTAAAATTATTGACTCAGTTGGTAAACCTCAGGTACCCATTATGTGGTATTGTAAGAGAAAATGAAATTAACATTATTTTCAGATTTCTTTCAAGTCAAACAATCCTCATAGTGTGAAGAAACAAACAAAAAATAAAAGTTATGTCCTTGTAGAAAACTAAAATAGATATTTGAGAAATTACAATAATATAAACAATAAAACAGAGCTGACAAATTTATTAGGTAGCTATGAATGAAAAACAAGTAGTTAATGGAAATGTGAACAAGCTTAAGAAAAGGAATTGATTTATCAATTTACTTCCCATTCCCATTACCAAAATCAAGAAAACAAAATGTTAATTTGTAATTTAAAATTTCAATAAAGTCAATTATTATAACGGACTCAATTTTGAAGTGGAGAATTTGGCTAATAGTAAATTGACAACATTAAATAAAATTCTGGAATGCATAACTGTAGGAAATAGATTAGAAGACAGATTTTAGGTGTACCTTTATCCCTGGCTTTTGTCAACTTTGGAAAAATCTACATTCTAGTTGTTGTAAGATATAAAATTATTTAAAATAAGGATGTCCCACTAAAAAAGTATCCAACATAATAAGTATATGCTATGAATAATCCATATGAAGGCATTTTTAGATACCTGAACTTTAAAACTAAAAATGTAGGTTAAAATGACATCTCTAAATTTATACTCACAGATGAAATTTTAATAATGCAAGTAAGAAAAATGTTAGTTTATACTGGGAGAGTAAAAAATTCAGAAAGGACACAGTGCTTTGTTACATATGAAAATAGATTTTATCACCTTCACAAGAAAAAGTAACACTATTTTTTTTGATACTTAAGGATAGTTTAGTAGATGTGTAAGAGCACTCTTTTCTTGCGTCTATTTCAATGCCTGGATTTAATTTTTAGGTTACTCTTTAAATTTAATGTTGTTTCTAATTTAAATTTACTGCTATCACATTTCTGTATCTGTGTCTCCTTACATGATTACTTCAGGAAGTACTGTTTTGGGTCTGGTCATAATTTGGGGTTAGGCATAGTGGTCTCTCCTCTCAAGGAGGTTTATTCCCATAAACCAATCACGACTAAATAAAGAAGCTCATAAAGGTTCCCAATAAAGAGAAACATGTACTAGACAGGGAATTTGAAGACTGTTTTGCACACTTTAAATCTTGGCAAGAAACTTCATTTCTCTGTCTTATCTCTTCTGTACATCACTATGTAGTTAGGATGCAGTTATGGAATGAAGTAGATGGTGTGGATGAAGCTTGTATGTGATGTTTTTAAAGCACACTCGTTTGTCCTGACAAATAAATCTAATTCACATTCCCTAGACATGAGACTAGTTATAAGAACTTTTCCATCATTCACAATCTATAGAACTAAATGGGCAATTAAGGTGGAATATGGAAAAAATTTATTTGCCAAGGTTTATTATAAAACTGGTAAACCATTTTATATGCAAATATTATTGTATTTGTGAAGTTCATAATTTCATCTGCATTTATAAATTTTACATTTTATTCAAGAGTATTGGGTTAGGATCTAAGGTTATAAATTTTGGTTCCATTTTTTTAATACTTAATGCACTGAAAAGTTTTATATCTTATAGTGACATACATATGCATTACTGTACATTTACTTCACTTATTATTGCTCATAAGACTAAAAATATCTTCCACATCTATCATACAGGATCATAGGAATAATGTCAGGCAACTTGAGCAAAAAAGTTGAAGATTATAAAACAGAATTTATGTTTCCTGTAACCATGAGACTATATATATATATGTATATATACACATACACTGAATATTAATTTCAGTCTTTCTTTTAAAATAAATTCTCAAGGTCTCAGTTTTTTCTCTTAAAACTGAAGAATCTTGATTAGGAACTTAGTCCCTTACAGTTTTAACTTTTAATAAGTCTGTGAGCTTCTGAATCTATTATCATTTCAGATTTTACTAACTTGTTAACCTTATGATCATGGAAAGTCATTGTACTTCTCTGGCCTCAGGAAATGTTTGTAAATGGAGATGACAAACTGTATGTAGGAGATAACAGCCATCTCACAGGTTGCTTGCTAGAAATCAAAGCAGAAAAATGAGGGAGAGAACCACTGTAAAAGATGTAACTCTACACTTCTTAGAAAGGGCTTAGCACAGAGACATCTACAGTAAAAAAAAAAAAAAAAAAAAAAGTCAAAACAAAGAATTCTACCCCAATACTATTTCCCCAAACTTTATAGGACATAATAATGTCCTATATCATGTTTCTATAGGAAACACTTCTGAACATTCTAGAGTCAACCTGATGGACTTATTAATGGAAAACTAGAAGGTAGAAGGTAGTCCTAGATTTTCCAATGTTTCTTGAGATTTAATAAATCCATTTCTGCAAAGTCTGTTTCCATTTATAAAATCCCTTTCAAAGTGGTATCCAACTATATTTTAAAACTTGTCATAGTTTTAAAAATTTTCCTCATCATTTAAAACTATGTAAGCATAAATGTTCCTTTTAGAATATGCTAATGTAAAACAAAGCAAGGAAGAAGGACTTTATGATTTTGAACATTACAAACTCAGTTCTTAAGAGAATCACTCATCACTTTTTATACATATCAATCACTTTCTGAACATTTAAACCCATCAAATGTAGTAATATTCATTGTTTTAGAAATTTTATTCCTATATCTTAAAGAGAATTTTAAAATATTTCACATACCACTAAAATTGAAGATAATCTCTAACATTATCAATTGTTCTTACAGCAGTAATATTTATAGAATGTGCTATACTTTTTATGGTAGAGTTTTGAATGACACCATTGCCTTATATAGATCATGTGAGAGAAATGTGCAGTTGTAAATGCAGATGAAAGGGGCTGCTAATTCTGTTAATATGGCTAAACAGAAGAAAAACACGAAGAAAATAAATTCAGAACAGATTTTCTAGATTAAAAAGCTTTTAAATAAGAAATTGTGTCCAGATTGTAAGAAGAAATAAATAAGACTTTGATTTTAAATACTATTCCTTAAAGTTCTTTGAGACATAAAAAAATTCAATACACTGATTTTATTTTTATCGACTTGTAAGACCTGTATAGACTTTATTGAAGACAAGACTATTTGATGTTACATATTAAATCAGCCTCAGAAAATATTTTCATTCCATAATTGTTTCTGTCTTCTACAAAACAAGTGGTTAACAATTTTTTAAAAAATTACCATGAAAAAAAAATTACCATGAAGCATGTAATTGCTAATGTTCTTACATAGTACTAATTGATATGTGGTACTTAAAATATTAACTTTTATGATAACAGCTAGTGAGAAGATGCTACATTTTTTATTTACTGCTATGGACAAGTTAGGGCTACAAGTTAGGGATGAAGTATGTGGGCATTTACACTGGCTTTGCACATGGAAATGTATTTGAATAATACTGATGGTAGCTACCAGGCACTGTTTATGGTAAGTGCATAATCTCCCTTTCCCTATAGGTCTACTGATATTCTACTATCTCTCTCTCTCTTTCTCTCTCTCTCTCTTTTTTAATAGAGACTAAAACTGGAGTTTAGGAAAGTTGGGCTGCTGGTACAAGGATAACTGCTGGCAAAATCATTTGACTTCAGGTCTCAGTAGCTCCAGAACTCTTGCTCTTTGCTGTAGTGGTTCTCAAACTTTAGACCACATCAGGAATACCTGGGTGACATGTTAAAAACACTAATGTCTCTGCCCAACTGACAAGGCATCTGTCTCAAGTAAGCCCAGGGCTGGCACCTGGGAGTTCATATTCTTAACCAATTCCCAGAGAATGTTGATGCTTTTTGTTCAGGAACACTTTGAAAATCACTGCAGAGCAAGCATAGCCAATAGAATAATGTTGTGATATCTAAGACAACATGATTACCACTGATATTCTTACTATCCAGGTACAAGGTGTGTGATGTGTGTGAAGATTGTAAATGCAGACTTTCTGGAGGAGATTTCAGATGGGGTTGTGGCCAAGAGCCATGACTATATAGAAAATATGAATCCTTGGGAACTTTTACCCAGCACCAAGCGTAACAAAGGGCCTGATGGCATGGAATGCATTTGATGGCTACAGGATTGGAGGCTTGAGAGACGAAAGGATGGCCGTCAATACTGAAACTTTGACTACTGGAAGGTATTTGACAAATTGATTTTTCTGTGACATTTGTAAACATGATATTCCTGATGAGAATGAGAGCCTTATAAGGGGCCTAAATCTAAGAAAATCTTGTAGACCTGGAGATTGATCTCTTTGGAAAATACCATGAATCACCCACCTGCTCACTTTAAGAGAGAAAAGATGAATTTGTTAACAATAACATCTGTTCTAACATTCTTAACAGACCTCATCCAAAAGCCAAATCAGAATTGCCACTGTATCCCTCAACTACACACCCCTTTGCCCTGTGAATAAAGGGAATGGACAAAAGAGGTAAAAAGGGAAGCTATGTTTTTTTTTTTTTTAAGATTTTATTTATTTATTTGACAGACAGAGATCACAAGTAGGCAGAGAAGCAGGCAGAGGGAGAGGAGGAAGCAGGCTCCCCGCTGAGCAGAGAGCACGATGCAGGGCTTGATCCCAGGACCCTGAGATCTTGACCTGAGCGGAAGGCAGAGGGTTTAACCCACTGAGCCACCCAGGTGCCCCTGGAAGCTATGTTTTAATGCATCTATCTATCTATTTATAGATAGATAGATAAAATAGCCATAAGTTTTATTTATAGGTGACACTTTTTTTTTGTATCTCATACATTTTTTCTAATCTCTTTAATTTGCAAACATTTTACTTCTAATCTTTCAAACATTGGACTTTGAAGTACAAAAAGGCATATTTTCCCAAGTAGTCATGTTGCTTAAAGTAACCGGTTCCTTAGTAGATACATTGTTTGGTGCTTCATAGTAGTTTCCCAAACTGGACAAAACACTGCAGCTCTTTCTGGAGACCCTGATGTTAAGGAGAAAAAGATGATCTTTTGGTACACAAGGAGGAGGATATTTGGAAACAAGTGAAGCTGAGTTTAGTCCCTTTCAGTTATTTGTATTTGAGATGTTAGACAAGTGTATTAGCATTAGAGGGTTCCCACATGGGTACAAAGACATTAACTGTTCTACCTCTCCTGCCTATTTTTCAGAGCTCACTTGTGATAGTTTTACTATATATAGAATCATGTATAGATGCCATTTGCTATTGCTTTATTTCAGAATTTCCTTAGATACCAAATTGTGTTCAAGAAAAAGACATAAATACCCAAAATCTATTCAGCCATCCCACAAAGTAAGGCTAATTAATATCATGAAGAGTAATAACAACTACTGCAACTTAGTCTATGCTCCTACAGTAATTTTATGCCTTTTCTCCTTGAAGGATCTCAAAGGAACTGGCATCAGGTTTTCAAGGGGTTGAACCCTTCTCCTTAATTATTTCTGCTCACACATTCTTCCTACGCAGGCTTGATGCAGCCTTCCCCGCCACCCCCCGCCCAATCCCCCAACACCAGAAGATTCGAGAAAACACGGTGCTGCAAAATGACATTTCAGAACAATCTCGACAAGGTAACTGTCCAGGGGAAGTTCAGCTCAGAATTCTGGGAGCTGTTCGAGCCTTTTCGGGCGGTAAATTGGGTTGGCTTAGCAACTCCGTGGTGCAAAGTCTCCCCAAAGGCGACGTGCTCAGGGAGAAGGGAACCCGCCTGACGCCTGAGTAGATCTTTCTTTCTACGGTCGTCCTGCTTCATTACTGTTCTGCAATGTGCTGCAATCCGTGTGCGTGCCCGGCTTTCAACCCTGAGCAGGCCACTCCAGCGGCGCTGGTAGGGGACCACACGGTGACTGGGATGACCCCACGCTGTTTCATTTCTTCTGCCCTTTCCCTCGGCTCCAACTAAGCCCTCGTGGCGCTAGAACCCTGGGACTGCCTCCTGCTTCTCCTTTTCCCCAGCGACGGAGCTAGGGTGGGAATGGAGGGGTCGTATAGGGACAGCAGTCCCAATTACTTGTTCCCCAGTGAGGTTTTCGAACTCCCTGAATGCCCACCACAGGAGAGGTTGTTTGAGTGAGGGCAGCGCTGCGGTCAGCTTGGGGGACCGGAGTTTTCCCGGCGCCCCCACAGGATAGCGCGGCAGCAGTGTCCATGGCACCACCGACCATCTAGAGCCCGGGGGACATAAACGTGCTGTTTACCTGCCACGCGTTTCAGCCCCGGACACCCACAGGGACACACACGTGCACTCCCAAGGCTTCCCGAAGGCCCCTCGGTGTCAGGCCATGTAGATCTCCTCCTCCCAGCAATACACACACGTGGCAAGGCCAAGTCAGGGCTCAGTTTTCAGCCTCGGGTGTTTCTTTGAAATTTCATGGAGTCTGGCCTTCTAGAGGAAATTAAGAAGTATTCGCAAGGGAAAGAGACGGAGGAGACCTGTCCAACCTGCAGCGGGACCCCTGCCTCGAACACAAAATGTTGTCGCCCGGCAGGTATCTCAAACGTGCAAACCTCAAGGGAAGGGTTTTGACGGTGGCGATGAAGGGGAAGCGGGTTTTGTTTTGTGGTTTGTTGTTATTACTGTTTTGTGAAGACTTTAACTTACTGCATTCCCTTTGGAAAACCTCCCTCAAAGAGGACAGATATTTTCTGTCAGGTGAGACCGTCGCCTGAGGGCGAGGAGTGAGGGTGTCGGTCCCTGAAGACGCGACACGCGGGGGTCTGAGACCTCCCGGCGCGGCCCATTCTGGTAACCGCAGAAGATGCTCCAGAGTTCGCTTCCAGCTCTCCTCCCGCAGGGTCACCCGCGACCCTTTTTAGCTGAGGAAGAGGGTGTGAAACCCACTCTTCCAGAAGAGCTCTGTGGCAGGAGTAATATCTCCTTCGAATCCCAGAGCACGCAGAAACGTGGATCCTTCTCGAAGTCCGGGGTCCTGCGGGAGCCCGGGAAAACACTCCCGGATGCAGGACGTGGAAGGCTGCACACAGGCTCCCACCTGTCGACCGAGGGCAGTGCGTTCTGTACCTGCGCAAGGTTCCTGTACCTTTTGCATCGTACCTCCCGCGCTGACTGTGCGATCTCCCGAGATGGAGCGTGGGAAAGTACCCCCGAGTGTCTGTTTACGTAGGCGGGACTTTTAAGCACGACTTGGAGATTCACAGTTTCTCTGTGAGTGAAACCTCCACAGACACGCTGCAGCTGCAGGCTGCATTTCAAAACCCTCTGCCTGCTTGCCTGCCTGCGCTGGGGAGCGCGCGCGCGAGTGCGCGTGTTGGGGGGAGAGAGTGTGTGCGTGCGTGCGTGCGTGTGTGTGTGTGTGTGTGTGTGTGAGAGAGAGAGATAGCTTAAAACCGGCTAGCTTGCATCAGGTCTAAGCAGCTCCCCACCCGGATTTGAAGTCCTCTGTCCGCCACCTTTTGAGATGCTGACAGTGGAGATAAAACGGCCAGATAAGGTTGGCCGTCATCTCAGCAGTTCGGGCCTACTACTGAAGGCCACTTTGTCTTCTACTCTGTGGCGTTTCCTCCCACGGAGCCTCTTTGTCGTAGTTGCCGTAGGCAGAGGTGAGATGGTGAAGGGATGGAAAGTATGGGCAGAAGGTGGAATTCTTGTGGCCTGAGCTGTTTACGTGGCAAACGGCGCACCGCAGACTTCGCGAACGCTCCTGCTAACCCAGATTAGGACGTGCAAAGCTCTGAAAACGGCTCCCCATTCTGAGCTTTGCTTTGGGCCAGAGAGTCCAGAAGAAACAGTGTGGAAAACAAAAGCGGGTATAGACATTAGGGGAAACACCATTTAAGCCTTTTCAGCGATCAGGGCTTTAGGAAAGCCTTGAGACGGAGAAAGTAAAATAAGAAGAGGGAAAAGGAGAATAAACAACTGTTAAGGCTGGCACCACCCACCGATAGGGAACAGGTCTAAAGCACATAGCCCAGGTAAGTTTGCGTCTCAGAATTTGAGGACAGCGTTCCAGGTTGTAAAATATAGAAGAAACCTTCCGAGTGGCAGTAAGTGACAAAGAACAACCTTATTACCATTAAAATGTTTTTTAAGATCCGTAAAAAATTGATTTTGAACGGGACCAAAGCAGAGTGTGACACACTCTTTCTTCTCAGTGTCCCTCAGACTGGAATATACTCAGTGGAGACCAATGGTCTCAGTCCAAAGTCCAGGAGCTGTGCGTGGAGGAGAGGAGTTCCGTTCCTGGTGCCATCTAAACCAAATTAACGCGCCCTTCTTTTCAGCGGCGGGTCTTATTCAGAAAATACGGTAGGTGCGGGCAGCCGGGCTGTAATTGCAGGCAACGCGGTTCTATGTTTGTCAGGTTGGCGTGCTCTCCCGGATTTGGAGACTCCCTCCCCCCATCTGCCCCTCGAATGTGTTTTGGCTCAACAGGTATCACATGAAAACTCGCACTTAACCCCGGTCATCCTCTAGCAGGAGCCACCCCAACATTTTTCCTGCCAGGAGCTGTTGCTGGCTCCCGGCGCCTCCCCCACGCCAAGCGCCCGTCTCGCAGTCAGCCCCAGGGCCATCCATTAACCACCGACTCCCAGTGGCAGGCGGACTAAGCAGAAATGTGAGGCTCCTCGCAAGTCGAGCCGGCGGCGAAAACGAACCCATTGTAAGCCACCCGAGACGCTTTTTGTGCACCAGGCAGTGTAGTTACGCTGCTTAGGACAGGCGTTTTGCCTTAGAACTGAGCTGAGACTGGGGGGTCAGGGAGAATCAAGCTTTAAGGGGCAGGTTGGAATTACAAGACAGTTGCTGCCACAGACACCAGAGGCGACTTCTTGGCATTTAGGGATGTAAATTAAAATTCGAGACATGTCATCCATCGTTGCTCCTAATAGAATGAGAGGTAACCCCTCCAGCTCCCTCCACCCAAAACATGAATTATCATTTCCACTGAGTGCAAATGGACTGCCTTCTGGGGGAGGACAGCCAGCTGCAAGCTGGACAATAAACTGTTTCATAGAGACGCGGCCCGATTGCGGTTCAGAGAGGCACTCCTTTACAAAGGAAGAAGCGTCCAGTTTGTGTTGACAGCCTTGGCGCGCCTGGGCCAAAACACCCCCCCATCACCCACCCTCTACCCCCACCCCCGACACACAGACACCCGGGATTTGAAACTAGGTTCACTGAAAGCGACATCCATCGCATCCATTCGAGCTGCCATGAGTATGGGGAGGTGATTTTTCAAAAATGATGGCATGAGTCATAAACACCTCCTGAGTAGTCTTTGCAGCAATTAATGGGCAGCAGGGTGCAGGAGAAGTTGTGGAACAGACCTGGGCATCTATTTTTCTCCCCGAGGACAGCTTTTCTTCCAATGATTCTGACTGTCCCTAGCTTTCTTGCTTAGGAATACATTTTCCATCCCACCCACCCCCTCCCCTTGTCTGTGCATGTGACGCTCACTCTACCTGTCTGGAAGCTAAGACTTGCTGGGGATTTTCTTTTTGGTCGTCAGCTAATGACTTTCCTCCTACCTTCATTCATCCCCAAAGGTGGATCCTTACACTTCCTGGCATCTCAGACCCTTGTAAAGCCTCATTTTAAACCAAACCTCTACCAGGGAAGCTCCCCTACAGTTTATCAGTGCACAAGAGCCCACGTAGTAATAATTCACATATGCATTCAGACGTTCCTGTTAGCGAGGGGATGCTTGGAAGACCCCTGAGTCCTAAAGCATTTAACATTAGCACATTCCTTGCATGTCAGTAACTTTCCTCCCTGAAAGGGTTAAAAAGCATTTACACGAGTGTCTTTAATATAAATATTCTAGCCAAAGCATCAAACCCCACTGGTTTGACTAGAAATCAAGGTAATCCTCACCACCAAGTAAAGTCTTGCAGAGGAATTCTGCCTGGATAGCCACTAGTTAGAGGCTATACGAACCAACTCACGTACTCGTTTGAGCATACTGCAAGAATATTTATTGAGCACAAGCTCAATCACCGCATTGAACGCCAAATCTGGCAAGCAAAATGCATTTCCTATCTGGGGGTGGGGGGCGAAAGAGCTGTGAATCAACTCCTTCTTCAGGATTATCATTATTTTATCGGTGCAAATTGCAAAGTAAGCTACCAGCCTTTTTCCGGCGACAAGTCAGCTCACCTCCATCCAAGCAGAGGGGACCCCCGAAAGCAGACCTACCTTTCACACAAGACACCGTCAATAAAAAGACGAGATTCCAAAACGTAAATCCACTTTTAATCCCCATTTTCTTCATCAGGATGAAGTCTAGGCGGCCACATTTAGCGCATCTTCTCGTGCCAGGCTCCCGGGATTTGGATTCCTTTGCTCGGCTTTCCCCTTTGCGGATCCCTTTCATATTATTCGCGAGCTTCTAATTCCTGCTCCCCAGCCCGGCGCAGTGGAGTTGTTGCTGTTGTTGGTGCGCGGTCACAGCTCGGAGTGAATGGTGTTTCTGGGATACCACAGCAACCTTGACGAGGACTCAACCATCTCTCCAACGGGGGCACAAAGTCTCTGCTACTCTGGATTCTGTCTTTTCCTGTGCCTTTTCCCCCCCTCCACCCAAATCTACCTCAATTCTAGCTCGTTATAGCAACCACCAGAAACCACTAGTGAGCTCCTTGAAGCCCAGCTCCGCTCCCTGACAAACTCCCCACAATATTTGAAATTTAGGGGCTTGGTTTATTTCCCCCCCCCCCACACCCCTATAGATCAATTCCGCCTGTAAAAGCAGCCAGAGAAATATTATGTTAGTGAGCTTTGCGATGCCGTTTGTGAATACAGAAACATGTTGGAGGAATATTTTAATCGGAGGATCTGTGTTGCTTTTGGGGAAACCGTGCTGGTAACGAATCGGGCTCCGTCGATGCCCACGTCCTTATAACGGGACATGTGTTACTACTGTAGTTGCCGTATATTTCAGGCAGGCGTCTCGCGTTTATTATCCTGTGACTTAATCGGAAAAGATCACAGAGAAGAATTTATTGGCACCCATGCATTTACATATTCAAATGCCTACGCGGAAACCGGTAATCAAGTTTCCATGATTCGGTAAACCGATTTTTATCCGTGACCAGGGCAGGGGTGAGGTGAAGAGGGAGCTAGTCTCCCCCCCGCCCCCCGCCCAAAATAGTTCGCCCTTTCATCCTCCCCAGCCGCTTTTCGGCTACTGTGTGCTGCAGTTAAACTACTTTATCTGTGGTAGTTATCTAGAACAGACTCATCTGTCTTAATTCTGAATCAGTCCCAGATATGTAAATGGAAGGTTTCTTTCAAAACGTAAAATGTATGTATCTCTACATCTGGACTCGGCGGCTCCACACGCACCACTCAAGGGTTAACGCCTACAAGGGAAGAGTTCTTGCGCCATCTACTGGCCATCGCTCCGTCACTCGCTTCTTTTTCACATCTATAAAGGATCCTATTTCCTTCATCCCACGGCGTCGGGGAGCTGTGTCCCGAGACAAACGCGTTTTGCTCCTGTGTGTCGATTTCTTAATCTTTTTTTGGCTGGTCCTCGCCCAGATCTAACAAAACGCAGGTTCCTTAGACTCGGCACCGGACTGATAATCTGATTTTTCTGAAATCTGCTCCTCAGGAGCGTGGTTTGGGGCCAGGTTGGGGGGGGGGGGGGTGTCGGGTGGTGCTGCAGCTCTGGTTCCGGAATAGATAATTGCAACGGTTGCGGGCTCCATTTGCTTGCTGAAGGCTATCGGGGGATTAGCATCTATCTGCAGGGCTTGGTCAAGAGGACTGGCCAATTTGAGTTTGCGTCTCTCCACATTGCCCACAAATGATGGCTCCCATCCCATGCACCCCAAGATCACCCTGGTCAGCTTTTGTCCCTGGGCTCAACTCAAAACTGCTGCTCAGGGGGAGCAAGGTTATTCCATCTGGAGGGAATTCTGCTCCGGAAAGTGGGCACACTGTGAGTGTCTATAGGGGTGCGTGTTGAGTGGGCTCATTCTGCCGGCATAGAAAGGATTCTAAGCTCTCCTGGTACGTGGCATTTTGTGTGTGTCTGTGAGTGTCCCAGGAATGTGTGTGTGTGTGTGTGTGTGTGTGTGTGCAGTTGTGAAGGGTAAGAGTGTGTGTTTATGGAAGATGCGGGAAGGTGTGATTTTTTTTTTATAAGTGGGTGTTTTCCCAAATGTGTTTGTGCAGTACATATGCATGTGTATGCATGTGTTCAGACGTGTGTATACTAGAGAGGGATTTCTCTTCTGGGTAAGGAGCCTTACTTAGCAAGAGGCAGAAGCTGTAGACGCCCAATTGACCTCATTAAATTCTGGGAGGTACATTAAGGGCAGTGTGGCAGAATATTGTTCCTTCCCACCAGTGCTTTCTTTTATTGTCCAAATATGCAGATTTCAAAGGGGAGTGGGTGGCAGGGTTGGGACTAGACCATGATTGGGAAGATCAACGCTGAAAAATGTCATTAGCTTGCTGAGGCACCTTGGTAGTGGCCCTGGCATAGATTTTAGTCAAGATGTCAGGGTCTGTGGCTGCTGCTGTTGCCTATGCTGGATTGAACAAGCAGTTAGATGCAAACAGGTCCTTTGACTTAATTAAGACACTTGACAAAATCCTCCTTACCAAGTGTGCAGAGGTTAATCACCTCAACTGAATATGCTTTTTATTAAAAGAAAACAAAAATCTTAGGTGTATGCAATAAATTTGAACACATGGCTATATATCCAGACAGGAAGACTTTAAACCAGAAAACTTTTATTTCTCAGAAGTCAGAAGTATTTTATCGGGAATTATTGTGCAAAAATAAACTTTAACTATGGGACCATCATGACTGCTACTCAGATATAAATTCCCGATGTTTATTTTCAAACATGCTGCTCCAATAATTCAATTATTATGTTTCCCTAAATGAATCCTGTCTATCATTTCAATGTGAAGTTGTTAAAAGATTTATCTGGTAACTCATAATACATTGAACAATACTGTAGCTTTTAGCTTTTATAGCTCACCACAAATCATGAACCATTTTCTACCTGCATTTTCTGGATTCCCAGACATGGAAAATCATATTTTATATGACAAGGATAGTTAAGGCTTGAGGAAATGAAGTGGTTTATTCAGAGTCATCATCAGGAACACTGTTACTTAATCCAATACATTTAGTACTGGATCACACTTTTGTCTTTCATGCTAACCAGCCTCCTCTCCAAAGGAACATTTCCAAAGGTATTCCAGAAACATAACATTAGCAGCCAAAATTCTGGATGAGAAATCCCTCAATTTCTCCAGAAGGAAAAATACAGTGTCTGAATTTGGGAGGAAGAAATCATCTATCTCACCTAATCTGTAGAAAAGCAGCACAGTTATACATAGATTCACTTAAAACTGTTAGAAAAAGAAGGCAAAAAAGAGCTAATATAATAGCAAACATTAAATGCTTACTGCATGCCCAACATTGTGTAATGCTTACGTGGCATATCTTAATCAATCACATTGCAACTTGATGAGACAAGTACTACAAATGTCCTCATTTTATGGGTGAAGAAACTGATACACAAAGTTAACTATCTTGCCTCGCCAGATATAATATAACTAAGATGAAATATGAGCCTATCATGTCCAATTTCTGAATCAATATGCTTGGCCACTTATAGTGTCTTATGCTAGCACCCAAAGGTGCTTATTTTAAAATATTATAACACCAAAAAAAAATTGTATATGAATTTACCTGTCGAATTATAGAAAAGCAAAGATTTATAAATTAATTTAAAGGTGATCAATCTTTTAAGGAGGTCAGTTTTTAAAATATATATGTACACATAAAGAATCTTTTTTTTTTCATTTTATACTTGTCAGCTAATTACTACCACTACCCCAACCCCCTTTCATATTATTTTTTTACTTCTTGCAGCCTATTGATCTTCTCACACACACATTAAGGAAGGAAGTGACTTGGCAAGGATCATCAAGCCGATCAAAATGATTAAGTACCCTTGACAGCTTTTAAGAAGTGTTTCGATCAGAAATAGATCTGGCACTTCAAACTGGAAGTGCCAGATTCGCATTCTTTTTCAGTTCCCCCCAAATACTTGTGGAATAAAATTAAGTTCGATCTTAAAATGAGGTTTAGCTGTTACTTAAAAGGGAGAAAATAAACACCTTTTCAAAAAATCACATCATATGGGGACGGCTGGGTGGCTCAGTCGGTTAGGCGTCTGCCTTCTGCTCAGGTCATGATCCCAGGGTCCTCGGATTTGAGTCCCACATAGGGCTCCTTGCTCAGCGGGAGCCTGCTTCTTCCTCTACCTGCTGCTCCCTCTGCTTGTGCTCACGCTCTCTCTGACAAGTAAATAAATAAAATATTTTTAAAAATCACGTCATATTAAACCAGGTGCTCAATATGTATTTGTTCTATTTTAGTTTCATAGCAGCAATATCACATAAAAGTGACCAAAACATAGTCACGTATGTACGTACTTACATGGAGGAAAAGCAACAAAGAATTGGAAAGAAGTTACTTTCAATTTTGAAAAGAAATACTATATCTTTGACAAAGTCAGGAATTTAGAAAGTGTTTTTTTTTTAAATTCATGTCACAGATACACAGGCTTACGTGAGGATCATTGTTTATATTCCTGCCTGTTAGAGTGGAATGTCCTCTGATTTTAGAGATACATTTTTCTTTTAATTAAAAGGCTCAAGTTCAAATTGTGGTTCTGTGGGGAGAAAAAAACTAGTTAGGGTAAAATAAAAATGCTAATGATTTATAAATATTCAAGCAGTTTTTTCCCTGTTTGTCTGCATTTTTTATATAGAATGAATGCATTACCAGGACAGTAGGAGAAAAGAAGGAGCTCATTTTCTCATTTCTTCTACAAATGTCCATTCTTAGATTCATCCTATCTGACCTCCCCAACCCCTGCGAAATAAAACATTTGAATTTAAATGCCGAATCTAGGATAATGAGGGGATTCTAATTCAAGTTTATACCTTTCCTTGATTTGCAATAGTCCCTAATTGGTTGAGGAGAAAAGAAAGAGATCTGATGTTCATGATAACTTATCTTGTCTTTAAACAATCATATTTAAGAATATAAATTATCAGGTAGATGAAAGTATCTATCGTGCTGTTAATCAGGAGGTATTCCTGAGAGGTGGAGATGAGCCTCATGGAAGGGATACTAAGTGTGCCTTCCTAGGCATTCATTCCTCTTATGTCCTGACTCCTCTTTTGGTTTTATTAAGAGTGAGGCTTAACAGGTATTTCAGTCTCGTAAGCTCTAGCTGTATTAAGAAGGTAAGAGACTGAACTTTCTATGTCACATAATAATTTTTTAAAAATGAGACAATGGAAAACCCTTAAAACTGAAGGTACTATCTGTTGGTGTATCCATATAAACCATATTTTGTCTCCGTAAAAAATTACATTTGACACGAGTCACATATGTAATAAATTTAGTACATTAACGTTTAAATTTTCTTAACTGGTGTTTACCAACTAAAAGCAACGTAATATTTGGTATATCGATGGCTAAATGTAAGCTGTATGAGCTAATTTTCCTGAAAGAAATAAACCATGATGAATAGCTAGGGGATATGTGATCCTAAAAGAAAAAAGAATTTAGAATCTTTAAAGATCTTTCTATTTGTCTTGAGGTATATTTCACTCTTTTGCTAACCTTTGGCCTTTCATCACTTAACTTATTTCTGCATAAAGAAAGAGAAATTAAAAGTTAAGCAGAAAGAGGCTTTGCTGAACAATGAGGATAACCCAGGTCTCTTCTTTTCACAAGTAATAAAGTTGTTTTGCTGACATGATTTGAATAAATCTCAATTCCCAGTGTAGCAGATCTCTTTTATCATCATTTCTTTAACTCTAATAGTTACATGATATCAGCCTCAATGCATTTGAGAATATATAAATATTTAGAGAACATAAATCAAAAGTGTATAATTAAAAAAAATATAAAATCTATACAATTGCTATCATAATGCAAGGCATATTTGATTTCATACCCTGAAGTTATCTGCCAATAACCTCATTATTATCTCTTAGAAATTTAGTATTCTACTTTATTATCATCCACATATTTTCTGTTAATCTTCAAAATTCATCATAATTTCTTGAGGTAAATACATATTTTCAAATATTCAAAGTACAGTAAAACCACTATTACATTTTATTTTGTAACTTTTTAGTCTATTATAGAGTAGGTAGCATATATGAGACCTTCTTCATATTTTGCTTCATTTGTCTACTTAAGCATCTGTATTATGGAATTTTGCTGAGAAATCTAAACTAGCAGTAAAGAGTTTTACAACTGAAAGTTAATTCTGGAAAGGTGCAGTATTTGTTTTTATTTTTATTATATTTATTTCTGTATTTAGAGAGAAAAGGAGTGAGGAAGGAGGGGGAGAGGAAGAAGGATTGAGAATCTCAAGCAGGCTCCATGCCCAGGTTGGAGGGGGTTCTCAGAATGTCTCAGGGATTGATTCCATGACCCTGAGACCACCATCCATGCCATAAATCAAGAGTCAGTAGCTTAACTGACTGAGCCTCCCAGACCTTCTGCATTATTTGTTTTTAAGTTATATTTAGTCATAATCCTAGAAGCCCTAGCTAAGCAAAAATACAGCCCACAGATAGAAGGCAAGTACATGTCACCTGTGCCTGGAATTCCCTTTCACAAGATAGTAAAGTGATTTTTCTGGTGATAAAGCAGAATTCATTAACTTTTTGTAAATATAATCATGAGGTTATTTTCTTCTAAATATTGATATATATATATATTTAGATTTTATTTATTTACTTGACAGACAGAGATCACAAGTAGGCAGAGAGGCAGGCAGAGAGAGAGGAAGGGAAGCAGGCTCCCTGCTGAGCAGAGAGCCCGATGTGGGGCTCGATCCCAGGACCCTGGGATCATGATCTGAGCCGAAGGCAGAGGCTTTAACCCACTGAGCCACCCAGGTGCCCAAAATATTGATATTTTAAATTAGAGGAACCATTCATAAGAATATTGCTGAGTGTTTCACAAATTTGAAGTCTGTAATCTATATATATGTATACATGTGCTTGTATCTGTACCATAAGAGTATGAATATTTCTGGTGCCTGGCTGGCTCAGTTGGTAGAGCATCTAACTCTTAATCTCAGGGTCCTGAGTTGAAGCCCCAATTTGGGTATGGATCGTACTTAAAAAAAAAAAAAAAGAGTATGAAAATTCATGACTACATATTCTGATCCAAAGCTTAAACTTCCCAAGTGATCACTAACAATACTGTTATTTCATTGGTTTTTCAAATTTATCTAAAATTAACAAATGTTGAAATATTTCCCAGAATAAGAGTGCAGGAAGCCAAACAATATAAGCATCCCTTCTTCAGAGGAAGATAACTGTGACCTTGACTTAAAAAGATCATCTTGGCCACCAAAGGAAAGAAAATCAATGCAGCTAATTTTGGTTTGGCTACACATAATCCAATTTGGATTGTAAGTACAAATATCTGTCCCATCTGGACAGGGATCAATTTCATCTTCGCTTTTTGTGTAGCAAGTATCATTTTCATCTGTGTGTTCAGTCATTTACTTAAGAAATCATTTTGAGTTCCTATTGCAAGGACACAGAAAACAAGAATTACATATTATGATACAAGGAGCTTACAATGTAACAGAAGGGCTAGAATATATTCTCAAGTAGCACCAGTGAATATCAATGTAGTATAGCCATGTTAAGAGAGGTGTGTAAAATGCCAAGATAGTGGGAAATTATTTATGGTTGGGAGAATTGGAGAAAACCTCAAGTAAGGCAGATACATTTGAGCCATTCAAGAATCATCTGGGGATATTTGACAGGAAAAATCTTGGCGGAGCTATTGTTTTCCAGAAATATTACAAGCTAGAAAAACTATAAGTATATTTAAGATTTACTTAGTTAGGTTACCTGATGTTTTTAGAAAAGACAGATGAGGCCAGAAAGGTGAATGAAATTAGCAGGGACAAGTGGGAATGGGAAGACAATAAGAGCTCTTGCCAATATTTCCTACATATTTTTTTCCTTTAGTAGATTGTAATGATTGGTCAGTTCAAATAAACCTCCAGTGGCACATTTTTAAACAACTTAATCAATAGATTGTTTCATTGAATAAGCAAATCAATTTGTTTTGTTATTTTGTATGCAGTGGTTTATAAAATGAATCAATTTAACCTTTTAAGTTGATTGAGATCATCAGGCATTTATTAAAAATATAGTACATAAGGTTCAACAATTATTAAATTATGTAATGGATATAAATAAGCATATAATAAACAAAATATATAATATATAAAATTAATATCAATTAATATATAATGTAATATTAATTCACATATAATATAAATCTGTGGTTGGATCTAGAATATTTTTGTCTGTGGTTACTTACAGTAACACTATGAAGAAACGCTATATTTGCAAATGCACAGAGAATTCATATCATTATCCAATCTATGAATACCAATTTGAATTTTGGGAGATTTCACATGTCTGGAGTAGGCTTGCATAAACCCTGAATCTTTGGCATGTTCTAAAACTTCTATTTGAATACAATAGCAGCAGCATCTCTTAGGAGGTTAAGCTATCTAACAATTGTCATGTGATCGTCAGTTTGTCCATTTTAATTTTTTAGGGTGTTCTTCTGACAGGAAAAGAGCATTGATCCTTATTTTTCCCAATTAGCTTTGCCCTTTCCTAAATTAAAACACAGACAATTAAAACACAGTCAAAGTAAACAACAATAATGACAAAAGAAAAAAAAATGAACAACAGCAATAACACTAAACAAGTCTATTTCTGGTAAGAAATCTTGCACTTTCAGTAATTAGTAGAAGGTGGGAAGAAAGAATATGATGAATGAACATAAATTCTTTCCTTCCAAAAGAAAAACAATTAAGTAAATGCTTTACTAAGTCAGGAACAACATGCAGTAAGGCCATTAAAATAAACAAACTGGGATTAAAGATGCTTTTAGGTAAGAATGCTATAACTTTTTAATAATAGAAGGAGCTTTAATTTTTCCATCTATAAAATGGGAATAACTGTTTACCTCAGAGTTTTTGTCAACTCTCTCAAGAGGTGTGATAATATAAAAAGTTACCTTTAACTTATCACTCTAAACATTTTCATTTAATGTGTGGAATAGTTAACTCCCCTGCCCCTAGATATTTCCAAGTCCTAACCCCTGGAACCTGTGAAAGTAACTTTATTATTATTTTTTAAAATTTCTTTTCAGTGTTCCAGAATTCACTGTTTATGCACCACACCCAGTGCTGTGTGCAATACATGCCCTCCATAATACCCACCACCAGGCTCACCCAACCTCACACCATCCTCCCTTCCCAAACCCTCAGTTTCTATTTTTAAAAACAGTAAAGACTTTGCAGAAGTGGCTAAGATAAGGATCTTGGGATGAGATTATCCTAGATTTAAGGTGGACGCTTAATCCATGGCAAGTGTCCTTAAAAAAGAAAGAGAGAGACTTGAAGCCCAAGGACACAGAGAAGTCAATATGAAAAAGGAAACTCATATGATGTATGTACAAGCCAAGGAATGCTAGAGTGCTGGCAATCACCAGAAATTAGGAGAGAAGCATGGAATGAACTCTCCCTAGAGCTAGAGCCTCCAGAAGGAATCCATCCTGCTGACATCTTGATTTCAAACTGTGGAAGCATAAATTTCGATTGTTTTAAGACAAGTTTCCAGTAATTTGTTATGGCAGGGCTAGGAAACTAATACACGTAGTAAATGAAACTCCCGATAACATCTGTCTTCTTAACATGATTCCTGAATTTCAATTCGATCTCTGATAACCGTTATCTCTCTTCCTCCTTCCATCTCCCCATGGGCTCTTCTTCCTATCTCCATCCTAAATGGGAGCATTTCACACTGGAAAATTTTGAGACCTCTAAAAGATTTCATTAATACTCCTTTATTTCAAAATATTTATGTAGTCTTATGGCTATCACCTGCTTTAGAATGAGTTTTTTATAAATCTGTGTCTGATCTAGAGCTCTCAAGCCCCAGCTTGAGCCCTAGCCATGTCCATTTTCTTCTCTTAACATCTCAGACTCAACATTGTGCTTATCCTCTTCCACATACTCCTCCCTCCCCAAATTTGCTTCTTCAGATTGAACTTCTCTGTAATCATTGCCTTTTTCATGCCAACTACTCAGAGTCAAAAACTCATTTTTACATCTCTTTCTTTCTTACTTTGTCGTGGAGTCAAATACTAGTATCTGAAAAATGTTCCCTATATATTAGTCTCTGCTGTGACCCTATCCATTTATCTACAGCCATCATCTGAGCTGGGTGGTAGTTAGTTCATGCATGCCTTGTTACAGGGACCTCCCATTTACCCGTCTTCAGGCTTGTAGCTTCTGCTCTATTCTGTCAGGAACTGAGTATAATCATTTCATCATGGCTTTTACCCTCTCAAACCTCCTTCATGGCTCTCCATTATTATCTGCAGGGTAAATTGATGGTCTTTAATCTCACGGAAAAACCCATCCATGGATAGTTTCTCAATCTACTGAGTCCATTCTGATCAATGCACCCGGAAAATCTGTTTGTATCTACAATGTTGCTCTCTTGGCCTTTAATACTTGCTTATCTGTTATTAGCCTCTCCAAATTCCAGCAATGCGCAGTTCAGGTCTAATTATCTCCAGGCATTTGTCCATTTCAATGGACTTTCAGCATTTCTCTCTCTCTCTCTCTCTCTCTCTGTTTTTTTTAAGTCTATAGATTATTTTGTGACAGTTATTACTGCTTTCTTTTCCTTTTGCTTTGTTATTTACAGTAAATGTCTTTACAAATACATTGAAACATGCTAGGATTTAAAATGTACCTTTAAAATGTCTACAATAAACCCTTTCTCTACTATACACGTAATATATATTTGCCAAATGCCTGGTATATAATATTTAGACAACGATCTGGGTTTAACTTACTGTTTAATTGATGGAAACATTGGTGCGTGTATGTGTGTATGTGTGTATGTGTGTATGTGTATATGTGCCAGAGAGAGAAAGAGAGGAAATGCACATGGTACAAAGAAAGAAGCTTTGTCCACTAACATTAATTATAATAAAAGGTTTGAAACTAATGCCAGAAAGACTACTCCCCTATTTCTTCGTTGGCTCCGAGACACTCCAATTTCCCATGCAAAAGCAGTTCTGTCTAACTGTTTGGCAGATTGTTTGAGCTGGAATTAAATGTGCACAGCTGGTACCATCTGCTGCAAATTCTTTAATTCTTGTTATCTCTTAAACAGCTTTTGGTTTTGTTTTATTCATAATTCATTTATGGAGAATGAGGAAGACCTTTTGGGGTCTTAATATTGTTTAATGGATGCATTGCTGGTTCTGAGTTTAGTAAACCATGGTAGACTCTGCTTCATCAGTATTATTAAATATCTACCGAGCTTTACTGATGACCAGACTGGTTTTCAAAGTAAAACCAAGATCAGTTTTAAGTAGTCACATGAAATGTGTTATAATGATAATAATATATCATTTCTCCTTATTTTATTGTTTTCTTGTCTTTTCTTACTTATTTTTTTGACTGAAGTCTAGATATTTGAATCATAGTTTCCTAGCCCCAGAAAAAGCAGAGACCTAGAAGTTATGCCTGATTTCTCCATTTCTCTCACCTTTTTTCTCTTTTCTTAACATCTCTTAATCAGTGTCTTCCTGCGACTCTCTTCACGGACTTAATGCATGCCCTCAGCCCTCCATACCCTCAGTTCCATCCAATTCACTCTGCACTGAGGACTTAGAATAATCTTTCTGAAATACAATTCTGATCATTAAACTCTCCTACTTAAGGTTCCCCAATGTCTATATATTTCCTTCAAAATATATTTGAAAAATCTGTGCACTTCTACCAGTTACAGCTGCTCCCCTTTCCTGACATTTGCTCTCTCACTTCTGTTCTCACCTTGCCTGAAAAACTCCAGAATAGGCTTCAAACCAAACTTCAGATGATTTTTTTTTTCTGTTTTGCAGAATTCCTTTCTTATTTTCCTTGGTTTGAGCAAAATGACCTTCTTCTATGTCCTCATAGGAATTTGAACACAATACTGTTGGAACATTTATCATAATATATTGCCATCTTTACCTGCTTAGTCTTTGTACTAATGTTTGTGGCCCTAATGGACAGTGTCTTTCCTTTTTTCTCCCAAACTTCAAATACCAGTCCAGTGCCCTGCAATATTAGATCATTGACGAATTATTTAATTGATGAGCAAATGACTGAACAACAAGATCTGTAGTGAAATTGGCAGGAAATAATTAAATTCTTAGTAGGTGAGTAGAAGTCTTCTTGTAAATGGGAGCAAGAAAGTTATTTTTATCTGATAGTATACTCATGAACACATATTGAAATACTTTTTGGAAAATTTCTTCTTGAAATTATTCTCAAGTAATTTGTTGCTAATCGATTAAAGATCTTAAACACCTTGAATCAATGGGAATAAGAGCAGCCAGGGCCACTAGTTGGGCTGCTTAGGTCTAAATTTAGTTTAGTATTGACAGATTACATGCTGATTGGTTCTCTTGCAACTCTGCACAGAGGCAAGTAGTTGGTTTTTCCTTTAGCCTGACATTTGTTTGATCTGGCATGGATAAGATATATTATGCTTAAGGCATCCTGCTTAAGTGCAGAATGAAAATATGGGGAGGCTTGGTCAGGGTAATAAATTGTACAAGTGTCTTTTCAGGGTATTTAAGAAGATAGAACATGCATGCAGGGAGGAAAAAAATGCAGAAATACAGCAAGTTTTCTGGTATTGTGGAAGTCATGTTGAAAACCTTCCTATTTATGGTGTTTTGAGGTGCTTGCTGGTCATTCTGCAAAATACTAGAGAGAGATGTTATGACGGTATCACAGATCATTTTTCTGGCAGATATGATTTTGAGTTAGTCAAATTCTGATGATGTTGAAAGGTTTCCTCCCTGGAAGTAGCTATTGGATTTTTCTGTGCCATGAATAGCTGATTTCTTAAAATTTTGGTATCCATCAAAATGACCTAATGACTTACTGAATCAAAAGGGATGGGAACAAAGCCCCTGCATTTTTAATGTACCGCTTTACAGCAGCAGTTAGAAGAGGATTTCACATGCTTGTGTTTTCCCAGGAAAGAGAATAGGAACTCTGTCCTCAGGTCTACCCAAACAAGCTTTTGGGTGCCATGAGCCACTTAATGAATGGGAAAACAAGTAGTAAAAAATAATACAGGAAGGGGCACCTGGGTGGCTCAGTGGGTTAAAGCCTCTGCCTTCGGCTCAGGTCATGATCCCAGGGTTCTGGGATCGAGCCCCGCATCAGGCTCTCTGCTCAGTGGGGAGCCTGCTTCCTCCTCTCTCTCTCTGCCTGCCTCTCTGCCTACTTCTGTCAAATAAATAAATCTTAAAAAAAAATACAGGAAAAACGTACAAGCTATTTTAATTAATTGAACTGTGTCGTTCATACACACACACACACACACACACACACACACACATAGTTTGTCCTCAATTCAAATTATATAATTGAATCCTTGACATGCTGTCAAAATACCTGGAAATCACACTAATCAGCTAATATACAGAGAGACCCTAAGAGAGCTAGGGCAGGAAGGGGCAGGAGGGAAGTACATGCTGCTAACTTGTTGGTAAGTAAATTAAGCTGCTGCTCAAATAAACAGTGTTGCATCAATTATTTGCCTATACTTATATAGTTAGTATATAGAAGTGTCCTGAAATTGACAGTCTTCATTAGACATAGCACCGTGGAATGTTTGATACACCTGCAAACTTTTATTTCCTTTTTCCTTTGCGGAGGAAACAGGTTTTTAATTTTAGTATGCAACAAAAGCTATTGGCATTTGCATCAGTTTTAAATATTTTACTGTATGAATTTATTAGAAAATTAATAAATATAGGCTACTAGAGGTACATTGACTTCTAAACATTGAATTTAAATGTTGTGTAGCAGGATAATGCTATCAATCCCCAATATTTTTATAGATCATCTATGCAGTTTTGACATAGCAATTTTTCCATATGGTACACATACTGTACCAGTAATATAATGATTTGTTTCCGGTATTCGTAACTCTGGGCGAAAACTTTCCTTGGATCACAAAATTTTCCAAATATAGGAGGACATAATTATTTAAGTAATATCCAAAATAATTATTTTGAATAGAAATCACTTTAATAGGCAGCACATACTCCTGTACTTAAAAAAGTATTTTGATGACTCAAACAGTATGTATTAACATCAGTTTCTATATGGTGTGATGTAGATCCCTGATGTGACTCTTATGCTATCGTTGACAAGAAGATTGAATTTGAATTGCTGCTGAGCTCTCATAATAGCTTCTGAGTTGCTTACCTTTCACTCTGGTCTTACCCCTGGTTTTGACATGATGTTATTGGACATTGTTCAGAAATTCCTCTGCTCTGGACGGCATATGACTGCTGTCTCACCAACATGCATATGAGACTTTGAGAGACTTATTTGAAACATTTTTGCTTGTTTGTTTCTTTTTACTTTTGTTTCAGGTTTGTACAACATCATCTCAACTTCCTTTTCTCTCTGGTTATCACACTTTGGTTTCCTTTCTAGTTCTTACCTCATTCTCCTCTCCGGTCTTTATAGAGCTGTCTGTCAAGGTTTCTGAAGATCCCTAGCCATACATGTGAAGGATGATTAGGTAAAAAATGATTTATCATAGTCATGGAAACCAAATAGCATGAATTACTTCCTACTGTGTGGATATTCCAGATTGCCCTGTCTCCTCACTTTTTGTGTGGATGTCAGCTGTTTTTCTTCTTCTTTTTTTTTAATTTTGTGAGTGACCCCAGGATCTCTAAATCTCTAAAATGAATTCCCATTTTGCATCTGATAGCTGGAATTGATTTCTATTGCTTATCTCTCCAAAATAGTAACAGTCCCGTAATGCCTACCAGATCAAAATGGCAAAAAAACAAGTTGCCTGATGTTTAAACGGGGAGGTTTGATTAAGACTCTATCCACTTGCAGTTTAACCTTTCCTTAAGTTAAATAATCCTGAGAGGTCTTGAATAGATGAAAACAAAACAAAATAAAACAAAACCCTGGGTCCCCATAAAGCAGGATTTTTTTTCCCTATAGATATACAGTATTTTGTTCAGTGTCTGCTCCATTATCTAAAGCAGTCTCATAATCACCAGTTATTACTGAAGCAAACTATCACAAACACAACCCACAGCTTCTATTGCTTTTTGCCACAATAAAATGTCACCCTCTATTGGAATGAATATGGTGCGCATCTCTCAGTTCAGGTCCCAGAAGCTTGTACTCAGCTAGATCTGGTAATGGGGGAGGTGGCCAGGTGGTCTCATAGCACAGTGGCACAGTGCGGGAAGACATGACTAGAAAAATCACTCAGTTCTGACTACTGTACAAACCACATTCCCTGATATCCCCCTGGCTGGACAATTCTGTTATTCTTCTTTCTTTAGTATATTCTATGTCATTTTAAATAATTTCTTGCAAGTTTAATGAAATATGTTTTTTGAAATAAAGCAGATGATGAATACACACGTGTTTGCATATGCATATTTATACTAAGTGACTACAAATTGACTTGATACTTGGGGTCATTTATATGATTTTTATCATTTTTGCAATTCACACTTTTCTGGCAGATGGTCACATTGCATTTCTGTCCATACAAGCTGTCTGTTTCTCTGCAGATCTATCTGGAACGATCTATTTTTCCTCTTCTTATTTGTTTATTCTTATTATGCAAGAGCTTGGAAACCATACAACTAAATTATGTAATATTGATTCAATGTAATAAGAACTAGGATCTCAGAAAATGAGAGTCACTGTTATTAATATTGTGTGTGTTTCACTGTGTGTGATATGTAATATTGTTTCATAACTCAGAATACTTTTAGGCTCATGTGCTGGCTCCTAAGTCTGTCCTTTATTAACCCACATTTTTAAATAACTGAATCAGAATGGTGAGTTAATCTGCTTCCTTATGTTTGTTATTTATACCAAACCTCTGAGGTGATCAAGATAGGAATTACCTGTAGGGAGTTTAAGTGTCTTGCTGATGGTCACAAGACAGGTTTCGCGGGCACCTAAAAAATTTTAATTATTGCCGCAGCTAGATTCTTCTTTTTCTTTCCTTTTTTTTTTTTTTTTTTTTTAATTTTTTTTGGCCGCCACAGTGTCTGGGTGTTTTTTGCTGTTAAGGCTTGCACCTGCAACCTTCTGGAGAGGATTGTCTTTGGGTATCTGTACAGAAAACCTGAAGTGCTTGGGAATCTTTGCCCACTGGGAGATACAATCTCAGCCCTTTTATCTCAAGATGGACAGACTTTAATGTGCAATTTATATTTCAGTTTTTCCTTCAAGAGATTAGGCTGAGACTGAGAGTTTACCTAAAATCCACACTCTCTAGCTTCTTTTTTTTCCTTGTAGTATTATGCTGACCCATCTTGAGGCCTGCGGTAAAAGGAAAACTGTATACCCATATGTATACTTATCAAAATACTCTCCTATTTCTTAAACCAAGTAGAAGTTAATATAAGCTTTACAGTTAAGAAATGACAATAGATAAAGTCCTGTGTTATTCCATCTCTTTGCATAAAATTCCCAGCTGTCAACATGGTTATTGGGCAGGAGGGCTGGGAACTCCGGGCTGATGGAAATGGCTATTCTTATTGCACAATAGAACAGGGTCATAAAACAGAGAACAACACAGCAGGCTACCTTCATTGAAAAATTGACATTTTGTTCATCATGCCTTTTTTTTTTTTGGTTACTATTTTTGTTGTATGTATAATCTGGCGTTAGAGTAGATTTGTTTTTTTTACAAGATTTTATTTTTAAGTAATCTCCACACCCAATGTGGGACTCGATCTCAAAATTCTGAGACCAAGAGTTGTACACTCTTGGTCTCAGAATTTTGAGCCAGCCAGGTTTTTTTTTTTTTTTTAAGTTTTTATTTAAATTCTAGTTGGTTGACATATAATATAGTATTGATTTCAGGAGCTACTAAATGAGTGGTTTATCACTTATACATAATATCCAGTGCTCATCACAACACATGCCCTCCTTAATACCTATCACCCATTTAGCCCATACCCTGCCTTATCGCCCCTCTGTCAACCCTCACTTTGTTTTCCTATAGTTAAGAGTCTCTTATGGTTTGCCTCTCTCTCTCTTTCTTCTTTCTCTCTCCTTATGTTCATCTATTTTGTTTCTTAAATTGCACATATGAGTGAAATCATATGGTATTTGTATTTCTCTGACTGACTTATTTTGCTTAGCATAATACACTCTAGGTCCAACCATGTCATTGAAAATGGCAAGATTTCTTTCTTTTTGATGGCGGAATAGTATTCCATTATATATAAATACCACTTCATCTTTCTCCATTCATCAGTCAATGGATGCTTGCACTCTTTCCATAATTTGGCTATTGCTGATAATGCTGTTATAAACATCGGGGTGCATGTGCCCCTTCGAATCAGTATTTTTGTATACTTTGGGTAAATACCCAGGACTGCAACTGCTGGATCATAAGGTAGTTGTATTCTTAACTTTTTGAGGAAGCTCCATATTGTTTTCCAGAGTGGCTGCACCAGTTTGCATTCCCACCAACAGTGTATGAGGGTTCCCCCTTCTCCACCTCCTCACCAACATCTGTTGTTTCCTGTGTTGTTAGTTTCAGCCATTCTAATAGGTTGAGAAGTGACATCTCATTGTAGTTTTGATTTGTATTTCCCTGATGACGAATCATGTTGAGCATCTTTTCATGCATCTGTTAACCATTTGTACGTTTTCTCTGGTTTATTCATTTCTTCTTCCCATTTTTTAACTGGATTTTTTGTTTTTTTGGGGTGTTGAGTTTTTGCTAAAGATTGCTTTACAGATTTTAGGTACTAACCCTTTATCAGGTATGTCATATGCAAATATCCTCTCCGAGTTCCGTAGGTTGCCTTTTAGGGTTGTTTGATTGTTTCCTTTGCTTTGAGAAGCTGTAGTATCTTTTCTTATCAGTTTAATATCATTGATCTTGATTAGTGCGTTTCATGGCATACCCTTGCATTTTGCACCTAAGGCTAAAACCTTACTTTTTCACCTACACCCAGCTCTTGCTTTCCTGTCCTGCTTCCCAGACTCCCTTTTCTGGTTTCTACTGGGAACTCATCATTACTCATCATTTGGCTCCTCTGTCTGTGTTTTCTGTTAATGCGCATTGCTAGAAGACTGAGGCAAATCTTCATTTCAAGGGCAGTTCTGGAAGAACCTGATCTAAAATAGTGAATATGCAGGACTTACATTATATCACAGATGGTGGACTCTTGGCCACTATTCTTTCTATAACATTTGACTTTGCTTGTTCAATGATTTTTCTGCTGCTGATCAAGTTCATTTCAAATGTATACACTGCTTATATCTTAGAAGAAATAAATTCATCTTTTTATACAATTTATAATAATTGCATTTGCTTTACATAGAAGTCAGCATTTATATTTTTGTCCCCATGAACACTATGAGTTATATACAATTGAATGCACGATTGATTTACATTCTACTGTTTATGTTTCCAAATCAGTCTTCTCACTGTAAACAAACATTTGCTGCTCTATAATCCTAACCACCTTAGACAGTATTAGAAACAAACAAGCAGACATTTGTTGCTAGTCAGATTAGGACACTTTATTTCAGAGTATAAATCAAGGTATATTAAAAAGACAAATTCATTTTCACTAACTAAATAAAAATGAAACTTACCATAACAATAAAAAGATACTGTAGTTTAGATTTTGTGCCATTAAATCAGAACAAACAAAAATGCTTACTCTAGAAGAATTTTATATCCTCAGGAACTGTGTCCATTTATGTAATGAATTAGATAGAATAAAGTAAAATGTGTGCAAGGTGTTTAAATTTTGTGGACATATGACACCAAATGATCAGTGTAAGTGAATTTTAGATATTTCACGTGGCTAAAATACCTTATTAAGTTACAAACTTTAAACTCAAAAGACTCACAAGCCTTTTGCATATAATTCATTCCGTACACAAATAGAAGGACTGCAGCTTTCAGATATCCGGAAGGAAACCAAAAGACACAGGTGGGAGATGGCTAAGTACGGGGGTGCTTCACCAAGCCCACTAGGGGGAGTTTCAGTATTTGAATGTGGTATCATGGGGTTTGCCATATGCTCAACCAGACCAGCCAGGAAAACTAGTGGAAATTGAATCTTTGAAGGATGGATCTCATACTTGTTTTTTAAACCATTAAATAAGGCTCTCAAAGCAGATTTCTTACTCTTAAAATCTTAAATTTCTCTTATCAAAGGGGTTCTGTTGGCTTTTTATTTATTAATCTAATACTGAGCTAATGCTGATGAATCAATTAATCTACTTATTTATTCACTTAATAAAATTTTATTGTATGATTTCTCTGTGCTAGATACGGTACTATTATCCAAGAGACCAACAAATAGGCAAAGTTAAGCAAAATTTTTGCCTTTAGGAAATTTGCAATTCTGTGGAGGGAAAAAAAAGTTTACAAAAGAGCCTTATCATTATTGTGATAGGAGACTACAAGGTTCAGTGCAGCATATTCAAGAGCATGTTATTCATTTTTCAAGGTCAGGAAAATGTCATTATCTAAAATCTGAAACTTAAAATATGAATAAGAATTTAGCTATGTCAAGTTGGATGGTTGAATGGGGGAGGCAGGGATAACATATGGATGAAAACGAAAATTCTACATGATTAGAGCGTGGGAACATAAGGAAGGGAAAATGAAGATCACTGTGAATTTTAGTTTTTTGATACAATGTTGTCATTCATAACATTTATTCAAACAGTCATTGAATTTATAAAATTTTATCTTTAAAAAATTTTTATCTTCAATTACTGTTAGATTGCTGTAATAAACTCCTAATTAGTCTCCTTAAATTTAGAATACACAATGGAATTTTGGATGCTGGCAAATATGGATTTGAGAAAAATGTCCACAAAGTTAGATGAGAAAGGAAAGTAAAGGGTAGGGAGGACAATGTAGAGAAATAATGAGATGGAAAGCCTTAATTATGTAAAGAAAAGGTGTAACTTACTGGGATAAAATAATTGGAGAATTAAGATGGTTTGACCAAATGAAACAGTTCAGTGGGTGATGGTAATGTTTAAGGTATGGTCATGGATGCATGTAGTGGAAGTGGAAGAAAAATAAAAACTTTTCCCAGAGATGAAGAAGTTATAAATGGAGAAGTCAAGGCATTGACAAGATTGTTCACACAGAAACTGAGTCATCCAGAAATAGGAAGAACCTGGAGTAGAAAGGATGCCTTTTATTTTTATTATTTTTATTTTTATTAATTATTTTTATTAACATATAATGTATTATTTGCCCCAGGGGTACAGGTCTGTGAATCGTCAGGCTTACACATTTCACAGCATTCACCATTTCACATACCCTCCCCAGTGTCCATAACCCAACCACCCTCTCCAAACCCCTCTCCCAGCGGCAACCCTCAGTTTGTTTGTGAAATTAAGAGCCTCTTATGGTTTGTCTCCCTCCTGATTCCATCTTGTTTTGTTTTTTCTTTCCCTATCCCCCAAACCCCCAATTTGCCTCTCAAATTCCTCATATCAGGGAGATCATATGATAATTGTCTTTTCTGATTGACTTATTTCGCTCAGCATAATACCCTCTAGTTCCATCCAAGTCATTGCAAATGGCAAGATTTCATTTCTTTTGATAGCTGCATAGTATTCCATTTTGTGTGTGTGTGTGTGTGTGTGTGTGTGTGTGTGTGTGTGTTATCACCTTTATCCATTCATCTGTTGATGGACATCTAGGTTCTTTCCATAGTTTGGCTATTGAGGACATTGCTGCTATAAACATTCAGGTGCATGTGCCCCTTCGGATCCCTACATTTGTATCTTTAGGGTAAATACCCAGTAGTGCGATTGTTGGGTTGTAGGGTAGCTCTATTTTCAACTTTTTGAGGAACCTCCATGCTGTTTTCCAGAGTGGCTGCACCAGCTTGCATTCCCACTAACAGTGTGGGAGGGTTCCCCTTTCTCCACATCCTTGCTAACATCTGTCATTTCCTGACTTGTTAATTTTAGCCATTCTGATTGGTGTGAGGTGGTATCTCATTGTGGTTTTGATTTGTGTTTCTCTGATGCTGAGTGATATTGAGTACATTTTCATGTGCCTCTTGGGCATCTGGATGTCTTCTTTGCAGAAATGTCTGTTCATGTCTTCTGCCCATTTCTTTTTTCTTTTTTTTGAAGATTTTATTTATTTATTTGAGAGAGAGACAGTGAGAGAGAGCATGAGCGAGGAGAAGGTCAGAGGGAGAAGCAGACTTCCCTTGGAGCTGGGAGCCCAATGTGGGACTTGATCCCGGGACTCCGGGATCATGACCTGAGCCGAAGGCAGTCATCCAACCAATTGAGCCACCTAGGCGTCCCTTCTGCCCATTTTTTGATTGAACTATTTGTTCTTTGGGTGTTGAGTTTGATAAGTCTTTTTAGATTTTGCATAGTAGCCCTTTATCTGATGTGTCATTTGTGAATTTAAAAAAAGATGCCTTTTATTTTTATAAAGGGGAAGGAAGATGGTAGTTGGGAGTGATTTAACAAATATGGATACAGAAGACAGTAAATGCAGATAATGCACACCATCCCAAGAATAGTAGTATTTTTTACTAGAGATTGACTGATGAATGTTCTTGAAGATATGTTGAAGTTAGAAAATATCATCATGGCTGTATTTTGATACTGAAATACCATCTATGAGGAATCTATAGTGAAAGAAACTCTTTCACTCTAAAAAGCTTTCATAAACCAATCATGAGGTACTCTCATATTTTTATTACATGATTATATTAAGTATTTGAAACAGTTTGATTTTGCTACATCCAAATATGAATATTTGAATTTTTTTATTATTAATTTATTCAGCAAATAGGATTTGATGTATACCATTTGATGAGACTATTGGGAATGCCTCAGTTGTTCATATGTAACAGAAATATCAAAATCCTTAGGTCATAAGTTTTTAACTAGGATTATGTTGAATAATGCAATTAAAGAACACAGTGTAATGCAAAATTGAACAGTGATCAGGAAAATGATTTATTTTATCAAGGTTGTTAAGAGAAATAGAATGTACTAAGTCACTACATTAATATGAAAAGTATACACATGACAAAAACATTATGGGTACATAGACTGAATGTTTGTGTCCTCCCCAAATTCATCTGTTAAGTTCTAATGCCCACTGTGATGGGATCTGAAGGTAGGCCTTTAGCAATTGATTAGGGCATACATATAGAATCCTCATGAATGGAGTTAGTACCTTTATAAAAAAGACCTTGAGGGATCCCTCTGCCCTTCTGCCAGGTGAGATTACTGCTAAAAGATAGCAGTCTATGAACCAGGAAGGAAGCTCTGACCAGACGTGGAATCTGTTAGCACCTTGATCTTGGGCTTCCCAGCCTTCGAAAACACTGAGAAATACATTTCTGTCATTCATAGGCACCCAGTCTATGGTACTTTTGTTATAGCAGCCCAAAGGGACTAAGATAATAGATAAACAGATAAGAAAAGGAAGATAAGACTGTAGAATTTTATATTTTTATGACCACAAGCACAAGGCATACTAAAAAGGTGGTTTGAATAAATACGCTAGGCAACAGACACATGAAGAGATGCTCAATATCACTCATCACCAGGGAAATACAAATTAAATGAGATAACACCTCACCCCTATCAGAATGGCAAGATTAAAAACTCAAGAAACAACAAGTGTTGGCAAGGATGTGAGAAATGGATGGGAGAAAAAGGAACACCTGTGTAGTTTTGATAAAAATGTAAACTAGTGTACCACTGTGTAAGACAGTAAAGAGGTTCCTCAAAAAATTAAAAACATAACTACCTTATGATCCAGTAATGGCACTATTGGGTATTGACCCAAAGAATATGAAAACACTAATTTGAAGGATGTATGCACCCCTATGTGTGTTGCAACATTATTTACAAAAGCCAATTATGGAAGCAGCCCAACTGTCCACCAATAGGTGAATGGATAAATATGTGAGATATATATAGATATAGTTATATATATATATCTCTACATATATATATCTACCTATATATCTATATATCTGAATATATATACATAAGTACACATACGATGGAATATTATTCAGTCATAAAAGAAAATGAAATCTTGCCATTTGCACCAACATGGGTGGATCTAGACAGTATAATGCTAAGCAAAATAGGCTGGTTAGAGAAAAGCAAATACCATATGATTTTGCTTATATGTGGAATTTTTTTAAAAGATTTTATTTATTTATCAGAAAAAGAGAGAGCAAGAGAGCAAGCAAGCAAAGTAGGGGGAATGGGAGGCAGAGGGAGAAGCAGCCCCCCCCACACACTGAGCAAGGAACACAATGTCAGACTCTATCCCAGGACACTAGCATCATGACCTGAGCCAAAGGCAAATGCTTAAACAACTAAGCCATGCAGGTGTCCCACTTACATGTGAAATTTAAGAAGCAAAACAGGAAGGAAGAAGACACAAACCACAAAATAGATTTATAACCATGGAGGACAAACTATTACCATAGGGGAAGTATGTGGAAGGATGGGTGAAATAGGTGATGGGGTAAAGATGAGCACTGAGTAATATATGGAATTGCTGGATCACTATAGTGTAAACCTGAAACTAATGTAACACTGAAAATAAATATGGTAGAATTAAAATAAAATAAAAAATAAATACATTATAAGAAATATAGACATAAATATCAGAAGAGAAAATTAAAAGGGTTTTAAATTGTTTCCTCTTAGAAGGGGTCATTTGGAGTGAAGAGAAGCTACCTACAGTTGTTAGAATGGCTCTCATCAAAAGACAAAAGGCAATGTTGTTGAGAATGTGGAGAAAAGAACACCCTGTGCACCATAGTGGGAATCCAAGTTGGTGGAGCCAATTGGAAACAGTACAGAGACCTCCCCCAAATTAAAAATAGAACCACTGTATGATCCATCAATCCCACTTGCAGATATATGTCCAAAGGAAATGATAATAAGATATTGAAGAGAAAACTGCTTTCCTGTGTCCATTGTACATTATTCAACTACAGCCAAAAAATGGAAACAACCTGTGTCCATCAATGGATGAATAGTATATATTATACACATCTATACTATATATATATGTATGTGTATGTATACATGCATAGTATATGTATGTATGTATATATAAACATACACGGTGTATATGAATATACATATACATGATTTAGACATCTCTCTCTATATATAGATATTATCTGTATATCTCTCTCATATCTATAGATAGATATACACCCCTCCCCCCACGAAATATTCAGCCATGAGAAAGAATGAAATCCTGACATTTACAACAACATGAATGGACCGTGAGGGCATTACGCAAAGTTAAAGAAAGTCAAACACAGAAAAACAAATACTACATGTTATCACTTATATCTGGAATCCTCCCCCCTTCAAAAAAGACAAAATCATTGAAACAGAGGTTATAAAAGTAGCTGGAGATTGGGAAAACAGGGAGAGTTGGTAAGAGGTTACAAACTTTCAGCTATAGGATGAATAAGTTCTGAGGATCTAATGTAAAATATGGTGATTAAGTTGTTGACACTACATTGTATAGATTAAATTTACTAAGAAAGTAGAACTTAAATATCCTCACCAAAGAAAGGAAGAAAAGAAGGAAGGAAGGAATGAAAGAAGGAAGGAAGGAGGGAAGAAAGAAAGAAAAAGGAAGAAAGGAAAGAAGGAAGGAAGGAAGGAAGGAAGGGGTAGGGGCGAAGGAAGGAAGGAAATAAAGAAAAAAAAAAAGAAAAGGGGACAAATATGTGAGGTGATGATGGATGGATTAGTTAACTAGATGGAGATGGAGGAAAGAAATCCTTTCACAATGTACCTGTATATCAGATCAACATGATGTACACTTTAAATATCTTGGGGCACCTGGGTGGCTCAGTGGGTTGAGCCTCTGCCTTAGGCTCAGGGTCCTGAGATCCAGCCCAGCATCAGGCTCTCTGCTCAGCAGGGAGCCTGCTTCCTCCTCTTTCTCTGTTTGTCTTTCTGCCTACTTGTGATCTCTGTCTGTCAAATAAATAAATAATTAAAAAATCTTACTATATGCCAATTATACCTTAATAAAGCTGAAAGAAAAATTTTTATTGTTTTGAAATCTATGTCTGTTACTGATTATATATATAAATAAATGTGTGCTTGTATCTATCTATCTATCTATATATATATATATTTTTTTTTTTTTTTTTGAGAAAGAAAGCATGTGTGCAAGTGGTGGGGGGAGGAGCAAAGGGAAAGGGAGAGAGAGAATCTTTTTTTTTTTTTAAGATTTTATTTTTTTATTTTAGAGAGAAAGCTGGAGCAGGGAATGGGGGAGGGGCAAAGGGAGAAGCACTCTTCCCCCTCTGCAGGGAGCAAGAAGAGGGGCTCAATCCTGGGACCCTGGGATCATGACCTGAGCCAAAAGCAGATGCTTAACAAACTGGGCCAGCCGGGTGCCCTTAGGGAGAGAGAGAATCTTAAGCAGACTCCATGCTCCATGCCCAGCCTGGAGCCTGACATGGGGCTCAATCTCAAGACCTTGGGCTCATGACCTGAGTCAAAATCAAGAGTTAGATGCTTAACTGATTGAGCCACCCAGGCTTTCCACTGATAAAGTAATTTAAAAAATATTTTAAATAGTTATGATAAAAGTCAAGTAAGGAAATTAGTTAATTCCCAGTATAACTGAAACTACTGCACATATTTTTAGAAAAAAAATTCAAAACTTATTTTTTATAAGGGAGGTAAAATAAGGGTAAATTTTG
The DNA here is from genome assembly GCF_002288905.1 of Enhydra lutris kenyoni. NCBI lineage: Eukaryota > Metazoa > Chordata > Mammalia > Carnivora > Mustelidae > Enhydra > Enhydra lutris. The sequence goes on along the minus strand of NW_019154098.1, from coordinate 25,834,732 downwards.
AAAAACAATAATTCTCTGTTTTAGTATAACAGCTGTGCTCTAAGCATATAAATTATTAATCTAGCACTTTCAGTCATGTTTCCTAAATAAAATTCCCTTATGTGATGAAAGAAGTGAACCCAAACTAATGATCAATATAGATAAACCGTATTCACTTACTAAGAATTACTTTTAAATTTTGTACTTATTTTAAGAAAAAAATAATAGTCCGGAGACAGAACAGAATCTAATCTGTGAAACATACACATTATATGACTTACATGTCATGTGAGTTATAAATAAGATGCTATGTAAGAATAGATGCATTTCTATTGTGTTAATCACCCAGAATTTGGAGGCTTGTTTCAAAATTAGTGTTATACCTAGAAATATATTTGCTATAAAAATCAAATGAGTAACTCTTAATATCAAAGTTATTTAAATAGATAGTATGAGCAGACATAGTACGGAAAAATACTATAAACATGTGTTAGCCCTTGAAGATGTGCAAATTTAAAAGGAGTTTTCCCTTCTGCTCGCAGGAGGTTGGCAAAATGTTTGTTAATAATGCATGTTGGAGGAGCGCCTGGGTAGCTCAGTGGGGTAAGCCTCTGCCGTAGGCTCAGGTCCTGATCTCAGGGTCCTGGGATCGAGCCCTGCATTGGGCTCTATGCTCAGCAGGGAGCCTGTTCCCCCCCCCCCACCCTGCCTGCCTTGCTGACTACTTGTGATCTCTCTCTCTCTCTCTCTCTGTCAAATAAATAAATAAAATCTTAAAAAACAATAATGCATGTTGGTGAAAGTGTAGGGGAAAACTGAGAATCTTGTATATTAGTGAGATAGCAATTTCTCCACATTTTTTTGGTAGGCAATTTTGTATAATATAGCAAATATTATAAATATTCATACAATTTACCTAGCAATCCTCTAATGTCTGTCCTTGAGAGATTACTCCCACAAATACATTGCATCCAGAATAAATATATTCAGTGCAACTTGGAAATCATGAAAAATAGAAAACACTCAAATATTGATCATTATTGAATTAAATAAAATATGGCAACTTTTTACAATAGCATACTATGTCATAATAAAGAAAAAATGAGGGAGATAACTATAAATGGATATGAAGTAATTTCCAGCACACATTCTTAGGTAAAATAAAAAAATACAGAGTATAATTCTTTTATGTGTATTAAATCTGTTTCTAAATAGAGGAAAAAGTGCATCAAACAATTTTAAGTGTTTGCCTCAATAGTACATTTTCACTTTTTGGAGAGCAAATTGTCTATGATGAAAAATTTATATTGATGGATCATGTTACAAATGTAAACCTCTTAGATCATAATCTTAATCTCTGTTGGAACAACTTTTATCAAAATATATTTCTCTCTTCAACATATCAGTTCCCTTAAGAGTATTATACATAAAAAGATGCTATGAATAGGCAAGGAAAAACCATCACCAAGATGAAGCTCCTCTCTGAAAATTTATTTAAATTAGTAGATCTCCTATATTTAATTATTAGTATTTGTTATTGCTTTTTGCCACATGTTATGCATAAAAATGAATATATCTTCTGCCTCTGTTGTTCTCTCTGTACCACTTAATGGAAGTGATAAAAAAGTGAGTGGACATAACTTTTCAGCAAATAGCATATTTAATTATTATTATAGTAAATCATTGATCTTCCCTGGTGACAGAGACCAACTATTCTCACTGGGATGTGGATAGAAAGTCCTGAAATAGGATGGATGTGTTTCCCTTCATGTTTAAAGATTTCTAATTATGGCACATGCATCCTTTACATAATAAATCAACATTAATGATAGCAATCAATAGTGGCAGTGTGCATTCATTTATTATCTCAGTGGATATTTTCTTCCAGAGTGTGGTACAAATAACACAAAAGTGTAATTTACTATCATCCGACAGCATAATCAAAGAAATCTGACAATATCTCGGGGGAAAAAAATGATTTGAATCAAGTTTTATTTTTACTGTTACAACATTATTTCTCAAAAGCTAATTCTTTGTCTAAATCCATTCAACTTGACCACCTTCTGACTTTTATCCGAGGAACTATTTCATTTCTATAAATTACAGGTATTTCTGAGCAAGTTTAAAGAAAAATATTAGGATATACTACATGAAAGCAGATAACATATAATTAATTAACCCTAGAAAAATCATGGTAATTCACACATCTTTACCTCGCCTTGTGAAATAGACCTGTGTGTGTGTCTGCGTGTGTGTGTGTCTCACATACCATAAGCAAACCTTTGGATATTGAACTGTTATTGTCCCATCCATTGACCTTGATTCAGAAAGAGTGACATTAATACCCAAATAGATTCAAGGAAGGTGAAAAACTATTCCTCTTGTTTGAGAGAATAAAATATAGTATACTGAGAACAAACTCCTCGGTTATTTTTTTCACGTTACTTTGACTAAATAAGCAAATCTGCTTATTTCATTAAACATATAATTACCTTGTGCTAGTTAATCCGGTTTCATCCTTTCCTTTCCATATGCACATATCCCTTAAAGTCTCCTAGAGACCTGCAGTTTAGTTATAACGTTTGTGGATTATTCTAGTGTTTACATCTCTCTTCCTAACTTCTTTCCTCCCAGCTAACTTCTTTCCAATGTTGCCAACAACCATAAATTCAGCGTATGCCTGAAATTATTCTTCTGCAAACTACATTTTTCTATGTTCTCCATTTTGTTCATGACATTACCATCTTTCCAATAATTCAGACTTAATAGGGTCTTATTAGTACCTTTCTTCTTTCCCATTCAATCCCATTAACACAGAGTGAATGGCTTTCATGTTTCCACTACTGAGAGACACCAAGATTTTAAGCCACATTCTGTTGTCTTATACTTTTTGATCTGGCGGGAAAGGCAGACAACCAAAAAGTTACTGTCCTTTAAGATAATGTTGTATAAATATCCAGAAGCAGTGTGATAGCATATTCCAGAAACTTGTAATTGATTTTGGGGGATATGAGGAGAGACAAGAAGAGACTGAGCAGAAGTCAAGGAAGTCTTCCCATCTATTACCATAGTACACCAAGTACTGACAGTTGCATCTCTGGAAGATTCCTTGCTTCTCTCATGCATTCTACCATTTAAAGAAATAATTCTAATTGAGGCTCGCATTACACGTAGAATACAATCATCATCTCTTATCTAAGTTGCACTTTTAATGGTTTCATTTACCCACCATCAACCACTAAAGCAGATGGTCATCCTCAGAAATTCAATAGTAGCCTCATTATTCCCATCACTTCATGTCATCCCATACACATTTTATCATCTCACATTATCACAAGAAAGGTGAGTGCGATACAATGAGATATTTTGAGAGACAGAGTGACAGAGCATATTCACATAACTTCTAGTACAGTATATTGCTATAATTGTTCCATTTTATTATTATTGCTGTTAATCTCTTATGGTGCCTAATTTATAAATTTATAAATTATTAATTATTAATTTATAAATTAAACTTTATTATAAGAATGAATGAATATATATACATATATGTATGTGTGTGTGTATATATATATGTATATATATACACATACATATATACACACACACATACATATATATAGTTTGGTACTATCCGCGGTTTCAACCATTCACTGGGGGTCTTGGAACATATCCCCCAAGGACAAGGAGGGACTACTGTACATTGTTGCAAAAGCACAAAGATTCTTTTCCTCTTATTTCTATTTTATTCCTGTATACTCTTTCACAGGAGTGTCAGTTGTTAGTCATCTTGGTATTTTCTATATACTTGCTCTTAATACTCCCCTATTAGATAAGCTGAAATGTTTCCTACTGCTCACAGTCTATTATTCAGTCCATAGACTGACCTTATTGTACAAGTCCAATTCACACTTTCTAAGGTTGTTCCATCAAATATGGCAGTCACCAGACACATCCGGATATTGGAATTTCAAGTTAAAGTAATTACTAATAAATATAATTATAAATTTAGTTCCTTGGTCACCCAAGCCACATTTCAGGTTTCAAAAGGTGTATGTGGCCCGTTGCTATTGCATTGGATCACACGTACAGTGAATATTTCATCCTTTCAGAAAGTTCTATTATACAGTGCTGATCTAATTTCTCACAGAACTGAAGTAATTTTTTTTCCCTCTAGGTACCTTTTAAGTGCCTCACCCGTGTGACTTTGCGCCCTCTGATTTTTCTTCCTCAAATGGCTTTTCTTCTATTTCTCTTGGTTTAGACAACATTTATCTTTTAAGATCCAGTTCAAGATCATTTGATTTCTCCTCTGTAAAATTTTTCCTGATCCCTATGCCCAGAAGTGAGTTTTCATTACCTGATTTTCACAATTTTTCAGTCTTGCTTTGACATTTACACTTTATATCTTGCATTATAGATATTGGTGTATGTCTTATTTATCTACTTGAGTGTATGCTCTCTAGCCACAATATTTTATATATGTTCCCATTTTCTACATCTACCACATTCTTGCTATATAATCGAGTATTTATTAAATGATCAGATTATAGTTGAGTTTGTCTTAGATTTTACTTGTGACATTCATATCTATAATTTCTTTTAATCTTGAGCAAAAGATTTGGAAAGAGAACACTTGGAGGCTTATGATAAAATATCTGAAGGATTGTAATGTTATTACTTTTATGTACTTGAACAAAGACAAAATGCTTAAAAATATAATTAATCCATTATCTCTCAATGAAAGAACATGTAATTAGTCTATGAGAGGTTTAGGAAAATCCCTACTGGCAAAAACTAGCAGCATTAAAAAAAGTCAAGAAATAGGTTCAGTCAACTTTTCATTCTACTTTGATATTTATTTTCAAAATATTGATAATCCAGGTGCCTTGTAATCTGATTTCCAATTAAACCACTTTTCTTCTCAAAGATGCTTTTTATCAGGTGGCCTTGTGTTTTCAGTACTTTCAACTTGTTTTCAAACACATCAGTGTTTCTTCTAGATCATTTCAGTCAAACAAATTCCTAAAAATAAAGATTTCAATGGTCTGATTATGTCTTAAATCATATGAATCTTAGTCTACAAACTCCAATGTGCAAGAAATGTAATTTAATTTAATTTTCTTATAACTATACCATGTCAAGCAGGAGTCCTTATTCTACCACATATTACACTCATAATTACTGTTAGCTCAGAATGTTTGCATTTTCCTAAGACTTTGTGTAAGTTCTGGAGGACTTAGGAAGTGCAAAACCATGGCTGGAGAGATAAGTGGTAGTGGTTGGTTCATAAGCAACTTGATTCTCATTCACATAGGTGTTCCTACCTAACTGTTTGATACAGGATATTTATCCATATTAGTTGCCTCTATGCTATTCTTGACCCCTAATCAAAAGTTCCTCCTTCTTTGATTCACCCTCTGTATCATATATGTTCCTCTCAGGGGCACAGAAAACATTCTAATCTGTACTTCCCCTGTGTGGCCATTGGAAACTTACATCGTGGTTCAAAGTCCTTTACTATAGTGTGTCATTTTTGGTGATATAGTAAACATTTTATTTCTCCTGATCCTAGCTGCTGGGAATTCTGAGACCATGTCAGGATTTTTTTCTAGGGGAAAAAGTTGTTAGCCACTTTTATTCTATTGCTTCTGCCTTGTGTTAGTTACAGACAATACTGATTTTTTTGCCCCACACTAGGATTTTCCTGAAAATAGGAGCATAGTACATCTCTGCTCCTTATGGCTGAAAATCTGGTGGAGCTCCGCAGTCTTCTCTTATGTAAAGCTGGGACTTCAATTGGATTTCGGTGGAAGACATGATTAAGGACCATCTATATTTCAACTGACTTTTTTTTTCTTCTTTGTGGAGACCACCAGCCTGCCTAGTCTACTATTGCACACATTACTTCTCTAAGGAATATTTTTTTTAAACTTGAAAGTGAATAACTGATTTCCATGCTTTGCTATATGTCAGTTCACAAATTGGCTCCATCCAAAGAAAGCAAGTGAAGACTGAAGAAAGAGGCAGACCATTCCAGATTGGTAGATGACCATGGCCAATCTACCTAAGATGGTGGCAATGTTGGGCATTACCTTGTTTAATGCATGTGGCTTTTTTACTGGCCATACTGGGCTGTTGAAACACAACGGGCAGAGCGCACAATACTCACTTGGTGCAGTTCTTGGATAGTTTCTCTTACTTCCCATTGCTCCACAGGCAACTTATATTGGTTGACAGTTACCACTCTGAAGGCAGTAGACTTACTGGTTCCCAGTTTTTCCTCAACACTAGTAATCAAACTAGTGGAAAGTGGAATTCACCAATAAAGCTTTGCACAGAGTTTGACCTTGTAGAATATCAATGCCCAATATGTTCACTGGTATTGCAGAGATAAAAATATTGTGTTCTGTTGGGGAAGAATGCCCCTTTTGCAGTGTCAGACTCCCCTGACCATAACTATTTGCCCTTTGTATCCTTTGATGGTGCCAAGGGGGTCAGAAAATTTCTGAGGGTTACAATATATTGAGTATATTTGTCTTCAGTATAAACCAGAGTCATAATCTTTTATTTCTGGGACATCAGTGAATAGTGAACTCAACATGAGGACTCCAATCACTTCCAATGGCCCTCATCTGGAGACAATGTTGGCCTGCATCCTATATCTAGGACATAGAAAACACCCACCCTGAATAGGACTGTATCTCAGAGGCTTCTGCTAGGCCAGAGAGGGCATGGGGAATGATAGGGCAAGTGGGATAGGTCTGAGGTTTTAAAGCTTTCCATAGGCTGACCAACAGAGCATTGGGCTGCCGGTATACTTTTTTAGGTGGTATCCCAGCAGCGATAACATCAAACCATTATTTGCTTCCAGGTTACTTTTACCAGACCCTTTACAGCTGATAGGGATAGCCTTTTGGCTTTTTGAGTTTCCTCTTTGACTTGTGTCTTTCCCACAGCATGTACCCATTCCAAGGGTTCATCAGTTTCTCCCAATCAACAGTGGATTGCCCAACAACATAAATGTCTTATTCCCATGACCGGGGTCACCATGAATATCGGAGTCCTACACCAAGTGCTGGGGTCAGACTGAAGTGTCCTGCATTAACTCCTGCAGGGAATACAGCCCAATCAGGGCCTTCAAAGATAGGGACATAAGTGGCCTGTCTCACTCCCAACTCCCTAACCCTGCTGTAGACTTCCAGGTCCCGTATGCCCAGGGAGATCCTCCTCATTAGACTAAGCCTCCTTGTAGGATGGAATAATCAATCTATAAGGGACTGAGTGTCCTGAAACTCCCAAGAGCCATGCAGGCACTGCCAGAGGATGGGGGGTATGGTGATAATGCTCATTTTCTCTGCCCCCTGTATACGAGAGAAATGCCACTGTCCCCAATCCCAGTGTATCCCATAGGTGCTTTAATCATGTCTGGATGTTTTTCCTGGCCTTTTGCTGGGAGTTGGCAGTTATATCCTGAACTGGCGGCTGGCTTGGGGTTGTCACTGTGCTTTTGCTTTCTCTTGTATTAGAAATCAGAAGGCAGGGGACATTTCATCTCATTGTCAGTCACTTTCTCAGGGATTCCACCTCTTAACGTCTTATTCATGCTTTGCCACAAACGTTCGGACCATGCTCTGTGACAGCTTGCACCCTCTTAACTTTACAAAACGCATGGTAAATTCTCCAACTTATTATCCTGCTCTCCCACCTTGTCTGCCACCCTCTAAACTAGTAGAATAGTGAATACCCGCAGGTCCTTCTCTAACATGAGCTCTTCTTCCCAATTTCTAAGTGGAGCTTCGACTCCTAATCGGTCATCGAGATCCAACAGAACTGCCCACCGCGCAGCCGTGGTTTCCTCTTGAGGACTGTGCCCTGCGCGGTTCCCACCAGCTGTGCAGACAAGCGGGCGTTTCCTGTGGTTCCAAACTCACGCGAGGTCCAGGGGCGTCCAACATACGGGTCACTGCTCCTCCCGGGAAGGTCGAGGGCCCGCCCAGGATTGCTCTCCTGATTCCTCTCTCCTAAGATCCTCGCTGGCTTGCCAGCTGTGAGTTTGCGAACTGGGTCCTGCAGGTGGAGAGCTGGTAGGGACACAGACAGAGGCAGACCACTCCAGACTCCTACGTGGCCGTGTGGATAAGCGAGGGTGATTACATACCAGGCTTCTCCTGGGCCATGCAAGAAGAGCAGATCTCCCCACCGCCGGCAAGCATTATGAAAGTTTATATAGAGGCCTTAACGGGCTTCAGTCACATGTGCCATCCAGAGGGCCCGGGCACATTAGTATCTGGAGGCTGTGTGCTTGAAGAAGGCTCAAAACTGCGGGAATGGTAGGCAGAACATGCATTCCAAGGACTAGGGAAGGAGTGAGGAGTCTCCAAACGCCCTTGTCCAGCGCACAGGTCAACGGGTGGTCGCTTCCTCTCCACGACGTCCTCCAACATTGTATAATCTTTCCCTCAAGGTAAGAAATGTTGCAGATTGAGCCGCTTATAAAAAGGGGAGGACGATAGTAAGATAGTGAGGAAGAGGGAAGGATGGGGCTAACGTGAATACCAAATACCAAAATGCAGCATTGGTAATCCACTTAAACCGTTGAGTAAACTAACATTTTATTCAGAACCAATTTTATTTTTATTTTAATTTTTAAAAAGATTTTATATATTTGAGAGAGAGAGTGAGACAGTATATGGAGGGGAGGGGCAGAGGGAGAAGTAGGCATCCCACTGATGCCAGAGCCCAGGACCCCAGGATCATGACCTGAGCCAAAGGCAGATGCTTAACCACTGAGCCATCCAAGGGCCCACCAGAACCGATTTCAATTCAGGCTTTCTGTTGAGAACTTTCCAGCATATATTATAATTTCAAAATAATGCACGAAAACAGAAATCTGATACTTCATTTGAGGCTCAGAGGCTAAACCTTTTGCTCAGGATCCCTCAGCTAGTGAGTGGAAAAGGTGAAATTTGAACCCAAGGCTTTTCTTTCCAAGTCAGGTCCCATAGCTTACCTTGATCCCTCCGGACTGCATTGACTACATTAAGCATTCACTAGATAATTGTTAAATCCTTTAATTTATCTTTATGTATAAATGCCAGTGATTTTCAAAGACTTCTTTAGTATTCCCAGCATAGAATGAGTATAGAATAAAGCAAAGCTTTGTGTATTTATTCCAATATAAAATCATGCTGCTTTATTCCTAGTTTGCTGTTGCAGAAGAACCTATCCATTTTTCAATTAAGGATTTATTACTGTAATAAGATAAAGAGGAAAGTATATTTTTTCTGCTTTAATTTTTCTGATCACAATATGAATGTTACTTAAGGCAGTGTACTTTGTGGTGGGATCCAGATTTTTCATGAGTTCACCAAGGCCATTTCTTCTTATTCTTCAAAATGATGAAGTGAATTCCAACAAGATACTTTATTTTATGACATAAAAAAGAATTTTCAATTAACTCTTAAAATTAAGTCTCACCATAGATAAGCACTCCCTTAAGTAAACTCTTGAGTGCAATGGGGAAAATTTAAAGCAGGTAAAAATATATATTATATCTAATATAAATCATATAAGAAATATTTTATCTCTGGTACATATAGTGAAATCAACTCATGGGAAATAACATTAAAAGCAGCTTTAGAAATAATGTAAAATCATTTTAAGCTAAATGTAATTCTCTAAAAAATGACAAGTTGACAGTTTAAAGAGCCTCAAGCTTCATCCTGCCAATGTTCATTTCTCTTCTGCTTTTTCATTTGAAGATGCTTCTAAAAGATAGGCATCATCAAAAGTATTCCTGGCAATGCTAAGCACATCAAGAAGATAGTTTTCCTCGTTTCCAAATTTGATGAAGTACAGAGTCAACTTTTTGATTTATCTTTAAAGATGTGCAAATATTCATCTAAATACTGATGTCATTAGAAGGCCTTTTCTAATTCTGTGAATATGTCTCTTCTCAAAAGTCTTTTTTGACATTGACAGTATTGAATAAATTGATTTCTTTTGAGAGAGGAAAATCTTTCAACATAATGAGAATAACCATAACACCAAAAGATGCATATCTCTTAGATAAATAAAAAATAAAATATGAAATACATAAATATGAAAAGATATGTTCATTTTGTCTATTAATTTATAAAATAAAACAATCATTTCTATTAAAATTACTAGTTGATCCTGCAAAAAATTGAAACCTTTCTTCTAAACTAATTAATACATTGAATATGCTTATATTTGCATATTATAGTTGCAGTATATATTTCTACCCTGTTGGGTAACTTAGAGGCAGCTTGTTTCTCTTATAATATGAATAGGTAGATGCTTTGTCCTTGGCTAGATACAAAGGGAAATTTTGAAAATGGCAGAAATTTTAAAAAATATATATCAATGGTCTCATCTCACATGTTATCTCCCCTTCATGTCTTGAAATTAATATTGCACAAGAGTTCAGACATATCTGCTTCTTTAAGTGAGATTCTCCTCTTAATATAAAATGTGTAAGTATGGAAAGAGAAGGATGATTTACAACCAATGTTTTCCTTCATTTTTACTATGTTTCATATGTGTGTTGAATGCTGAGTATTTAAAAGATGGTTGCTAAAGATATGGTTTTAAAAATCTCATGGTGTAGGAGTGGGAACCGACGTGGCAATATAGACATGATCAAGGGTAATGCTTGTAATTGTAGTATGAATACAGTGCTATAAAAAACACAGATCATATTAGTTACTATACTGCCTTGGAAGAGTCAGGTGAAATGACATGGGAATTGCTTAAAGAATAGTGAGATTTTTGTTGTTACAAAAGTGAAGGAAGGGTATCACAGGCAGGAGTTAGTATGTGGAAATGAGGAATAGTGAAATGTCACTTTGGATTTTGTCTTCTATAAAGAAGATACTTGTGTTAAAGACCAGTTGGATATTTTATAAGTACAGTTCATTTTTTTCCCTCCCCGCAACTCTTTCTTCCTTTCATTCTTTCTAAAAGATTTATTTATTTATTTTAGAGAGAGAGCACAAATGAGTGAGAGGAGGGGCAGAGGGAGAGAGGAAGAGAGAGAATCTTAAGGAGATTGTCAGCTGAGTGCTTGACCTAGGGCTTTATCTCATGACCCTGAGATCCTGACCCGAGCTGAAATCAAGGGTTAGGTACTTAACTGATTGAGCCACCCAGGCTCCCCTTCTTTTCTTTTATTTAAATAATTTCAAAAAAGACATGATTTTTTTTTTTAAGAGTTAATGAACAATAGCTCACATATCATACAGTCTACCTGTTTAAAATGCAGAATCCGGTGGTTCTTAGTATTTCAAAAATATATGCGTCCATCTCCACCACAGTAAATTTTAGAACATTTTCTTCACTTTGAGAAGAAATCTCATATTCTCTAATTATCTCCATCCTATTTCCCTGCCCTATTCTCCCAATCCCAAGCAACCATTAATCTACTTTCTACCTATATTGATATTCCTATTCTAGACTTTCATATGAGTGGAATCACATAGTATGAGCTCTTTTGTGACTAGCTTCACTACTTAGCATAATGCTTTGAAGGTTCATCCATGTCTTACCATATATTTGTACTTCTCATCTTCTGTGACTTAATAATATAATAATTTTTCTTTATATATATTATGTATATATAGGCTACATTTATATAAAGTATAATACATATACTTTCATTTTATATATACACACACACACACACACACACACACACACACACACATACTACATTTTGTAAGTCAGTGCAGTCAGTGCATCCATTGCTGGGCATTTGGGTTGTTTTCACATTTTGCTTATTATGATTAATGATGCTATAAACATTGTATACAAGCTTTTATGTGAATATATGTTTTCACATCTCTTGCATATGTATCTAGGAGCGGAACTGTAGGGTCATAGTGTTTAATCTTCTATGCTCTATGTTTAATCTTAAAAACCTACGTACTATTTTCCGAAGTGGCTGAATCATTTTACATTCTCAGCAACAGTAAATGAGGGTTCGAATTTCTCCACATTCTCAGTAATGGTAATTGTATCTGATTTTTAACTTTTACTCTAGTGAGCATCAAGTGGTATCCCATTGTGGTTTTGATTTGCATTTAATATTTTTTGTTTGAAAGTCCATTTTTTTCTAGAATTAGTGTAGCCATTCCAGCTTTCCAGTGGTTACTATTTGAATGATATATATTTTTCCATTATTTTACTTTCAGTCGATTTGTGTCTTAAATCTGTGTCTCCTGTAGATAGCGTATACTTGGGTCATTTTTTTTTCCCCATTCAGTCTAACAGTCTTTTGACTGGATTGTGTAATCCATTCACGTTTAATGTTAGTATTAATATAGTTGAATTGATGTTTGCCATTTTATATTTTGTTTTCCATCTCTCTCTTATCTTTTTTGTCCCTCTATTTCTTTTTCATTGCTTTTTTTTGCATTAAATACATATTTTTAATCTAGCATTTTAATTCCATAGTTTTTTTGATGGTTAATTTCGTGTGCCAACTTGACTGGGCCACAGAGTGCCTAGATACTTGTTAAGCATTATGCTGAAAGTTTCGATGAGGGAGTTTCTGGATGTGATTAACATATCAATTGGCAGACTAAGTAAAGCAGTTAGTGGCCCTCTTTGTAGGTCGGGCTTCAACCAATTGACTGAAGGTCTCAAAGAAAGAAAGTGGGTAAAAGAGAATATGCTCCCTTTGCTTGACTGTCTTCCAGCTGAGATTTCAGTCTTTGCCTTCTGACTCTCCCTCTGAATGGAACTTTCATTATCTGCTCTCCTGGCTCGCAGACCTTCAGACTTAGACCAGAAGTGTATCATCAGCTCTCCTGGGTCTCCAACATATTACAATGTATCTTCTCAGTTTGTATAGTCATTTGAGCCAGTTCTTTATTGATAGTCTATCTGTCTATCTATGGAAACTAGATATATAGTTTACACACAGACACATATAAATATATAGCAGTAGTGTATATATAGCAAGTGTGTGTGTGTGTGTGTGTGTGTGTGTGTGTGTGTGTATGCAACTACACATGTAAATGTGTATACTATATATAAAGCAACTATATATGTTCTCCAGAGAAACAGAACCCACAGGATATAGATAGCTAGATTCTAACTATCTACCTATTAGCTATCTATCATCTACCTCTTGTTACAGTGTTATAAACATATTTATAAAAAGTATTTAGACAATTCTTTGTGTTGATGCTTTTATTAATACTTTATATATAATGCCTTTAAAAACACATTTTTTTATTTTGCAGCTTTTCTCATTTGAAGTTTTATATTTTATTTTTGGAGTTTTATAGTTTTAGTATGGATCCATTCATCTCTTGCATATAAAAAAAACCCTACTACATGCAAATGTCACATTTATTTTTTAAATGATATTAACTATTTTATGAAAATATAAGTGGATAATGAGAGATTATGTTAGGTGCAAGAAAGTTAAGAACAACTAAATGACTTCATATGTAGAATGTGAGAAGATTAAAGAGATATTATTTCCAATGATAATTGGAGAATTACAGGTTAAAGGATGTTAAACCTGTTGGTTGTTACTTATAAAATTAGAAGAAAGAAATAAAGAGAAAAAAAATAGCATGTTAGCAGAAAGAAAGGAAACTTTTATAAGGAAAAAGCATAAAAATATGCTAGAGTTTAGACAAAAATGTTATAAAAATAAATATAAATGGCTTAAATTTACGTTAAAAATATATATTCATATTGGATAACACACACACACACACATACACACACACATATCACAGTTCATTTCTTGTTCTATTAAACAGATTATCCTGAAAAGTTACTTGGAACTATTCATGATTTAAAAAAAAAAAAAAAAGATGAAGTAATAGCAAGAAAGAGGACTGATGCAATAAGTTAAGATTTTAATATGAATATAAAACATTCTAGGCAAAAATTATTTTCAACCAAGAGAATTCTATTTTGTTTCCTTGAGAGAGACCATAAGGTAGATATAATGATAAACATTAATAGCCAGCCTCACTCCTACAAGTGCAAGCTGAAGTGGCTGAAAACATAAAATTAGAAAAACTTTGTCATTTGAAAGTTAGGAAGTGATACCGTTGGCCATGACCTTGAAGGAGTATGTATGAAATACAAGACAGAAAAGACAGGATTGGTAGAAAACACTTAAGGCTGACACAGAATTCCCCTTCTTAATAGGAGCAGAGTGATATCAGACTAAGTAAATGAGATAGTGTCAAACTGCATTCATAACTTTGATTTGTTCAGTAGTGGCTGTAGGTGAGGGGGGCCAGGTTCAGATCAGCAAGATCCTCCTAGAAAGTTGTTTTTTTTTTTTTTTTTTAATCAGTGGGGAGCAGTTTTCTGTTCCATGGCAAAATCTACATGTTTGTATATTCTGCATGTATAATAACTCATTCAACAGAAGATGTATATTTTCCTTTGTAAATCTGAAAGAATCTGCTACTTGAGAATGGCTTTCCTAGGATTTTCCCTCTATTTTGTGAGCATGAAAGAGACCCAGTGATCTTCATTTTGTGACTGAATTTCTTCTTGAATTATTATTCTTAGTAGGTTTATAAATGTTTTGAATTTTTCTGAATGGTTCATCTATAATAATTTAATGTTGAATTTTCTTTGTAATTAGGTATTCATCATATTTCCTTCATGAATTATTGTATTAGCTCAAATATCCAATAATATAGGCCACCCCTGTTCTGTTCACAATTTTAACACATGTATTTCTTATATATCAGCATTTACTTGAAATATATTCTTAAAATTCTGGAATCTAGAAGTCTGAGATCAAGGTTTTGCTGGGTTGATTTGTTTTGAGGTCTGTCCTCTTGGCTTGTAGGTGGCTGTCTTCTCTCTGTGTCTTCACATGGTAATCTCTCTATCCAAATTTCCTCTTCTGTTACATGGACAGCACACATACTGCATTTTAATTTGGTTATTTTGGTGATATTGATATTGTTGGGCTTTACCCTTTCTGACACACTTTTTTTTTTTTTTTTTGAGGAGTAATACTAATAACACTATTTTTCATGTACTCTTAAAAATTTTTTGTCATATCCAACTCTTCTCATTACTATGACAATAAATAGATTGAAAAAGTAATTTTCCAGTGTATCAAAAGATAAACTATAATCTCGAAAAAATTCACACTATAGATCTATTTTTGTACAACCGTGATTATTTAAAAATGCCAATAAAATAAACATTTTCTACTTTTCATTTAGATTAATGTATACTTTGAAAATGTATGTAAATGAAATCTTGTATTTCATATTAAATGCAAATCAACATGTGAACACATTTTTCTCTATGTAATCATTCACAGTAATTATGCTTTATGGGAAAATTTGTCCTAGCTAAAACAGTTTCATTACAAAATAAATTTTATCTGACATCTAAAAGGATTATTTTGAGCATTAGAATCTAAGCAACTGTACTGAAATTAAAAAAAAAAAATAGCCAGGTAAAATTCTGTTTAAAATTTTTATGCAGTTTTGTTTGGGGGATTGTTTTACACATTTGGCAGAAGATTCATGGAAAAGCAACATGTTGAATCTGTTTGAATGAATTTTATAAAAGCAAGAAATCTACACAAAAAATAGATTCACAAAACTTTATTGTATAACCAACCAATTTTAGAAAGTGAATGAGTACTTTAGTCAATATTTGTGTTTTCCTATAAATTGCTCATAAGCTAGTATCTTCATAAGTTGAAGGATAAAAAGCAAAATGTTTTACAGTCTGGATCACATAAAAGTAAGATCTGGGCTAGACTTTCAGAACTGTCTAGTATTCTGTTGTGTTTATGATATAAAGAGGACAGCTTCTATGTATTTTGAGGTGCCTGAGGGCATTTCGGAATGTCTGGTCCACCACAGCTGGAAGTGGAAGTTCTCTTTGTATTTTGCATTTACCAAAATAATAACAATAATAATAATAATAATGCCTAGTGTAGAAATAGCTATTAGGTTAGACTTGGAACTACAACAGTAAAATGACGATCTGATTATGTTTATTAGGTGAGTGGGTGGAGTGATAGTAGTACAAACAGTTAATTAAAAGTTTCCTTGAGAGGCGACTGGGTGGCTCAGTCCTTAAGTGTCTGCCTTTGGCTCAGGTCATGAGCTCAGGGTCCTGGGGTCTAGCCCCATGTAGGGCTCTGTGTTCAGTGGGAGCCTCCTTCTCCCTCTCCCCATGCTTGTGTTCCCTCTCTCCCTGTCTCTCTCTGTTAAAAAAAAAAAAAAATTTCCTTGAAATCTGAATGGAGAAATAAATCACAGAGCCAAAGATAGAATTCTAAGGGAAACCAAGAGAGGCCAAGGAGATGTGACATAGTTTTCATGCCCTTTAACCAAGTAATTGTTATGGCATGCCAAGTTTGTTATAAAGGAATTTAAACTATAAAGTAAATTTAATAGCAAAGAAGGAAAAAGGAATGTGGCAGTTTGAAAAAGGAATTAATAATTTTATTCATATATCTACATTTAGATTGACAGTTTTGAGTGAACTAACCAATTGAATAAATTATAAACTAACACTGTGGTGAATCTACTGGTTGCTTTGTTGCATTCAATCAAGTGTTCCAAACAAGTCACCTATCCAGATAATATTTTCTCAAACACAAATGCTCTGCATCTATCTATCTCTTAATCAATTGTCTATCTAACTATGTTATTTTAAATATTAATTATCTGCATTATGAACAGTCTGGTTTCAAAGTAGATGTCATGAAAGGGGTAAAACCCTAATAAGAAAATTTGGTAAAAGCATTGTCTAAATTTAAAGAATATCTGATGGGTATTAAGTTTCTTCCCTAACTCTTCTTTCCAAAGAGTACTCTAGTTTTTGGATCACTCTGTAACTGATGATGGATACATTGCATATAGGAGACAGTTTGGGCTTTTCTTAGAAACTGTATAACTTTAACTCCGTAAGTGACAGGTTTTGGAATGAGATTGAAATAATTGGCTCTAAATTCTTTCTCAGTCTTTCATGGCTAGTATATATTTGACAGCTGTATTTTGTTAGTTTATTAGGCATAAACCAGTTAATGTATTACAAAAATGTAGAAAAGAAGTTATTTATATTGATGAGCTAGAAATCACTAATTAAATCATTAAAGTAAGAAACCTTGGCGCTAAAGTAAGTCATAGTGAAGTAGGTTGTTTATAACAGACCTACTTATTTTTCATTCTGTACCTCACAAAAACAAATTTCAAAAACGAGTAGGAGGAAAGGTAAGCTTTTCAGTTCCTTGAACTTGAGGGCAATGATGTAAAGCAACTTTAACTTCTCCCTACCTGGCACATAATGAGCACACAATAAATGCTTGCTAAAATGCATTGTTTTTCACAGTGCCCTCTACTTTCTATCTGTTCTGTTTTTCTCATTGCATTTTTCTTCATGGAAGCTTTGCTCAAAAGAATACTGATAAACTTATTCAGGAATTTTTGTTTAAATCATATTGTAATATTCTATCATATCTGAATTCTTGAGTACAACAGGAGGCCTTGGGTTTGATTCTTTTAGTGAAAAGGAAAGTAAATTGCTCAGAGGTTGACTTCAGGGAGGGTATTCCCTAAACACACATTTTTGTGAAGTCTTGGAAACCTAGGTTTCTAGGGTATAAATGTAGAAGCGTTTTAAGTTGTTTGGGTAATGGAAGTTACTAGAGAGGGGTCTAATAATTCCCATCAAACATCTTATTTGATAGAATTAAATAGGGCTGAGAGGAGACTTTATCCCTTTATGTCTTTAACATCTGTTGGGACAGTTATTTCCAATCTTTGCAAAATTATTACGTTCAATGAACTGCTGAGCTGTGATTCATTCCTATTGAACTTAAAACATCATGCTCCTTCGGGATGTGGCCAGGATTTTTAACAGAATTTTTCCCCCAGAACACACGCACACGCACACACACATGCACATGCTCACACACCTCACATACTTTAAAATCAGTACTGTTTGATCAACAAGCTTTGGAAACCTTAAATAAAATTGAGTTAAAGCAGTGGTTAGTGCATGCCTCTTCCCATTCGATCCTTATGCTCATTCATTGTCAAATGAATAAAGCTCATAGGAATCTGTAGTATTTTCAGGACTTCATGTAGCTCAGAATGCTGTTACTTATCACATATATTAACCTGACTGGATGGTGTTTCATGGAATAGAAATAGCTTTTAGAAAAAAATTTGATCTGGGGCGCCTGGGTGGCTCAGTGGGTTAAAGCCTCTGCCTTCGGCTCAGGTCATGATCCCAGAGTCCTGGGATCGAGCCCCGCATCCGGCTCTCTGCTCGGCAGGGAGCCTGCTTCCTCCTCTCTCTCTCTGCCTGCCTCTCTGCCTACTTGTGATTTCTGTCTGTCAAATAAATAAATAAAATCTTTAAAAAAAAAATTTGATCTGTTTTTTAAACAAACTTTTAATTTTTATAACAGTATTACATTTATGGAAAAGTTACAAAGACATTATTGTGACTTTCCCCATATTATTTAGGATATTACATTAATGTGGTCTATTTGTTCTAATTAATAAACCGGTGGAGTGACATCATTATCCTTTTAATTTTTTTATAAAGATTTTAAAATTTATTTATGAGAGAGAGAGAGGGAGTACACACAAGCAGTGGGGAGCAGCAGAGGGAGAGGGAGAAGCAGGCTCCCCACTGATCAGGGAGCCTGATGCAGGACTCAATCCCCAGACCCTGGGATCATAACGTGAGCCGAAGGTAGAAGCGTAATGATTGAGCCACCCAGGTGCCCCTTGAGGCATCATTACTAACTGAAGTCCACATTTCATTCAGATTTCCTTAGTTTTTACCAAATGTATGTCCTTTTTCTGTTTCGTGTTCCATCAAGGGTACCAGAATACATTTAGTCATCCTGTCTTCCTTTGGCTTACATTGGCTGTGACAGTTTCTCAGGCTTCATTTGCTTTTAACGATCTTGACAATTTTGAGGAATACTGATCAGATATTTTGTAGAATGCCCCTCAGCTGGAGATTTTGTCTGTGTTTTTCTTATGATTAGACTTGAGATATGGGTTTTTAGGTAGAAAGACCATAGAAATAAGATGCCATTCTCATCACGTTATATCAACGGTACATATAAACATGATTTATAATTTTTATGATAACCTTGATAACAGTTTTCTGCACTGTAAAATCATTCTCCCCCCTTTCTATACTGTGCATTTGGGAAGGAATCATGATGTGTAACCCACACTTAAGTAGTGGAGAGTTAGTACTCCATCTTTTTCAGAGCAGCATCTGTATACATAATTTGCTATTCTACTGTGTGGCAGATTTGTCTCTTCTTTCTTATTTATGTAATGTTTTACTTATTCAGTCATGTATTTATATCAGTGTGAACTCACGGATGTTTATTTTATAATTTATGTTATAAATCTGATGTCATTTTATTCATTCATTTTTTTGCTAAAATTGTCCCAGGTTTGGCCCTGAGAACTCTTTAGAGTGGCTCCTGCGTCTCTTTGACATATACTCATCATTTACATGTTATTATTAATTTTTTAGCACTTTCTTACTTTCTGACACTACAAATGTTTTAAATCTTATGTATCATCTTATGTATTTCCTTCCCTAGTTTTAAAGTCAGCCATTACTTCAAGAGTGCTGGTTATTTTATACATTTGTAACAAAGTTCTATTACTCTGTTACATTTTGTGTTCTATACAGGGATTCCTCTGACTTCCTAAATGATTTTCTTTCTCCTCCTCCTCTTCTTCTTCACATTTAGGGTCATTCTTTGTGGTGTAAAATTCTGTAGGTTTTGACACATGTGTAGTGTCATTCCTGTATGTGCAGAATAGTTTCACCTCCTCCTCTCCTTCACCATTCACCTCTACCATCTGTATTCTGAAACCCTGGAAACAAGCGAATCAACTTTCTACCATCACTATTATTTTGCCTTTTCTAAAATGAGGTATTATTGGTAATTGTATAGTTTGTAGCCTTTTTAGACTGACTTATTTCATTTAGCTACATGCATTTGAGATCCTTTTTTTTTTTTTTTTTTGTACATTGATAGCTCATTTCTTATTATGGTTGAATAATATCCCATTGTATAAATGTACAGATTGTTCACACTTTGTTTATTCATTCATCTGTTGAAAGACCTCTTAATGCCTTCCAGTTTTTGATGATTTTGAATAAAGATTCTATGAACATTCTAATACAGGTTTTCACGGGAACATAACTTTTCAAATAATTAAGAAAATGCCTGTCAGTACAATTCCTGGATTATATGGTAGGACTATGTTTAGCTTTGTAACAAAATGTTAAATTATCTTTCAAAATTACTGCTTCCCACTAGCAGAACAGAGAGTCTCTTTTGATTCATAACCTTGCTAACAACAGGTATCCTCACTTTTGGGAATTTTATTCATTCATAATAAGCATATTTTGGTATCTCACTATTTTGATTTCTAGTTCCATAATAATATGTTCTATTAAACATCTTTCTATATACTTACTTGCTATATGTGTATTTTTTTTTTTTTTTTTGGTGAGGTCTTTTTAACCTTTTGTCTAGTTTTTAGAATTTTTTTTCTTATTTTTGAAATGTGTTTTTCTGTTTTTGTATATCTGGCTAGAAGTCCTTTATCAAATATGTGTTTTATAAATATTTTCTCCCAGCCTTTGGCTTATTTTTTTCTTTCTTTAAAAATATTTTATTTATTTCATTTGACAGAGAGAGAGAGGAAGAGAGGCAGTGAACACTGCAGCAGGGACAGAGGGCAAGGGAGAGAATCTCAAGCAGACTCTGTACCGAGCATGGCGTCAGACACAAGGCTCGGGACTCAGGGCTCAGGGCTCAGGGCTCAGGGCTTGACCCCATGATGCTGAGATAATAACCTGAGGCAAAACCAAGAGTTGGACACTTAACCGACTGACCCAGGTGCCACAGTTATTTTTTTTCATTCTTTTAATAAGGGCTTTCATGGAGTGGAAGTTTTATATTTTAGTAAGGTACAACTTGGACTTTGTTTCTTTCATGGATTGTGTTTTTTGGTATTAGATACAGAAGTCACCAAAGCCAAGTCGTTTGTCACTTAGATTTCCTCCTGTGTTGTCTTGTAGGTGTTTTATCATCTTGTGTTTACCCTTAGGCCTATGATCAATTTTTACTTAATTTTCTTGAAAAAGAAAAAGTTTGCTATTTGGTTTATATTTTTTCTTAAGGACCACCAATTGTTCCAGCACCATTTGTTGAAAGGGCTGCCTTTCCTCACTGACTTGCCTTTGCTCCCTCTAAAGGGTCAATTTACTAAATTTGTGTGACTCTATTTCTGTGCTCTATATTCTGTTGTATTGATCTATGTTTGTTTGTTTTTTTTTTTGTTTTTTTTTTTGTTTTTGTTTTTGCCAGTATATGCAGTCTTGATTGCTGTACCTTTATAGTAAGTATTGGAATTGAGTAATGTGAGTCAGCTTTATTCTTCTTATTTAGTATTGTGTTGGCTATTCTAGATAACTGACTTTCATATAAACTTATTTTGTTGGTATCTTCCAAAGTGCTTGTTAGAATTTTGATTGTAATTGTTTGAATCTGTAGACCAAGTTGAAAAGAATTGACATCTTAATGATAATTGAATTTTGCAGTCAATCATATATGTCAATCATATATGTCATATTACATCTGCATGTATGTATTCCATTAACACACGTATATGATCACAGAGTAAACAAATTTCAAGTCATATTAATACAATAAGTATTTGAACTACTCTATATTGTTAAAAAGAGCAGAGTCTCACAAAGTAACATCCTAATGTGACAGAACAGAAAAATGACCTTTTTAATGGAAGATTATGTCTTTCGATCAATAATTTTCAATTTATTTAATAAAACCAGAGTTTTATATTCACTTTCTTTTTCCCATTTGCTTTGATATACCATGCCACATGTGCTATTACAAAAAATGATTTTTAAAATTAATAAGTCAATCCCTCAAAGAAGGATTTTTTTTTCTTTGACTATAAGTTCAAGAATTCTAGAACTGGCTCTAAAGTCTGGAAATTGATCCTATATAAGTTCAGGAAATAAGAAGAAAGGAATATGACCATTTCTGGAGAGAATGGTAAAGACTTGCTAAATAAAACTAGTATCTCAGTTAGAGTCTCTAATAGTTAATAGGCAACAACCAGAAAAAGGTACAATTCAGACAAATAAAAGTCTTTAAAGTTGAGTCTAAAACTCCTTTACCGCTTCTTTTTTTCCCCCTTCCCATTTGTATCATTACTCAACTTTTTTCACAAGTAACCTTAATGCGAATTCAAATTGCTAAAAAAGTTTTGAGAATATAAAGGTTTATTGTTTTTGTCTAAAATAAAAAGAATGCCAGAAAATATAATTCCCTGAAGTTTCAGTGGGGTAATGACTTAAATCCATATTTTTACAACACTGTGATGTTTTACAAGATCCAATTCATGAAGCTCACTAATAAATTTGTCTCCTATTCTTGTTTTGTTACATTTAGATATCTCTAAGTACCTTTATGTATAACTTTATGTTCCTTTAGACTCATCTCCAGAAGTTTTAGTATACACATAAAGACATAAAGTATTTAGTAAATTATTTTTCTAGAATGATCAGTTGCACATGTTCAGCATTTGGCATGAATGAAAAAAGCATACCATATTTGCATGCTAGATTTTACATTCTGTGGGAGACAATTGAATGATTTTAACAGAGAAGAGCACAAAATCACTTTGGGCACATTGGGTATATTGGAACTTTAAAAGTTCTTCTAATCAAAGGTAACCATTCATTGCCATGGGCACAGAAGGCAGTTATGGCTTTGCCAAATATCAAAAAGTCATTGGGTGTCTTATATTTCCCATGGTGTAGGCAGAGTAACTGCTTGGGGTATCCATGAGCATATACTGACAAAAACTCCCGTGAATTAGCTGTTTTAGGCTTACTATCTCTCTGGTGGTTTATAACACCAGAGTTTGTGTTTTGCTTTTTTGTTTGTTTGTTTTGCTTTTTATATTAGTATCTGGACTCCTAGTCTTACCAAGTCTCACAGGAGACTTATTATGTGAGAAAGCATTTGTAGGAAGTCTGCATCTTCTCTTATGATACTCTTGGACTATTCTTTCCACCTGGAATCTACAGAGAGATGCTTACTTTTGTCAGCTCCACTACTTGGCTAATCTGTTTTTTTGTTTGTTTGTTTGTTTGTTTTGTTTTGTTTTTGAGGTATTTCACCCAAACTTGAACTATCTTATATTGAATATGCATTTATCCATACTGACTCTTCCCACCATAGAAATAACTGTTTTAAGCCATATATTTTTTAAGTCTATAAAAACAGGGAACTGCTTTTTAAATTAAGACTTGTCACCTAGGGGATGGTTCGGATGTACTGCCAATCCATCCTTCCCTTCTCCCCCTTCCCCATTCAATTAGCTTTAACCCAGAGAAGTCATTTTCCTCTCATCAAAATTGTATCAGTAATAGACATCAGCATGGGCATGAGGCCATATTAATTTAATATGCTAGGAATCTTGGACTGATCAAAATGTATCAGTTCATATTTATTAACTGTATATTCAGATAGTACAATCCTTAGATTTTTTTCCCTTACTGTGGTGGAAGTGCTTTTGCTCAATTACTTTGGACCCTAAAATAATGCCCTTCTTTTAGTGAGCAGGGGGCAGAGATCCTAATCATCCTCTACTGGGTGGGATGGCTCTGAACAACAATGAAATATAGTACTCAGAAAGGCAACAATGCCATTATTGAAGAACACCTTATTCCTGGCCAGATCCCATAAACGTATGTACCATATTTTAATCAGAAGTTTGAAAATGAAATAGCTTTTCCCTACTCTTACCAATTAAAGTTTTCTGCCTCAATTAAGTACTTTTACATTTGTACTTGGAGGCCACCAGTTCTAATTAGAAAATTATTTCTGATACTTTGTCTTCTGAAGACTGTTATTTGTAACCCAATTAGTTTGCGCAAATCACAGTGCTCCAAGGTCACTGCTCTCATTTCAGACTGTCTGTAAAAGCAACAAGATTAGCTCACACATCTTAAAACAGAGTTACTCACAATTAAAAATAATACCAGGACTTTCACTTATTTTGTCTCTTTCCTGTGATCTGACCCTCTCATCACTTTTTTCCCCTGCAGTTAGAACTGCATTAGTATGAGGTAAAGCACTTCTCAGCGTCTTTTTTTAATTTTTTTTTTTTCACTCTTTCCCATATCTAATACCTCAGCAGTTTACAAAAGCATGCCTAGAAAGTTGGTGCCTGCCAGGCTGGGGCTTGCAAGTCCTACAGGACCTCAGCCATTCACAGCACCACCATTGCAGCTGTCTTTGTTCCAGCTGTAGAGACCACAGTTTTAGTATCTGCTTCCTTGCCAGCCAGACACCTAATCTGGTGGTTTCCTATTTCTTTTTGTTTTGTAAAACCTCAGGTGCCTCTTCTATTGAGCCACTAGAAGCCACAGGGTAATTATACATTTTGCTTACTTCAGACTTTAGGGTGTGTGTGTGTGTGTGTGTGTGTGTGTTTAACCAGTTGGCCAAAGTGCCAGAGCCTCTGGTCAAAATATGTAACACTTTTATAGTTGTTCTTCCCAGTTCCCCAGCTATACAGCTTTTGTTGTCTGGTACCTAGTGTGGATAAAAATATGATACTGTTTTTTCTGGGACCATATCCTTCCAGTTGTTTTATATCTCCCCAAGTCAGTATACCAGGAGTGCATGGTTTGCATTAAACTTACTTTAGGCTTTAATCTGCAGGGCTTGCACTGTGAGGATGGTACCAGGAAGATGGTTGACCACTCATCAAAGGACACAGGTCCTTTAAAATACACAGAATTGCCAGGAAAACAATAGCAGTCTCAATCCAGACAAGCTGCTGTGATTTCCAAATGCCTGCAACAGTCCCCAGTGCTGCCCTTGAATAGAATGGGTAGTGCATTACTCCTTTTGCAGAGCAACTCTCAGACATTTTTTAAGGGGACAGATATATTTCTAGATTCAGGTGATATCTCTGCTTGCCAACCAAAAGCCAACCAAAAGCTCAGCTCCCAACAGCTCAAGTATATTCAGCTGCTAACAGCGCAAGTATATTTCCCAGTGTTTACTGTGCGTGAATCTAGAGTTGGTCTTCCAGGTGTATCATCTTTTTGTTATTCCAGGCTTTAGGTTTCCTTGAAGTCTATTCTTATGGGTAGTTGCCTCCAGTTTCTAACTACCATTGGAAAGAAGTTTCAACAATAATTATATTCTCAGAATCACTGATAGCTTTTAGAATAGTATTATCAAAATGAAAATGATTACTGCTAAGTAATACAGTACATAAATGTTATCAGTTATGATATTTGGCTCAGTGTGAAATATACATTGGCAGTTATGCTCTTTGAAAGTGGTTGTTGCACAGATACACATGTGAGATTTCTTTCTAATCAAGTTAGACCATTGGTAATTTGCACTTTGAACAAGATCCAAACCAAATGAATCTCTAGGAAAAATAGCATCTGTAATATAATCTATAGTTTGAGACTGTAGGTTTTCAAGTAACCATAACTGGATCCAAATGTTCTTTGTAAGAAAAATTCCAGCTATATCTGTAGGTATCTTTGAAGACACAACTTATTTAAAAGTTGAGGGGTTCTTTCTGGTTGAACAATAATGTTGCTAGCACTTTCTGAACTTCCTGTTAGAATGTCAGCCCTATCTCCTATTGATCTGGCAACCTTATTTCCCTTCGGTCACCTATACAGAATAGTTCCATCTTAAAACTATTGCCTCAAACTGTGTTATTCAGCTCCCAGTTTAGAATGTAAGATTTCTACTCTGCTTTCTTATATAAAATTAGATCATAAAGTTGTTCATTTGGGGTACATTAGTTAGTTTCTCTAAGAAGTCTTCTCTAAGAAGTCTTCACTTATTTTTATTTAATATTATACCCCACATAAAGAATTATTATAAAAATCATAGAATGGATATTCTTAAAACATTTGTTATAAAATTTCTCTCACAGACACGAATGGAAATTTAAGTTCTCCATTAAAGTTTTCCTGCTTAAAATTTCTCAGAATTTAGGAGAAAAAAGATTGTTGAAGAATTTGCATGTTGTCTTACTACTCATAATGAAAATGGTACCATTTTCTATGGCTTTTTTATTGTTTCCAATCTCAAGAACTTCCTTTTGGATGAGTAGACTTCTAAAGTGTTGGACGAGCTCCTATTCTGGGATACCCAGATATTTACTGCTGCATAAGTCACTCCAAAGCATAATTATTTTATTTGCTTTCAATTCTCTGAGTTGCTGGTTGATTTTTCTAGTAGCCTTGCCTTGGCTTTGTCATGCCTGTGTATTTAATTGGGGGTTAGGCTCAGCTGAAAGATCCAAAAATGCCTCTTTCACATTCAGTATTTCTCTCCATGGCCTTCCTCTCTCTTGATATGGCTAGTTTGGATATTTTTATAGCAAGGTGAGTAGTCAGGCTTCTAGGATGGTGACAGGCTTCCAAGAGGAAAGGCAGAAGCAAACGGGCCTCTTCAAAGTCAGGCCTGGACATGAAACAGCATCACTTCAGCTGACTGTATTGATCAAAGCAAATTTTAAAGTTGTCTTAGAGTCAAGAGAAAAAGAAATGGACTCTACTTCTCAATGGGTGGAACTGCATGCATTTAGAGAGAGGCGAAGCCTTGAGGGTAATCATCTATGGAGGCTATCTACTACAGGCAGCTAAAAGCTTGCTGTATAGCAGGTCAGTAAATTGCCTTTCCCATGAGTAGACTAAAGTTTTTGGTGATTTTGATCAATCAGGCAGTTGACACATTGTGCAATAGTGGATCAGTTGCTGAGAAGGAAAAAAAAAACCAGTATTAATTCAATAATCCACTTCTTTTAGGAAAGAGAAAGGCAGCCTCTGCCTTTCAGCAGCTGACCTGATACTATTAGTCATGTCTAGGACCTTTTATTCTCCTCTAGAATCTAAAAACTTCACAAAATATCTTCATCAGATAAGACCACTCCTTTACTATGAAGAATCAAGGAAAAAAAAAAGATCACTCCATAATTATATTTGAACAGGAGCAAAGACATGAATATTGTCCAAACCAACAAAAGGATAATACATCCACCTAATATGGTTGATATGAGCCACTGCTGCTGTTTTAGTAATTATAGCTTTGGCCTCTGTCTAGTCTTTCCTTCTCCTAGATAAGATATATGACATTACTCAATGTTAAAATTAACCCCACTTCCTAATGGTATCAAATTTAGACTAAAGCCCAGCAAAGCCTGCTTCCTTTGATCTGCCCCAGAGCCACCCAATGCAGCCCCAAATACTATAATTGCTTTCTAATACCCTGTTACTGAGATGGCTCATCATTCCCCAGAATGGGTGTTTTCCCTCACTACCATGAGTTGTAAAAACTTCTTGTTTAACTATGGGTATATTCCTGGTGGTCTTTGGCTAGAAGGTATTGACACTTTATTCAACAGGAACAGAAGACCACAAATATCTATTATGCATCTGGGCAATGCTAGGCATTAAAGATGCTGTAGAAAAGACACTCCATATTCTCAAGAAACTTACAGTTGTGTGGGATGGATAACAAGAAAATGAGCAATTTCACTACAATATGATACAAGCCTTAATAAGAGTCTTTAGGAAAGGCTCCTAATATTGTCTATCAACTGTCAGTAAGAAAACTACAGGGCTAAACAAAAATACTGAAATAATAAATTTAGTTTTTAAATATGCTAATTGATTTCCTCTTCCTATTAACATTCTTACAGATTCAACCTTGGGATATTAAGGGGGATATTAAGGGAGTGAGCAGTGATAAGTGGTGTAGGGATGTCTCTTATTTTCCTACATAAAGATACATCTATCTGGGTACATTATGTCTGAGGACATTCTTCTCTCATAATTAGGGTTTATATTATGAAGTGTTGTTTATTTTGTTCTCCTTGGCTATGTTTGATAATAGAATAGTTTGTCTTACTCAAAGTTTAGTTCTAGCTTATTGTGTCAATAGCATCTCCTGAATCATTCTTATTGTTTTTTAATTAATCAAGATTTAGAAAGCATGAATAGATTTAAATTGTCAGTCCAACGCTCTTTTTTTCTATCTTTCTTTTTTTTTCTGTTGTTGTTGATGTTGCTTCCTTCGTAGGACTGTGTCTTGTAATCACTTCCGTTTTAAGTACTGATTGATTTTTCTTGCTGATGTTAGCATTCAATATTTTTAAAAAAATCTATTTTAACTAAAGTTCCATTTCATTGCTCATCTCCATACCTTTAAGGTGTGTGTGTGTGTGTGTGTGTGTGTGTGTGTGTATGTACGTGTGCCCAGTGGTAATGATATGTGGCATTTTCTTCCTTAAAACTTATACCTGGAGTCATTTAGATTTTTGAATTCTCTTAAGAAAATGGTGAGAAGAAAACTCAGTACAGTTTAAAATGTTTTACTGATGTATATTGGAACTTTAAAAGTTCTCCTAATCAAAGGTAACCATTCATTGCCATGCTAATTTGCATTAAGAGTACGATTTTATAATTCACCACCACCTTTCCTGTTTGATCCTATTTTCTCGTAAGAAAACTAAATATACTGAAAAGTAAGTTTATAGGCAGGTGTTCTTGCATGTACACATGTTCTCTGTGGGAAAAAAATAGAAGTGAATTTCTGTGTAGAATAAGGTGCAGGATCCTGGAATGTTTTTTCCTCCTTTTAAAATAAACATTAGAAGTTTGACCATTGGAGAGTAACTTAGAAATAAACTTATCACAAAAATATTCTATGGATAAGATAATAAAATGTGATGGTTTATTTATTAATTAATTTTTAAATTGAGTTATTTAATATTTGTAAGGAGCCAACTATGTACCATCCAGTTTTATAAGTGAATCACACAAGCCTTTTTGATCTTTAGGAGTTCAAAATTCCATAGAGAAGGACTAATGTATTACCTACTACACAATATCGTGTTAAGTTCTATAAAGAATTATGCTAAAATGTGTAATATTATACAAGGGAAATTTGGGAAAAGTGAAAGATGGGAAGGAATTAGTTATACATGCAAAGGGAGATAGGCGTTTTATGTAGAATAAACCTGTATGGAGATTATGGAGAGGAGAAAAAAGGGTATATTTGGGAAATTGAAGCAGTTGGGCATGATGGGAGCATAGGGAATGTAGGGTAGGGAAGGTATTTATAGGACAGATCATGAGGGAACCTCCATGTCTGCTGTTTATACTTGCTAAAGGAGGGGTGCTAAAGTCTTTCCATCGTGGAGATGACATAATGATTTCTGGATTTTTAAAATTCCATTTTTGTTGTAGGATGAGAGCTCCAAGAGCAGGCATAGGATCCTACATATGAAGTACATTTTAAGTAGCCATAATTGTAATCTAGCAGGGGAACAAGATGGATCTGAAACAAGGCAGGGCAAGTATGAATGGAGAAAAAGAGTTTGTCACAAATTTAGGAGGAAAATTTTAGGATTTAGAAACCACTTGGATAGAGTAGATGAGGAAGAGGAGGGCTTTCTCATTTTTTTTTGGCTTAATGAGATGAATGATCACATGATTCATAAAAGAAGAAATCATGATGTAGAGAGTAGAATGAAAAAATCAGTTGGGACACATTGAATTTATATTCAGTCCACATTGCTATGGAGTAGTCCATAGTGAAGATTAGTTGGCAGTTAAAAATGTTCACCTGAACTTCCCTGAAGAGTATTATGTCAGACTTAACATTTTATCCAAAGACCTGCAGTTGTGACCAAGTTCACCATGACCTTTATCAACTAACATTCTTTGACTCTGTTTCCTCAACTGGATTATTGGCTCTCGTTTGTGTTTTATAGCCATTCTGCTCTGCAGATATCCATTTACTTGCATTAAACTGGTAAGTGTTGTTTGTTTTGATCACAGATACTCAATAAATATATGTTAAATTCCCCCTGTACTTCATCTCTCCATCCTTCCCTCTCTTTCATCCTTTTTTACCTTCTGTTTCACGTTCTTTATATCCTTCCTTTCTCCCTCTTTTCCTGCCTTCCTTCCTTCTCTATTTCCTTCCTTCATTTTTTTTTTTGCAGATATTTATAGAACATCTACTACATGACAGTGTTATCTATATAGTGATCAACATCACAGACATAGTTCTTGATCCTATGGAGATTTTACTCTAGTGAGAGAAAGAGGAAATAAATCAGTGATTTGAAATTTATATTTAATCTAAATTGTTAAAAAAAATCTAAATCATTATATATTCTATGAAGGAAATGAAAAGGGTAAAGAGTTTACATAGTCTTTATTGCTGTATATCAAGACTTCTACTCGACTGATATTTAAGTAAGCATTTAATTAATATATATTAAATGAATGAAAAATAAGTTCAATGAGAGAGTAAATAACTAGAACTCAGGTTTTCTAACTTTTAGTTCAGTAAAGTTACAATCATAGCTTGAATTATACAGCAAGAAAAAAAAACACCTTAATTTTTGTACTCTGAAATCAAGGCTAACTTGAGCAGTCATATCAGTGCTGTGAATGCAGTCATTTGCTGAAATTTCTTTTAAAAGTCAGATCAAATTTTGCTTTTTATACAGTATCTATACATCTCACACCATCCCTGCCATGTAAGCACCAGATGGTTTCAAAAGTGGCCTGTGTAAGTAACTCCTCATTTACCCATGATTTATTTCATGTAACTTCTAGTTGACTTGCTCTTAATCATTAAATTTTTTTTCCTCCAATTCAATTTTATCCCAACTAAAATGCAAAGTTTAGAAGTACAGAAACTTGGGGTGCCTGGGTGGCTCAGTGGGTTAAAGCCTCTGGCCTCGGCTCAGGTCATGATCTCAGGGTCCTGGGATCAAGCCCCGCATCGGGCTCTCTGCTCAGCGGGGAGCCTGCTTCCCTCTCTCTCTGACTGCCTCTCTGCCTACTTGTGATCTCTGTCAAATAAATAAAAAAATCTAAAAAAAAAAAAAAAAAAAAAAGAAGTACAGAAACTTTATACATCTTCCAGCTCTTGGATTGCTAGCTTGTAACATTCTAAATAAATTATAGTTGAGTGAATAAATAAATGATTATGAATCATAATTTAAAATTCCCTATAAATGTTTTAGGAGTTCTTAAATTAACAACAACCACTACACAAAAAGCCTGATCTGTGTGTGCCATATCGTTTTACACCCTGAGAACTTCTTATGGTTTTCAAACCATGATTTCTTTCACGGAAGTAATCTTATACCATGTTGACAACTTTCTGGTGTTGTAGTGTTAGAGTGGCAGATTCAGGGATAAACTTTAAATTCCTTTATGGACACTTTTATTTACATATAAATATTTTATTTTGTCAAGGTCTTACTTTGGTATCTGACTGAATAGTGTAGGTACATTTTTAGTTTGAAATCTAGAATTAATATTTAATGTTCCTCAAGCAGCATTTCTTTACAATAAGCATATATTCATGATCCACCTTTTCCCCTTGCTTTACTCCTCTCAAAACAGAGCATCTAGATTTTACAGTTTTAAATTCACAATATGGTGTTTTAAACCAAGTTTTCCTTT
This sequence comes from Enhydra lutris kenyoni, assembly GCF_002288905.1. Lineage (NCBI taxonomy): Eukaryota > Metazoa > Chordata > Mammalia > Carnivora > Mustelidae > Enhydra > Enhydra lutris. Next base: position 25,803,145 of record NW_019154098.1, on the reverse strand, counting down.
TCCCCAACTCTTTTCTAAGATAAATTTTGATTTAAAGACCCTTACTCAGAACTCTCTCGGACCTGTTTGGATGGCAAATCATGTATTTAGCTCAATTTTGAGATCCTTGATTTGTTTTAAAAACAGGTTTTTAAACTTGGCCATATATATTTAGAATCTCTAAAGAGTTTCTACTTTTGTGAGTTTTTGAATATTTTATTTCTATCATATAATTAACTGCCTTCCATACTGTTTTACAACCAATCTACAGGGATTACTGATAATTCTTTTGCAAACCTTGAATGTTATAAAAAAAAAAAAAACAGGAAGTTCTTAGTAGTATGATGAGTATATGCATGTTCTGCTTGGGTCTGCTCTGAGAGCTTGGGGCTTTTGTGTAAATTAAGAAGGCCAGCCAAGGGTCTGGAAAAAATTGCAAAGTTTATTTTATCATCATAGTTTTAATCATTTTTGAATATTATATTTTCTTCTTCAATAATTAATTCCAAATTCTCTCCTTTCCCAGTTCACTAATAAAAATTTCCCAAATTACTTTGTGCTATTCATTTTATGCCTTGTAACTAATATAATTCCTCTATAGAATATTTTTACAGAAACTATTTCTAATAGCTACTAATGGTAGTCACATTCATTGGAGCCAATTTCCTGCATTTAGTCTAGGGACAAAATGAAAGCATGAGGTCACAATTTCTTTTTTTTCTTTCTTTCTTTCTTTCTTTCTTTCTTTCTTTCTTTCTTTCTTTCTTTCTTTCTTTTTCTTTCTTTCTTTCTTTTTCTTCTAATATGAGATTCCAGAATGTGTTGGGAAATGTCTCTATGGCTATCTTTTGATTTTACTAGAGTAGTTTTTATTGAAGCTTGTGATGATGGCAGTTGACTAGGGAAAAAATAGAAATTCATTTAATATCTACTTTTTGTAGAGTTAGATGGCAGATTTGTTGGAAGGGGAAGGAATTAATACAACTGAGCAGCATATATATCCTTCTGCTTCCAAGCATCTTGGCAGCCTAAATTCAACCCCTTTAGTAAATCTTCTAACAGTTCACTGGCAAGACATAATCATGCCACATTCAATAAATAAAGAAGCATCAGTGAGCACAAGCTTAAAAGTTAGACAGACATGGGGCTAAAGTCTGGCTCATGCAGAGCTAATTTGTTGTAATTTGATAACTTGCTTAACTTCCCTAGTTAGGATGGCCCCTGAGTAATAAGCTGGGGAATCTGGAGAAGGGAGTGGGGACTTTAATAAGCATTTTCCATTTCTTCCTGACTCATCATTAAGAGTAATCAAATTGAGCAACCATTTTTCTAGACTTTTGAGGAACAGAGTATTTATTGATGGTGAAGTAGATAAAATACCTCATCAGCAGACTAACTGCCTGCACACCTGTTTTTCCATCCTGGTTCCTACAGTATGGTATTCCTGGTGGATGCCTGGCTAGTGATGGATGCAGTTGTGATTCTTCCACCAGAAATTCAGTACTGCCAAGTTCCCACTTTACTTACTTCCTCCTTACAACCCTGGGGTATCAGCTATGTTCTCGCAGCAGCATCTGGTCCAGCAGGTTGAATGTATTGACAGCTATAGATTTCATTGTTTTTATAGTGTCTTCTTGTTTTTGTTCCTGAATCATAATAGCAAGAGTTGTACCTGCTCTAGAGTGGTGCTTCCGAGTTGCTCCATCAGATGGTGTGTGTTTTACTCTGGGCTTGCTTATTGCAAAGGTTCCACAACAAAATGGAAGCCATTTTCTCATTGGTTGAAACGTTCCTATTGTTTAGTATATCATATCGAGAAATGTAGCTGTTATTTTTATCTGTTGTTCCTTCCATCTCATCTACATTCCATGATTCCTCTGCCTCAGGTAATGTTGACTGCATTTTTGAAAGCTAAGAGGCTTATACAATATCCTTTGGCAGAAACTGCTCAGTAACGCTGTCCACTAAATTTTAACTATCCAAATGAATTTCCAAATGCATAAAAAGCTAAAAATTCAGCCACAGTATCATATAATGTTTAAACCAAATCTTTAAACAAAACAAAGAAAAAATAGATAATGTAATCATAGGTCCCTCAGAATACTGGCCTTATTGTTCGTTATCTTAATAACTTTATTTGCGTTGCTTCATTGTATGAAACTATTGAAGAATAGATAGTTATCTTAAGAAAAGACCAGCAAAATTACTTTCTTACAATGTTTTAACATTGACTTTTTAAAAATAATCTGTTGTCTATTTTTCATAGTAGGAACCCATTCTTGGTTAATAATAGCTATTAAATATGTCTATTTTATAATTAAATCAGTGAAAAAGCTGACCTTTTCACTTAAAGAACTATGGGTTATCAGGAGGATTTTATAATTCCTTAATATTCACCAGAAACATCGTGTGTGTGTGTAATTTATAGTACATGCATTATATGCTTGCCTTAATCATTGCTTTGGATGTAATTCAAAAAAAGTGGATTCAATTCTGGTTTAATAAGCAAATTCAAAAATAAGAAGGGATTTTGAAACTGAAAAAAATACAGATTTACTGTGTAATTATCACTTAAGAAAATTGGAATGTGAAACTTAAGTTAAAATTTGAAGCACCATGAGAATATTTTCAGGCTTAATATATTAGAGAAACAGTGATAAACACAGTGATGCTAGAGAATAATGCTGAAATGAAAGGCAATCAAACTATATTAACCCACTTAAGCATTAACATCTCTAGCAAGAAAATAATGAAAATAATCTTTCTCTTATTATAAAAAAGAATTTTCTATATGTAATCATGTGATACATATTAAATTAAATTACAGATTAAATTATGCAAAAATTATTTCACATTAAAGGAACAGAATTATTAAAATTTTGCTATTTTGACTTAAACTTTATGTATAATGAGTGGTATGGTCAATCAAATCAATCAAGACATAATTAATAGGAAAGTTTTATTTTTGAAGGCTTAATGAAGTTACCAACATGTATAAGTAATGGTGATTTTTTGTTTAATTTGTTTTCAATTTTATAATTTCCTTTATTCCCAATAAACTAATGAATTCCTAAAGAAAATGGGCATTCCTTTTCTATATCATAATATCTAGGTTAGGGTTTAGTTTATAATCTATGTTTGAGATACTTTTTGGTATGTGTTATCTGTACCACATACTGGAAGCAGGCTCTTCCCCTCCTCACCTACCTCTTCTCTGTTGCATCAATTTTCTAACCTGGGTAAAACTATACTTGGAGTTTTTTGCCCCATCACTCCCTCTCCCCAACTGAAATATCCTACCTATAAGTATATTTTAATTAAATGCTACTGCTTTGCAAATTAAGGATATCATGATTGGGGCATACATTAAAAAATTGTGAGTGAAGAGATACTAAGAGGGGCACTTGAACTTTGAACAATGTAAGGGTTAGGGGCACCGACCCCTGCACAGTTGAATATCTGCATACAACTTTTAACACCCCAAAATCTTAATTATGAATAGCTTACCATTGACAAGAAGCCTTACCAATAAGAGATACAGTCAACTGACACTTATTTTGTACGAGGTGTGTATTATATACTGTAATCTCATAATAGCATAAGTTAGAGACAAAATATTATTAAGAAAATCATAAGAAAGTGAAAATGTATTACAGTACTGTACTATATTTATTGGAAAAAAATCTGTGTGTAAGAGGACCTGTGCAACTCAAACCTGTGTTCTTCAAGGGTCAGATATTTACTTTCTGAATTCATCAATCTCTGAATCCTTTTTAGACAACTATCTTTCTTGCTTCTATAAACTTGTCGGGGGCTACATGGCTTTTTCTGGGGTTAAGTTGTTTTTAAATGTGTAGGGGTGGATAAAAGTGTTGTTGGTAGTTTAATGTCTTGACAGTTTTGTATAGATAGTAGACATTTAACAGTAGAATAAATTATAAATATTGTTTCAACATAGTACTAGGTAATATTTTAAAATTTGTACTTCATTGTCTTAACTTTGTGTGTCTTAATAAAAACATGTAACCTTACCAAAACTTTTCTGTAAATATAATGGAAAAGATAGGATGCCTACATAACCACAGCTTGTGAAAGTTAATTGCATCAACTATATTAGTAAAAGTTATTAAGCTGAAAGATCAGTGCTAGAAAATCTTGGGATTTGCTTGCGTTGGTGTATCTTTAGAGTAGAAAAAATTCCAGCTTTGATTAGGATCATACAATAGAGAAAAAAATATGTTCAGTAGAAAATGATAATTTTACCTACAACATTTATGTCAGCTCAACAATGAGTAAGTAAATACCACTTGTCCAAAGCTTAATTCAAATGTAATATTGCCAGATCATCTATCAGTGAGATGAAAAAAAAAAAAAAAGGCCGTAAAAAAAAAGAAAAAGAATCTTTCTGACATAGATACTAAAAAATAATAAAGGATCATCTTTTAAATTGTCAAACATACAAAACTGAAGGTAAAAAATGAATTTAAATTGTTATATAAAGGAGAAGATTCTCAGGCATGTTTAATATAGTATCATAAAGGTGTTGAAAGCAAAGCAGTCCTCTTGACATTAGGTGAGCATTTATATTATCTACATTTGGAGCATTCCATTCAGGCAAATTGTCTCATACCCTTGACTGTCCCTTGATATATCTTTCTCTTCTAGTCACTGCTGCATGTGCTCCTTTTAACCTACTGTGATTGTCTGATACTTTGAATTTTTCAAAATATTATTTGTAGAATATCTTCCTTAGGAGAAAATATGATTCAAAAATCAAAATATAAGGGAAAAACAGATATTTAAAATATATTAATTTAATACATCCTAAGGTAGAAACCATTAGGTCTGATGAAAAAGACTCTGAATCTACTATCATTTAGGGTATTAGAGGGGAACATAGAGTAATATGAGAACAGAGAAGAAATATATACCTAAACCTGGAGACATCAAGATGTTCCACAAGAGGTATTACTTGGGCTGAGAATTGAGAAGATAATATGTTTTTAAAATCTATCATTATTGGGGCACCTGGGTGGCTCAGTGGGTTAAAGCCTCTGCCTTTGGCTCAGGTCATGATCCCAGTGTCCTGGGATCGAGCCCCACATTGGGCTCTCTGCTCTGCAGGGAGCCTGCTTCCACCTCTCTATCTGTCTGTCTCTCTGCCTACTTGTGATCTCTGTCTGTCAAATAAATAAATAAAATCTTTTAAAAAAAAATCTATCATCATTTGTATGATAATACTTAAGTATCATAAATGAATCTTTAATAAGTCTAAAATAGGTCTTAATTTCTTTCTAAGTGTCTTCATTCCCCCAGAGTTGCTTTGGCCAAAAACTCGACATACATCATTTCTTTCTCTTCCCTGCCACATTCTACCATCACGTCTAATCCTAGAGAAAATCTTATTTCTTCTATTTCTAAAATAGACCTCCAATTCATCCATTTCTTGTAATCTTAACTTTTAAGAAATCTGCTCAAAATGCCATGATTTTGACCTGAGCTACTATTACAGTATTCTTGTGAATAATCTGATTTTATTTCTCTTTTTTTTAATTCATTCTCTATTCAACATCCAGCAGAGGTACCTTTAAAGCACAAATCAAAGCATTCCATTCCTTTGATCACAATTAGAAGAACATTTAAACTCTTTACCATACATTAAGGCTTTACGAGAGTTGGACCCACCACCTCTCCAAAGCTCATCTTGTAGTCTTCTCTTGGTTCACAGTGCCTCTGGGCTCTTTAGAGCTCAGGCAAATCAAAATTTTTTTTCACTTAGGTTTGATTTCTTATGCCTTGATTGTCTTCTCTCCAGATCTTTACATAGCTATCTCTTTGTTTCATTCAAGTATCCACTGAGGTGCATCTACGGCTTCGAAGATTTGCAAGGGCATCCTAGTTAAAGTAATCCTCAGAGGCTGACCGGGGCTGAGCAATTAGTTTTACTTAGTTTTATTTTGTAAAATCCCTTCCTTTTTTCTAGATTATAGTAGTGGATATATATGGGTATGCATATTTGGCAAAACCCATATAACTGTGCATACCAAATAGTGCAGTTTAATATTTTGATGTATCTAAATTATGAATAAACAAATTAATAAATAAAAAAAAGCCCTTTACTATGGAAAGTCTAGGGGTGTTTTCACGAAGGGGCTGACCTGTTTGTTTTTGATTTCAGAAAACTGTTTGGAAGTTGAGTGGAGAATGAAAGAGTGGCTGGCATGGTGGCAGAACTGAAGAACAGGAGACCAGCTGGGAGGCTATGTAAGTAGTGAAAGCAGAAATGTTGAAGGCTTGAATTGGTGGAAATCCAAGAAAAATAGAGAAGTGAACTGATATAGCACATGTTTTGGTGGTTCAGTACCAGGAAATGTTGATGAATAAAATATGTGTGAGGGGTTATATAAAGAAAGGAACCAAGAATGCTTATCTTTTTTTCTTTGTTCCTTCTTTTGCATGTCTCTGTAATGTTTGCTATGTCTTTTCCCAAGAGCTGTAATTTGTTGGCAAGGAGAAAAAGGAAGGATAAGAAGTCGTGAGTCCTTGCATAACGTTTGGCATTGTATTCCACTCTGTGCTTTCAATCAACAAACATATTTACTTTGCCCCTCTGGTTCTATCTGAGTTCTTGCTCCTATGCGTTCACTTTGAAGGCACTAGGATCAATTAATTGAACACTAAGCATCAGACTTGGCTTTCATGGGTCTCTTTAGTTTGGTATGGCTATTGATGATTAATGAATGTAAATGATCTCTGGTTTGAGATATCTATTGATTTTGTTCTTTAATTAGAAAATTCTACCTAGAGCGCTTTGAAGTATTTTCAAATTATCCATATTCTCACTGTGATTTTGCTTATTAGCTTTTGGTTTGATAGGTGAGTTGATGGTTACCATGCAGTTTCCAGTGTTTGTCCTCTCTGACTTCACTCTAACAATATTTGTGAGTATGTATGTGTGTGTGTGTGTGTGAACGTTAGTGCTATAACAAATTCTAATTTACTGGTTCTAGATAGTGTTTTATATGAACACAGGGACAGATTTTCGAGGTAGCATATTGAAGGCATTTGGCACTTATTTTCCCATGGCTATTTCATCTGAAGGCTGGAGGAAATTCAAAAGGAAGAAGTTTATGTCTTAATGATATTTAGGTATAAGGATCAATCCATTAGATTAGTGAAGGACTTGTGCTTTGCACTGAGTATTTCTTGCTCTCTCTCTGCAGTGTCAAATTGTTTACCACTTAACCTCACAGCTCCTGTTTCATGTAAGAAGAAAGCAGCCTGGAGTCCATAGTCTGTCATCGTTTATATCCCTTCTGGTTACCCCCTTGCTTCATTTTTCTCTTCCTTTTCCTAATGTCCTCCATTCTATTCCTTATGTTTCACAAATAAGTGAAACCGTATGATAATTGTCTTTCTCTGTTTGGCTTCTTTCACTTAGCATAATCTCTTCCAGTTCCATCCATGTTGATGCAAATGTTAGCTATTCATCCTTTCTGATGGCTGAGTAATATTCCATTGTATATCTGGACCACATCTTCTCTGGACTCTGGAATCAAACTGACGTGTTTTTTTTGTTGTTGTTGTTTTTAAAGATTTTATTTATTTATTTGACAGATAGAGATCACAAGTAGGCAGAGAGGCAAAGAGAGAGAGAGGAGGAAACAGTCTCTCCACTGAGCAGAGAGCCCCATGCGAGACTCTGGGATCATGACCTGAGCCGAAGGCAGAGGCTTTAACTCACTGAGCCACCCAGGTGCCCCCAAACTGAGGGTTTTAGAGGGGAGGAGGGAGGAGCATGGGTGAACCCAGTGATGGGTATTGAGGAGGGGCAGAGTTGAAAGTTGATGAAATTGGGAAGGTTTCCACTTTTGATCCCTCTCTATTGTGTGGATGAAAATCATTCTACAGCCTCTCTTTCATAGCTGCAGTCCCCCAAAACTCACTCCAACTACACAAAGAAATGACCTCAGATTTTTATTTGCCTTATATTAATACCAAAAGTAGCTTCATAATACTGTTCAGGAGTAATTCATGTAACACATGGTACTTTTATGAATTGAAAATTTCTATGCATTATCCCTATCAATATCTCAATTTTTATTAGCTAGTATTCTTTCCATTTCCATTTTTACTATTATTGATCCTGACTGACTGACACATGTTGGCTCTGTTTTCTATTACTCCAGAATTCTGGAGGAATAAAGTACATTATTGCTTATTCTTCTAAAGAAGTATATTTTTAATCACATTTGTTCTTGAAATACTGCATCTTGTTCACTTTGTTTTTTCTTTCCATCCCCCATTCCCTTTGGCTGAAGTAACTTCTCTTCTCACTTCTATACCTTCTCAAGCCATACCTTCTCTGAAAAGTCCTGCACAAGTGTGAGCCTCTCTGAAAATATCATTATCTTTATGTTGCTGGTGTGCCTTGCATTTCCTTCTCTTAAAGCTTTCATCCCAGCATATTGAGTACCGATTTGTTTACCTGTCTGAATCGCCTACTAGATTGAAGGCAGAGCAAAGATGATTTCTGTTCTCATAGTGCAGTATACTTAGCAGACATTCAAAAAATGTTTTGAATGGCTGCAAGGAAGAATAAGTTGCTAAAAAAAATGAATTATTTGGATAAAAAAATTTAAAAAAATTATTAAAAAATGAATTATTTTGTTTTAAAGAATTGAGGATGAGAAACAATCGACCACAAAAGCCAGCAGTCTGTTGCTCTGCTAACTGTATGTTAGATTGGAATGGCTGCACTTCAGGGGAGAGAGAAAACTCTATGGTAGTAAAACAATCTAAATGCTTATCAAAATGAAAATATCCATTTGGTGGTCATATTCTGGGAGCTCTTCTGCAACCCTGTTCTCAATCTGCTTTCAATGAAGGAAGCCACACAAACCGGGTAAAGTTTTCTCTGATGCATATAAACGTGTCTCTGGCTGAGACTAACTCTGATAGTTCCCAGTCTGATGGGAAAAAGGAACCAAATTGTCCCAAAAATCCTATCCTAATATACAAGTTCATTAAGATCCAGGCAGGAATAATTTTCAACCTTTCAAAGGATTCTGTGATCAATCTAAAATAACATGCATGAGAAGGGATTCATTTACAAAGAAAATTGTCATTATGGAGTTATTAGAAATGGATGCTCTGGGTCATCTAAAGTAAAAGCTTCCATTTCTCCAAACTTTTAACTTTCATGAAGTTTAGAAGTTTAATTAATCTTTTCTCATTATTGCTTCTGATTCTTTTCCCTCCTTATTTCATTTCTGATTATAAATGGAGAAAAAAAAGTGATACCATGGATTAGTTTTTTTTTTTTTTCTTTTTTTCTTTGACTTTGAGCAAGGGATAATTCACCTGGGGATGTGAATCACACCTGCTGAGAGAATTCAACTGCCTATAGCCAACAGAACCATGACTTTACTCAATATCACTTGTCCATGAACTAAAACCTTCCCCCACTTTCCTACATTAATTCTACAAGCATCTATCGTATGTCTACTACATGAAAATTGCTGTGCTAGACCATGGATCATGGGCAATGTTTTAGGCAGAAGTTATAGTAAACCTAAATATCTCTTTGTATATCTGAAATCCATACTGGTTTAGAGAAAAATTTTGCTGTTAATAAGTCATTTTTCTGCTAAATAATTCATTTTACTGATTGGTGAGATTTGGAGACTATAGAGAACTAATCAGTTAAAACATAAGGAGGTAGTTTTTATCATAGAATGAGCTTAAAACTCCAAATCTAGATTCTAAGTAAAACCAAAATTAGTGAGGAAGGAAAAAGTAAAACTAAAAATAGTGAAACATTTTGATATTTGTTGAAGTATTTCAAAAATAATTTAAAAATTTATTATTTCTATTAATGAAGGCATGTTATAGTACAAATGTTGGAAAAATATAATTGTTTCTGTATACATGTTGATATTTCATATTTCTATACCTACCTATCTGTAAGTGGATAGATCTATTTTATATAGATACATACACAGTCAGGTATGCATTTGGAGTTATACTGATGAACCGTAAGAATTACATGAGGGTTAATTTGTTTTACCCACTTGTGGTTATGATTTCCACTGAACTATTTGTAATCTCTTTTCAAATGATTCTTAATTATCTGTGATAAGTATTTTACGAGAGTGCTGACTTCTAATTAATACTAAATAAAGTGATACAGTATTGAATTAGAACAAATTTAACTAGTTTTTGGAGTAAGTGATGTCACCCTTGATTTTGGCTTCATTAATCATATGCTCTTGTCACCAAGAGTATAACTTTTGGGAAAGATACATGGATTGGTAATAAGATTTTAATTCAAAACTGAGCTTTGACATTTATTAGCTATATAAGTTAAAGAATAATCTGCAGATCATAATTTCTTTCTAAATAAATGCATGTGGTGGCAATAAAATCTCACAGAAGTGATAAAGATTATATAAGACATATGAATAAGAACTCTCTAAACTGTAAAGAACTATTTATATCTGTTATTTTATCATATGCACTGGGCTTGTACACCAGTAGGTTTTCTATTCAACCTATTTGGGCACAAACAATGTTTCACTCACCATTATGAATATAGGTGTTAGAAGGAGGCATGGAAATGGAGATTTCAAATAAGTAAAAAAATTAATTATTTTTAATTAAAATGTATAAAATGCTATGAAAATGGAATATTCAGGTACGAATATTAGTGCCCCCATTTTTAAACCCCTTAAGTCTGTTTGTTTTTATTTTAATGAACTTTCAAATATTTGTCTCATTCAACACAAATGGTAATACATTGCTAAACTCTCACACCCGAGCAGAAGGAAGCATGGATCATGGTGTTTTACTGCTACTATAACCACAAGTTGAAGAAGACCTTTAAGTGTGGGAAATAGATCCATTTCTTCATAGGTTTGTTGATGAACTAGAGTTGAGTATCATTGACGATATTTTTCCCCGAGGCCTTAAAAATAATCTTATTTTATACTTTCTTGCCTGAGAGATTCAGGAGAAAAGAGTTATACATGCCAAAGAGTATATTATTTTCTTTCACATGCAAAAAGGATGAGTGGGATAGTTTGCTGGCAGGTGTGCCTGGATCTGGAAAGTTTCATGTAGTAAGGATAATAGGAGATTCAAGCCTGAAAGGAAATTTTTAGTAAAACTGGGTCAAGCTCTCCCATGTGATCCACAAAGCAGTTAGTGTACATGTTGTTTTCACAGTTCTTCCCTGTCTTCATACTCTATTTTGACCTGTTAAAAATTCTCTGGAAATCACAGGTTTTTAATATTTCTACAATACTCTTCTTCCCTTTATCTTTTTATCTTGTCAGTTTTATTTTTTCATTCCATTATTTTATTATTTTCATAGTAGTAGGTACTGTGTTTGTAAGTATTCCGTATGGGCTTTCTGTCACTATGACTCCATATATTTTCATTCTTATTCTTCCAAAGGCTGTATCATGATATTTAGCATTTAGAAGATGATATATTAAAGTTTTCTGGGACAAATAGATTACTTATTAATGCTATTTGTGACAGTGACACTGGATTTTCATGGATGCCTTGTCTTATTTATAAAGAATATTTAATACTTGAAATGTGTGCTGGGTGTAAATTTAGATTGGAAATGGTGGTGTAATCTTTGTACTATTTCTGGTATTACAAAATTCATACCACTTTAAAACCGCACATTAAGTTTTGACTTTTCATTTGTTAAATAAAAATATTTCATCAAAGAAATTATGAACTTTATTTTACCAAATTTTCAGGAAATCAGAATTATAATAAGTGGATCAAATGCTTGACCTTAATTTCGTCTGACTATTGGATTTCGAACTTTTATTTTATAGGAATATTTTAATGCAAATTTTATCATTCTATATGTATGCATTCATCAGAGTATAAAATTCTTATTCACAAATCTCTTCGTTTTGGTCCACCATAATATTAGCAGCCTTTACTAGAGTGTTTTACTTCTTCTCTAGTTATTGATTTTTCTCCTTTCTGACACTCAGTTTATTCCAAAAGTTTAATGATTTAAAATCAGTGCATTAAGATATTCAGGCACCATTTAAACTTTCTTAATATTGTAAGTATCTACTTAACATTTTTGCAATAAAATAAAAACATACATCTGAAAATATTATTGAAAATTTAAAGGGGAAGAAATACAGTAGAAAGATGTAGAAAAATATAACAGTATGTCAGTATTTTGCTCACACAGAATACCATAAGCAGCAGTGATGAAAACAATAATAGTGTCCAATTGCATAGCAGAAAGGAAAAGCACAGAGAAGGTCAAGAACAGAGCTTGCTTTCATTCTCGGCTGGTAATTTTCCATTAGTCTCCCACACACACCATTGCCTTCAATGTACATAGAAGCTGGCTTATTCAAGGTATTGTTGCCGCTCATGCATTCTGGAAAAGACTTTGCTATGCTTTGAATAAGACAATTAATTGTCCTTTGGCTGGTAGGGCAAATTATCTGATCTTGCTACCCGTTCATCTGACAAATATTTATATGCCTACTCTAGGCTGGGGACAAAATCCTGAACCACATAATTTCTGTCTTCAAGGAGATTTCTGCATTGGGATGATTGCTTTTACTTGATTATGTGTTTTATCTTGTTCCCATAGCCAACACCAGTATTAATAAGATGGCTTTCTGGCTAGAGGAAGGGATCTTTTGTTTCTACCAAGCTAAACAGTCTGAAGAGACTTAAACCTTGATATCACCAAAGGGTCTTTTTTTTTTTTTTTAACATTTTATAATTTTTATTAGCATATAATCTATTATATGTTTCAGGGATACAGGTCTGTGATTCATCAGTCGTACACAATTCACAGCACTCACCATAGCACATAGTCTCCCCAATGTCCATCACCCAGCTATCCCATTCATCCTACCCCCCTTCCCTCCAGCAATACTCAATTTGTTTCCTGAGATTAAGAGTCTCTTATGGTGTGTTTCCCTCTCTGGCTTCATCTTGTTTCATTTTTCCCTTTCTTCCCCTATGATCCTCTGTCTTGTTTCTCAAATTCCTTGTTATCAGTGGGATCATATGATAATTGTCTTTCTCTGATTGATTTACTTCGCTTAGCATAATACCTTCTAGTTCCACCCACATGGTTGCAAATGGCAAGATTTTTGGGTTTTTTGATGGCTGCATAGTATTCCATTGCATATATATACAACGTTTTCTTTATCCATTCATCTGTTGATGGACATATAAGCTCTTTCCATAGTTTGGCTATTGTGGACATTACTGCTATAAACATTGGGGTGCACATGCCCCTTCAGATCACGACTTTTGTATCTTTAGGGTAAATACCCAGTAGTGCAATTGCTAGGTGGTAGCGTAGCTCTATTTTCAACTTTTTGAGGAAGCTCCATATTGTTTTCCAGAGTGGCTGCACCAGCTTGCATTCCCACCAACAATGTGTGAGGGTTCCCCTTTCTCTGCATCCTTGCCAACACCTGTCGTTTCCTGACTGGTTAATTTAAGCCATTCTGACTGGTATGAGGTGGTATCTCACTGTGGTTTTGATTTGTATTTCCCTGATGCCGTGTGATATTGAGTACTTTTTCATGTGTCTGTTGGCCATTTGGATGTCTTCTTTCAGAAATGTCTGTTCACATCTTCTGCCCATTTCTTGATTTCACCAAAGGTTTTTTTATTTGTTTGTTTGTTTTTAATTGGAAGATGTGTTGTTTTTGTTTCTTGTTTTCATGTCTATGAAACTCTGCAATGGTGGTTGTCAAACTTTAGTAGCTCAGGTAATCACATAAGAAACTTGTTTAAAATGTAAGTTTCCAAGGCCCATCTTTAGAAATTTTGATTTAGTAAGTCAAGGCTGATATTCAGAAACCTGTAACTTTAACTAGAACCTCAGATGCAATCCACATTTTGAAAAACAACAAAAACAACAAATCTTAATTTCAGATTATGGAGTCTGTGTAGATTTCAGGTGATATTTCAGAGTTTTAGCATTATTTGTTGTTTGTTTTCCCCCTTGATGAGATTTAGAACATTTTTATCTGATGGCAGTTTCTTGTCTGGATATGAGATATATCTGTACAAATTTGTTTTTTCTGTATCTCTGTTTTCACATGATTTCTTTTAAAGATCAACAAACTTATCTGGAAGAGAAACTGAACATATACTATTTTGATTACATAAAATATACTGATGTGGTAGCTGGAAGAGAATGAAAATGAGAAAAAAATATATAAAGAAAAATCCCTAAGTCTTAGTGTTTCAAGTAGGCCAGTGGTATGAGCCAAAAATATTTCCTTTTTTTCCCAAAACTGAATCTGCAAAGTCATGTCAAGTACAACAGATTTGGAATGTCAGCACCCTGATTAACCCAGGTTGTCTGAATTGCAGTCTCTTAAAAGTGATTTTTCCCTTTCTGTTGAAGTTCTGCTTTCTTCTCTATGGATAGAATGTTCTAGATTTGCTGTGTCCTGGCTAACTTTTCTCTGTAGTTATACACAGGTTCAGGTCAAATACAGGTATTACAGAAATCTCTAGATTTATGCAGAGTATAAAGTATCATTCTCCTTAAAGACAGATTTCTGTGTCCATTTGTGATATTTCTTCCAAAGACAAGGAATTTTCATAGTTTTTCTAACCTTGAAAGGATTGAAAACCATAGGCATAGAGCTACTGATCAAATTATGGGTTTCTAATAATGTGAGGTATATTAACTTGTATTGAAAAAAACCCAAGAAAGTTAGCACACAGTTTTCCATTTCAACCTATGTTTCTGTCATCTTCCCTAGGATGTTACAATCACATGGTGACTAAATCTCATTAACTTAAATAGGATCTATAATATTCATTTAAGAATAAGCTCAGATAAATCAAAGATATTTAAAATGTCTTCTTTTAAGAATAAAAATTTCAGAACATGTAGAACTCTGTATATAAAGACAGTTACAAATATTCTGAAATTTCTGAATATATGCCTACACATTTCTATTGTTTTTAATGTACTAAAGCATTAGAAATGCTTTAGTTTCCCTTAGGAAACTAAATAGGAATTCCTAAGGGAAGTTTTTCCCTTAGGAATTAGCATAATACAACCTAGAAAAAGTAAATTTATGAACAATTCCACCACCTCTCAAGAATTTTATGAATTATTTCAGTGAAGTTTATTTGTGGTTGGTAATTCACTATATTTAACTCTATTTAAGTTATCCAAATTTCTCTGTTTTTAGAATGTTCTCTTCTAAGAGATAATAATCCGGGAAATAATTCAACTTGTTTCAATCTCTAAATCAGCTCTACCTAAGCAGTTCTCAATTTATACTGAGCGGGGGGGAGAAAAAAAAAAGAAAGATAAGAAGTAACAGCCTTAACTGAAGAATGAGTGATGTAGGTTAGATAGGAAGAAGAAATTCCTGACAATAGGATTTTAAAAGCTTGGAGTGAATTATAGAAGGAAGTTATAAAATTTCTCCTCAGTTGAGGTCTTAAAAATATATAATTCATATCTTTTAATGATAGATCTAGGAATTTCTTTACTGAATGGAGATGCTCTTGAACATATTCCCAAGAGCTATAGGAATCTAAAATTTTTATAACTTCATGTTTTGCATTTAAGAGAAATTAATTTGCCCTACTAGATCCTATAATTGACTCTTCTCATGTATGGCTAATAGAAATTTCTGAGTTTGCAAATGAATAGAATTTAAGCTGGAAAAAATTGAATATTATTTCTGATATACTCTATTTGGATAACTGATTTTTATTCTTAAAGAACCAGTTAAATGTCAGCATGACTGACACTTTTTATAAATGATCATGGGAAAACCATAGGATTTGTGTTTTTTTTTTTTTTTCTCAAATGTAACTCACATAAGGGAGAAATGCTCTGTTGTGATTATTTTGAACTATACAGTGTATAAATATGTTATGGAATTCTATTTAAAAATTACTTTAATGCCCCAATTAGAATTTTAAATAACCATAGTAGAAATGTATGATCAAGATATTTCCTCTGTTGGAGTATATTTGTTTAGAGAACTGGCATCCCTTGGAGGTTTAAAAATTTACAATAAAAAGGTGCTAGACAAGATGATCTCTAAAGCCCATTTAAGCTCCGTGATGCTCTGATTATTTGGAAAGTACTGGCAGGGTGAGGAACTATGTGGAGAGAATTGGAAATTTTTAATCTTCTCCCTTTGTTCCCTCAGTGAATACATTGCTTCATATTTGAATCTTAAAGATACAAATAAAAGGCTAATTTAAAAGTATAAATTATTAATTTCCTGTTCTGTTCACTACAGAATACCATATACTTGAGTTTATTGTTTATGTACTATAAGTTGGAGAGTATAAGACTTAACATTTCTTAATAAAATAATCAATTGCTAATAATTTAATAGGATACTTTGTTTTTCTTTAGAATGTTCAGATAACTAGAATTTTCCCAAAGTGTAATACTTAATGAATAGCTTAAATGACCTAAATGAAATAATAAATTAAGTCCTATATCATTTAATTATAGAGAACCTTGAGATTGGATACCAACTTTATATTTTTTCCATATAGAAGTGTAGCATTTTTTTTAAATGTTAAGAAACACATCCACAGACTAAGATTATATGGTCTTACTATCATTATTATTTAGGCATGCAGTGGGTTGGGAGGATGGACAAAATACACATACCACACACACACATATGTGCTATTGTTAGCAGAGCAGTATGAAGTGCTGTTAATACCAACTGACTTCTTGGAATACGTATAAGTTCATCTTATTTTATTTTTTCATAAGTTTCCAACTTATGAATTATTTATGTTTTAAAGTTGTTTATAAGTGGGTTTTCATATTTTAGGAATATACTTTTTTAGGGAAGCAATGCTATAGATGGTGCTAAGCTACTAGATCAACCCACAAGAATGTAATTACTTCAGTTCTAGGTGTAGCTGTATTACTGAAACAAAAGACAAAATCTGCAGAGATTTTTAATTGAAATGTACCATTTGTGGGAAGAATGATAAGACAATGAAATTAACTCAGGTGATAACTTAATGAGCAGGTTACTGTACAAATGATACGAAAGTGGTTAAGAACCAGGACCCAGAAAAGAGGTGGCAGATAAATTGTCCCTTCAAGCCAGCCACCTGGGTGTTCAGAGGAAGAGTTTTGTAGGATAGTTACTGGGGCAAACTATCATGTGGAAGATAAGGTAGAATGTATATTATGGGAGACTATTGCCATTATGTTTTCACAGAAATAATCAGAAATCATGTGTTATTCTCTCACTGTATTTAGAGTTACCATCCTTTTGTGTGTATGTGTGTGTGTGTGTGTGTGTGAGAGAGAGAGAGAGAGAGAGAGAAAGAGAGAGATATTCCTTTCACTAGATTGCCCTTCTATCAGGCAGGTAAAACAACTTATTGGGAGTCAAGAGAAAATATATTCACTGAGATCTGAGACTCTGGTATATCTATATTTTTATCATCTAGCTCGTCAGAGAAACTAAGTAAAGATTTGTTGGGCTGTATCAGAAAATGGAAATATTCCTACATCCAGCATAGTTTAAGTAGAGCCTTGAACAAATCACGAAACCTCTTTTTGTTAGCCCACATAGAAGCCAGGGACAGAAGTAATCTGTTGTTTTTGGTGAAACTTTGGACAGCTTAAATCGTTGCGGCAGCTGGCAAGCAGTTTTGGAAATAAGTACGACCTTCGTGTTTGACAGTGAGGTTCCTCAGAAAGATTTTCTAAGGAAAAAAATAGAAACAACCAGCCAAAAAAAAAAAAAAAAAAGTTTTTCTCTTATTTTGAATGCTGTACTAAAGTTGAGTTGAAAACTCAAGCATTAAGTTTTCAACTATAGAGGTAATGCTCAGATGCCTGGAGGACCTCTGGGGTTGAGTGTTTCATGAGAACTCTGTGAATACTTCATGCTAGTGTGTAGTGTGTAGTGTTTAGGATTTCTTAAGAAATGCATGTATAAATCAGCTTGTGGGAGTTTTTAATGTAATCCGGGTTTTAGTCCTTTGTCAGATATCTGTAGCAAATATTTTCCCCTATGTCTTCTTTGTTCATTTTCTTACTGATATCTTCTAATAAGCAGCAGGTTTTTTGTTTGTTTGTTTGTTTGTTTTTTTAAATGTATTTGACAGAAAGAGACACAGCAGGAGAGGGAATACAAACAGGGCGAGTGGGAGAGGCAGAAGCAGGCTTTCCCCCAAAGCAGGGAGCCGGATGCAGGCCTGATCCTGGGACACTGGAATCTTGACCTGAGCTGAAGGCAGATGCTAAATGACTGAGCCACTCAGGTGCCCCAAAGCAACAGTTTTTAAACTTGGCAAAAACAATACATTTCTGTTTTTTGGTCCGTGAAATTCAAACTAAACCAGAATGAGATGTCATCTCACAATTATTAAGATGACTATTAATGGAAAAGAAAAAATGTGAAGATTTGGAGAAACTGGAACACTTGTACACTTGGAAATGTAAAATGGTGCAGCCACTATGGAAAAGAGTATGGAAATTTCTCAAAATATTAAGAATAGAACTAATAAGAATACAGCAATCCTACTTCTGGGTATTTACCCAAAAGAATTTAAGTGAGGATCTTGAAGAGATATTTGCTCCTGTATTTATTGTAACACTAGTCACAATAACCAAGATGTGGGGGTGGGGACCAAATAACTAAATATCTGTTGTTTGGTGAATGAATAAAGAAAATGTATATACATAAAGTGGAACACTATTTGTCTTTTAACAAATAGTGGAACACTATTCATCTTTAAACTCTTCCTCTGAACACCCAGGTAGCTGCCATATGTGAAAACATGGATGAACACTAAGGATATTATGTTAACTGAAATAACTCAGTCACAGAAAAATACTGCATGATTCCAATTACCTAAGTATCTAAAATAGTCAGACTCACAGAAGTAGAGAATAAGTAGTATGGTGATTTCCAGGAGATGGAGAGGGGGATGGGGAATTGCTGTCAACAGATACAAAGTTTCATTTGTGCAAGATAAATAAGTTCTAGAGATTTGATATAAATATTATGCCTATAGTTAACAATACTTGTATAATACACTTAAAAAATTGTTAAGGGGGTAAATCTTACATTAAATGTTCCTACCACAAGTTTAAACATTATGGAATAATTTGATAAATCTGTTTTTAAAAAATGCTCATTAGATAATATTTATAATACAAAGTCATAAATCTAATGTATATAAATAAAAGAATAGACTACTCCAGTTACATTCATATAATCAAGTAGTAGTCATTTAAAAATGAATCATTTATTTGTAAAGTATCCTAGTTATGAAATCAAATAGTAGAAAAATAGATTATATTATAAATTTATATATCTATTATATTTATAATATAAATATTATATTTTATCAATTTTAGGAATAAATTAATTTTAGGAATAAATCTATGAATATTAATGTAAATATATTTATATTCCTTTGTTAGTTTGTTAAAAATTATATGTCATGGGACGCCTGGGTGGCTCAGTGGGTTAAGCTGCTGCCTTCGGCTCAGGTCATGATCCCAGCGTCCTGGGATCGAGTCCCGCATCGGGCTCCTTGTTCTGTGGGGAGCCTGCTTCTCCCTCTGCCTCTGCCTGCCACTCTGTCTGCCTGTGTTCGTTCTCTCCCTCTCTCTCTCTGACAAATAAATAAATAAAATCTTTAAAAAAAAAAAATTATATGTCATTATATGTTTGGGTCTATTTCAGGACTCTGTGTTACTGGTTTTTTTATCTTTACACCAGGCTACCAATTCTTGATTATGATCGTAATATTTCCAAAAAGAGGTTATACTAGCAGTCATAAACATATGGAAAGGTTGTCACATTGTTTTCACCAGAAGGTGAAAAGTAAAGCCACGGTGAGAGATCTCAGTATGCCCACTAGAACAGATAAAGTAAAATGACTAACAATCCCACATGTTGGAGAGGATGAAGGGACTATTGGAACTCTCAGACATTGTTAAGAGGGTAGTGTCAGATCATCAAATCACTGGGCAAAACTACTTGTCAGTTTCTTATAAAGTTAAACATACACCTACTTTATGATGAAACAATTTCAATCCTAGGTATTTGCAGAAAAGATATTAAAACACATGTCCACAATGTGCAAGTTAATGATTGTTCATTTTAGCTTTATGCGATATAGCACAATATCAGAAGCAGCATGAACATTCATCAGTGGGTGGATAAACAAGTTGATATAGTTATATAAGGAAATACTACTTGGAAAATAAAGCAAATTAGCAATAACTAGTAATATATGCAAAAAACATAAACGATTTCAAAAATATTGCACTCAGCAAAGAAACCAGACTTAGAAGTACAGACAATATTATGTTATTTTAATAAAGTTCAAGAGCTTCTATGTGGAGGCCACTGGAGGAGGATCCACAGGAAAGGCATGAGGGGACCTTTTAGAGTAATTGCTATGCTCTGTATTTTCATTGGTGTTTTGGTTACAAGGGTGTATACATGTTTCATAATATTTAGCACTATACCGTTAAGATTTGTGCTTTCACTTCATTATATCACAATAAAAACATACATGCTTATGGTGGTTTTCAGCATAAAAACTATTTCATATGCCCTTCTATACAACCTCTCAATATTCACACATTTGGGGAGCTAGGTAGATTTAAATGTATTGTAGGAGTTGAAAACACCTGAATTTTCTGAAAACTCATTACCTGACAGGGCAAACTATACAGGAAATATAGTTTCTTGTCCATTATGGTCTCTGCTACATGTCGGTGTACTTCAGATTAATGCTACAGTCTAGAATATTTGAGAGAAGCTCTATCGATACAGCGTAACAGAGGCAATAAGTGCATAGGGTCTGAAATCACACTGCCTTAGTTTAAAATTTGGCTACATCACTTATTAGCCATGATCCTGGCCAAATTATGTAGCCTTACAAATCCTTTCTTTCTTTCCTTTTAAAAAAGGAGTAATTATTATGATTTTATCATTTAATTGTTGTGAGGATAAAATGTGTCACTGGAAAGAACTATACTACCTAGCATATAATAAGTGCTCATTGTTTCTGAATGTCATAATATAATTTATAAAAAATTTATCATTAAAATAATTATATATTAACATATCAATTATATCAGTAAAATAATTGATAATTATTTTTATAGCGCCAACTTTACAAGTTCCTGGTGGCTAAATCACAGGATGTCTAGTTAAGATGGCAACTGAATGGAGTCTCTGTGTAACATCGTCACACTAAATTCAGGGAACAGTGAGAGAGGGAAGGAACTGTACAGCTGACTTGATCTATTGCTTCCATTTGCATGTGACCATCAAAGTACAACTCTTTCACCTACATAGGCAGACCTGTCAGTACCTCTCAGGGAACACACACTATTCTGTCATTGTCACAGAAAGCGGTGCTTTATTGTCTTGATAAATAGCAGTGGTAAGGTTAGACAGCAGACAGAGGACCTGGATGACATGAAGGGCATGGACCAGGGTATGGAAATGTTTACAGAGATGGGGTCTTTCTTTTTAGTTTGTGTAGCTTACTTTGATTCTTTTATATGTAATGAATGATGGCTTTCTTCTAGGCCTACATTATATGCAATGTTATAATTTATTTTTTTGATCAATAGATTTTATTTTGTAGAATCATTTCATACTTACAGAAAAATTGAATAGATGGGACAGGGGTCCAATATACCCTCCATTCCCTAGCAGTTTCCTCTAATATCAATATCTTGCATTGGAATGCATATTTGTTCTAATTAGTGAACCAGCGTTGATTATTATGAACTAAAATCTATAGTTTACATTAACGTATACTTTTAATTTTACAGTTTATGGGTTTTGATAAATGCATGATGTAATGTATCCAACAGTACAGTATCATACAAGATAGTTTCAGTGCACCAAAAATTCCCTTTGCTTTACCTATTAAACCCTGCCCACTCCTACCAAATCCTGCCAACCACTTGTCTCTTTATTGTCTCTGTAGTTTTACCTTTTCCACAAAGTTATGTAGATGAAATCTTTATAGTGGATAGTCTCTTCAGGATGGTTTCTTTTATCTAGCAGTATGTTTTTAAATTTGCCTTTTAAGCTCTTTGAAGCTCTTAAATCTCTTAAACTCTTTGTCTTTCATGTCTTCATAGTTCATTTCTTTTTATTGATGGATAATATTCCACTGCATAGATGTACCGCAGTTTGTTTACCCATTTACCTATTGAAGGACATATTGTCTGCTTCCAGTCTTAGCATTTATGGCTAAAGTTGCCATAAGCATTCACGTACAGGCATTTTTGTAGACATAAACTTTCAGTTCATTTGGGTAAATACTTAGGAGTATGATTGGTGGATTTCATCCTAAAACTATGTTTAGTTTCAAGTGCCAGATTGGGTTTTTAAAATGGATATACAATTTTTCATTCCCACAAGCAATGAACGAAAGGTCCTATTGCACCACATTCTTACTATCCCTTCACATTGTCGTATTTATAAATTTTTACTATTCTAATAGGTATAGTGATATCTCATTGTCTTGATTTGTAATTCCCTATTGATGTCTGTTGCTTAATATCTTTTATATGTTTATTTTCCATCTATGTGTTTTCTTTGGAAAGGATTATTTAGATCTCTTGCCCATTTTAAAATTGTGTTGTTGATTTTAAGAGTTCTTTGTATATTTTGGATACAAATTCTTTATCAAATAGGGGATTATAAATATTTTCTTTTAGTTTATGTCTTTGTTTTCATTCTCCTAGTACTATCTTCTGTACAGAGAAAATTTTTACTCTTAATAAAATCCAATTTACTGTTTTTTTTTTTTTTTTCTTTCATGGATTATGCTTCTAGTGCTGTTTAAAATTTCATTGCCAGATCCATGGCCACTTATATTTGCTCCTAAATTATACTCTAAAAGTTCTGCATATAGTATTCTGTTTTACATTTATGTCTGTGATCCACTTTGAATTATTGTGAAAGGTATAAGACTTTTGTCTATTCATTTTGTTGTTGCTGCTTTTGGATTTGGATGTCCTGTTGTTCTAGTACCATCCATCACAAAGAAACAGTCATTTCTCCACTGAATTTCTTTTGTTCCTTGGTCAAATATCAGCTAAATGTATTTTGTAGGTCTATTTCTAGGTTCCCTATTCTGCTCCATTAATCTGTTTGTCCTTCTTTCACCAATATTGTGCTGTCTTGAATACTGTAGCCTTTATACTAAGTATTGAAATTTTATAGTGTTAGTCCTCCAGATTTTTTCTTCTGCTTCGGTGACATGACTATCTTGAGTCTTTGTTTACCCTTGCATATAAATATTAGAATCAAGTTTGTTGATGTCACTAAAATAACTTGTTGAGACTTTATTGGAATTGTATTGAATCTGTGTTTCATGTGGGAAATAATTGACATCTTATCAATATTGAGTCTTCTTAATATTGAACATGGAATACCTACTTAATTTAAATTTTCTTCAATTTATTTAATACAATTGTACAGTTTTCTTTATATAGACCACTGTGCACATATATTGTTAGATTTATTATTAATTATTTTATTGTAGGATGCTTGCCAAATCAATTTTATAATCTTATTTTATACAGCAATATAACTAATTCAAAGATGCCAAAAATGGGATACAAATAATTGAAAGACATAGCTCAAACTTGGAGAAGTAACATCAGCGCACCTCTACAGGAGCTTTCTTCCTTCATTTAAGCAGCACTCTGGTCTGGAGTTAACATATGAGTATCTAGGTGGTGCATGCAGGTTGTCACTTAACCAGTGGAAGCTATTTAGGTCATGAAAGATCAGTTTTGTATCCCAATGATTATACATGTTGTGTGACATTGTCCGGAGTTCCATGACCCAATACCTACATAAATTCCAAGTTTGTTTACTATAAACAACCTAGACACGAGGTAAATCATGCTTAAAATATTCCATAGGTAAGGATTTCTTTTATCTTTCTGTTAGTATTTATTATCAGGAGGGGATATGACTTATTTCTTTACTTTCCTTCCTCTCCCTAGGAGAGAGAGTTTGGATTAGAAACTAGCTGCCAACATTTCCTTTACTTTGGTGTGCGCATTTACTTTGGAGATTGGAGGATTGGGGGAGAGGAAGGTACCAAGAGCTTCTGAGAAAGTTTTAAGGTTCCAATAAATATGAGAATCACCTGCTGTTAGAAAGTTGCATTGATTACCCATGTTTTCTTTGTATATACTTTTCCTAGAAGAGGGATTATATTTTCCTGCATTGTACCAAGTTGATGCTGCTGACCACTTTTTAATGACTCAGGAAAAAACTTTTATTTTTCCAGGAATATTGATTAATCCTGGTATAATGAATACATTACAGGTTTGGAATAACAGAATTCTATCCCTACTGTGTTCTGAAGACTACATGAATTTGATGCATTCTAACTGTATGAAATTAACTGATCTAGACATTTTTTTTTTTATTATACTTATGAAATGGACAATATAATACCTTCCATGCAGGTATTTTCTGAGGGATTAGAGATAATGTAACAAAAATCGAACTAGGCTGCCACATCTCAGGCATGACTATTATTATAATTATCCATATCACATTCTACATTACCTGTGTAGAATATATTTGAGTTCTTTTTTT
Organism: Enhydra lutris kenyoni; assembly: GCF_002288905.1. NCBI lineage: Eukaryota > Metazoa > Chordata > Mammalia > Carnivora > Mustelidae > Enhydra > Enhydra lutris. Next base: position 25,778,513 of record NW_019154098.1, on the reverse strand, counting down.
TTTTTTTTTGAAACTACGTAATGGTGTTTGAAACTATGTAATGTACAGTCATGTTAACTTTAAAAAGTTGTTCCCTAAAAGTTATCCTCCCCAAAGTTATTACCTAGAAAAATATCAGCACAAAAATATCAGTATAACATTAGAACTTGCAGATCAGAGGAGGAAAATAATAAATATAGGGACCCTATTCAACAAGTTATAAATGTACATGTTATACTAGTTTACTCAAGTTTTAGTAACAGTGGCTTTTATCTGCATAATAGAAGTTAGGAAATATTTTGATCAGCTAGAAAATTTGACTAGATTCGTGTCTTTGCCCCTCTGGAGGATCAGACTGAGTCAAGTCTGAGCAATAAGAAAAAAGTTAATAGAAGATTTTTGCTGTGCAATGGTATACATAAGAACTACTTAGAAAGATCAGTAATAAGTTCTATCAATATAGAAGTTAAAGGTTAGAATACCTGAGACTCATGTTTCTTTTCATAGGCTGCATTTTTTATCAGTAATTATTGGGTCTTTATGACCATGGTCCTCAGCGACATACATGGGGGGAGCCTTTAAAAGCATTTAAATCAGAATCTCTGAAAGTGGAACCTGTGCTTGATAATTTTTAAATGCAACCTAAGAGATTCTAATGAGCAGTCAATCTTTAGAACAAGCGATCTAATGGCAAGTCAACTGACAAATACCGTGATAGTTCTGAAAATAACCAGACAATACTGAAAGTTTTATTATATTACCATCTATAGGAGAAAGAGATTTTCATACTATGACTCCAATATTTGAAAAACATCAATTTAAGAAATAGAAAAATATAAGTTGGGCTAGGGATCTACAATTTGTAGACCTTATATTTTGTATATTTCTACTTCCAAGAAAATCTCTATTTTATTAGTTGTACTGGAAGCTATGTGGTTATTGTCTGGTAGAAATTTGAACAGAGTTGTCATTTTTTAGAACTTTTGAAAATTTCCAATTCTCCAACCTCTCCAAGTTTTTGCTATACTAGCAAAAATGCAAAGATGCTTCCTAGTAGAAATACTCCTAAGCTTTAGGTCCATGGTCCATAGAACTCTGAGTTAATATGTGCTGGTAACACATATCACATTAACCAAGACACATATTTTTGAGAAGGTCAATCACGATCATGATTATGATGGCTTAAGCAACGGAAATAGTAAGCCAAAACTAAGAAAGGGAAAATAGAAATCATTAAAAAGTTTAAAGTTCTATGAGAAAAAAATTTGAGAGATGATTGTGAAAAAGAATTTTCTTCAAAAGGTGGCCTCAAAATGCAATTTTTTGAAAGCAAATTATTTTTATTGTTTGAGTTACAAATGAAATTTGACAAAATAGAAGTGATGGAAGCAATTATTATTATACTCTCAAGGCTGAGAAAATGGCTTGATTCCATGCTAAAGTGGGGGGAAGAACTAGCTGCTAAATGCAACACAAGTCAGAATCTTGCACCTATACTCAAAATATGTTTGGTTAAAATACAAGATCTGGATGGGCTTTCCTGAGTCATACAATTTTTGTATTACTAACAGTTATCTTTAAAAAATTTATAATATTTAGAAACATTTAGAAATAAATTGACAGAAATCCAGTATGTGTTACTATATATATTACACAAAGGAAGACATTAATATTCACAAGTTAATATTGATGCAACTATTGATGGAAGGAATTCAATAAATTGAGATTTATGGGTATTGCATATCTATGGCCTTTCATAATGAAGTTTTGCTTCTGAAAATGTAGTGTTCTAATTACATTTTCTAAAGATTTATTTCCACTTTTACCTTTTTTACAAATTGATCTCCAAATATGACTATTGCTTTTCTTATACATTAAAAATTTACATTAAGAAGGCATGGAGATTTGAGAATATACTGACAAAATTAAATTTAAAGAAATCATAGGAGTATAACTTTATAATTCTTATAAGCAGATCATATATTGCTTAACAAAAAAGTAATATTTTGGCAAAAACAGACACATTGGGAGAGTAAAAACAACAAAAAAGTTATCTTTATTCCCTTACTGAAAAGGGAATTTTTGAAGAGAATATGTTGGCTGGGAAAATAGACAGGAAAGAGACAGGAAGATGGTGGCAGAGTAGGAGGACCCTAGGCTCACCTTGTCCTACAAATACAACTAGATAACCATTTAATCATCCTAATTATCCCAGAAATTGACCTGAAGGCTGACAGAACAAACTCTACAGCTAAAGGGAGAGAAGAGGGTACATCAAAGAATGTAAGAAGTATAGAGACATGGTTTAGGGGAAAAACAGATCCTGGCTGCTGTAGAGCATAGGGAGCCATTTTTAAAGAGAAGGGTGAGAGAGGGAGTAGAGAGAGAGAGAGAGAGAGGGAAAGAGAGAGAGAAGAGCACACTGAGGAACACATAAGGAGAATGTTTCCCAATAGGCACTGTCTTGGAAAACCTCAGGGGTGAATTTCATGAATTCTTGCAACCAGTGGGGCTTAAAGCCTAGAGTTTTAAAGGTCAGCATGCTTGGTTGGGATATAGCCCGAAAGACACTACTCTGTTTTTGGAGAGAAGGCAGGCAGACAACCTGCAGACATACAGCATGGAAACAATGATCTGAAGAATACCTGGGGCACACAGTGGGGAGGTTATTTGCTCTTTCAGAGTTGTGTCCCAGAGAGGCAGCATTCATGGAGACACATCTCTGGTTACAAAGAAGCTGGCCGGTGCTATTTCCCCTCCCCGCCCCTCAGCATAAACACAGAGCCACTTAAGGAAACAGAGCAGCATGGATACAGGCTGCCTAACTTGCTTACTTCAAGTATCACCCCTCTTGTGCTGTGGTAGAAGTGCCCTTCTCAATCACCCTTGCCTCAGTCCCAGTACGGTGGGGACTCCCTCAGAAGACCAGCAGAAACCCCTGCCCACACCAGGTCTCCTGACCCGATGGAGGTGGTGACAATTCTCATTTCACAAGCAGACCATAGCACACCTAATTAAAACTCACCACATTCCAGGGTAGGGAAAAACATTGCCCACAACAGGCAGGGAGAGCCTCTGCAGATGACTGGCTTGAAGGATAGAGGAGCCAGAACACAAGAGCAGAGCACATGCAACACACAGTGGAGACAATTCCTGAAGTGCCAGACCCTGGGCACTACATGACCTCTTCTTCAGCCACTACTTTCAGGGACAGGAAACATAACTGGATTTTTTAACACACAGAAGAAGGCAGAGACAGACAAAATCCCAAGATGGAGGAATTTATCTCAAATGAAAGAACAAAATAAGACCATGGCCAGAGCTCTAAGCAGAACAGATACAAGCTACATGTCTGATGGAGAAGTTAAAGCAATGGTCATAAGAATACCAACTGGGCTTAAGAATGGAAGATACCAGTAAGATTCTTACCACAAATGAAAGAGTTAAAAAAAGAATCAGAGATAAGTGCAATAAATGAGATTAGAAATAGGCTTGATGCAAAGAACAGCAGGCTGGAAAAAACAGGAAAATGAATTAATGACTTAGAAGACAAAGTAATGGAATGCAACAAAGCTGAACAAAACAGAGAAAGGATTATGCAAAATGTAAACAGACTTAGGAATTCCATTAAATATAATAGCATTTCTATTATAGGCCTCCCAGAAGAAGAGAAGGGGGGGGCAGAAAATTTATTTGAAGAAATAATAGCTGAAAATTTCCCTATTCTAGGAAAAAGAAACAAACATCCAGATCTAGGAGGGGCAGAGAACTCCTATCAAAATCAACCAAATCAGGCCCACACCAAGACTTAGTATGGTTAAATTCATGAAAATATAGTGAGAGAGAAAAAAAAATCTTGAAAGCAACAAGACAGAACATATTGTTAACTTACAAGGGAAAACCCATAACAGTAGCAAGAGATTTTTCAATGGAAACTTAGGAAGCCAGGTGGGAGTGGCATGATACTAAATGGAAAAAATTTGCAGCCAAGAATACTGTATCCTCAAGGCCATAATTCAGAATAGAAGGAGAGATAAAGAACTTCCCAGACAAAAACTAAACAAGTTCATGACTATTAAACAATTCCTGGAAGAAACATTAAAGGGGACTCTTTGAGTGTAAAGGATTAGCCAAAAGTGACAGTAACTTACAATGTGACAAGAACTCAAAACAATGTATATAAAATACAGTAGCATATACCTAAAAGGTAAGGAGGAGAAGAAAAAAGGATGGACTCAAACTTAAATGACCAACTTAATATGCAACTTAATATGCAGAGGAGATTATATACAAACCTAACGTTAGCCATATACCCAAAACCACTAATAAATATGCAAAGAATAAAGAAATCCAAATACATCAGTGAAGAAAATCAGCAAAACATGAAAGACAAGAAGATTCAGAGAAAATCTCCAGAAACAACCACAAAACAACTAATAAAATGGCAATAAATACGTACCTACCAAACATTGAATGTAAATGCACTGAGTGCTCCAGTCAAAAGACATAGGGTATCAGAATGGATTAAAAAAAAAAAAATAAGACCCATGTATATGCTGCCTATAAAAAACTCATTTTAGACTGAAAGACCCCTGCAGATTGAAAGTGAGGGGATGGAGAATATTTATCATGAAAATGGATGTCAGAAGAAAGTGTTAATAATTATATCAGACAAACTAGACTCTAAAACAAAGACTATAACAAGAAACAAAGAAGGACACAGTATACTAATAAAGGGAGCAATCCAACAAGAAGTTATAGCTATTATAAATATTTATGTGCACAACTTGGGAGAACCCAAACATATAAAACAAGTAATAATAAACATAAAGGAACTAATAAGTAATAATAACAGCAAGAGACATTAATACCCCATTTACATTAGTAGACAATCATCTAAACAGAAAATCAACAAGGAGACAATGGCTTTGAATGACTCACTGAACCAGATGGACTTAACAGATATATTCAGAACATTCCATCCTAAATCAGCAGAATACACACTCTTCTCAAGTGCACTTGGAATGTTCTCTTGAATAGATCACATAATAGGCCACAAAATAGGCCGTAACAAATACAAGAAGATAAGAGTCATACCGTGTATATTTTCTGAGCACAATGTTATTAAACGAGAAGTGAATGACCAAAAAAAAAAAAAAAAAAAAAAAAAAAAAAAAAAAACCTGGAAAGACCACAAATACATGGAAGTTAAATAACATGCTGATAAACAATGACTAGGTCAACTAGGAAATCAAAGAAAATACATGGAAACAAATGAAAATGAAAACACAACAGTCCAAAACTTTTGGGATGCAGTAAAAGTGGTCCTAGGAGGGAACAATATAATGATATAGACCTACATCAAGCAAGAAAAATCTTAAGTAAACAACCTAACCATACATGAGCAAGAAAAAGAACAACAAATGAAACTTAAAGACAGCAGAAGGAAGGGAATAATAAAGATTAAAGCAGAAATGAGTGATATAGAGAGAGAGGAAAAATAAAAGAAGATATCAATGAAACCAGGAGCTGGTTTTTGGAAAAAGTTAATAAAATTGATAAACCTCTACCAAGACTTACCAAAAAGAAAAGTGAAAGGACCCAAATAAATAAAATTACAAATGAAAGAGGAGAAATAACAACCAATACTACAGAAATACAAACAATTATAAGATGATATTGTAAAAAACTATATGCCAACAATTTGGATAACCTGGAAGAAGTGGACAATTCCTACCAACATATAAACTACAAAACTGGAATAGGAAGAAATGGAAAATTGAACAGACTGATAACCAATAATGGATTGAATAGATAATCAAAACAGAAGTCCAGCAGACAGCAAATAGGAGTCCAGGGCCAGACGGCTTCATAGGTGAATTTTACTAAACATTTGAAGAAAAGTTATTATCTATTCTTGTCAGACAATTCCAGAAAATACAAAAGGAAAGAAGTCTTCCACATTCATTCTGTGAGGCTGAAACCAGATAAAGATTCTATTAAAAAAGAACTGCAGGCCAATATCCCTGAGGAACATGGATGGAAAATTTCTCCATAAAATGCTAGGAAAACAAATCCAACAATACATCAAAACAATATTTCACCAAGATCAAATGGGATTAAATCCCAAGGTGCAAGGGTGGCACAATACTTGCAAATTGATCAATGTGATACACCACATTAATGAAAAAATAAGAACCATATGATCATTTCAATAAATTAAAAAAAACATTTGAGGGATGCCTGGGTGGCTCGGTTGGACGACTGCCTTCGGCTCAGGTCATGATCCTGGAGTCCTGGGATCGAGTCCCGCATCGGGCTCCCAGATCCATGGGGAGTCTGCTTCTCCCTCTGACCTTCTCCTCGCTCATGCTCTCTCTCGCTGTCTCTCTCTCAAATAAATAAATAAAAATCTTTAAAAAAAAAAATTTGACAATGTAGTATATCCAATCATGATAAAAACCCTTAACAAGTAGGGTTAGAGGGAACATACCTCAAAATAATAAAGGCCATATATGAAAAACCCACAGCTAATATCATCCTCAATGGGGAAAAACTGAAAGCTTTTTCTCTCTGATCAGGAATAAGACAGGGATGTCCACCCTCCCCACTGTTATTTAACATAGTACTGGAAGTCCTAGCCTTAGCAATCAGACAACAAAAAGAAATAAAAGACATCCAAATTGGCAACGAAGAAGTAAAACTTTCACTCTTAGCAGATGTCATGATATTCTGTAAAGGAAACCCAAAAGATTCCACCAAAAAATTGCTAGAACTGATACACAAATTCAGTAAAGCCATAGGATACAAAATCAGTATAAAGAATCTGTTGCGTTTCTGTACATCAGTAATGAAACAGCAGAAAGAGAAATTAAGGAGTAAGCCCCTTTTACAATTGCACCAAAACCAATAAAATAACTACGAATAAATCTAACCAAAGAGGTGAAAGACCAGTACTCTTGAAAACTATAAAACACTGATGAAAAAAATTGAAGATGACACAAAGAGATGAAAAGATACTCCATGCTCATGGATTGAAAAAACAAATGTTATTAAAATATTTATATTACCCAAAGCAATCTACACATACACATTTAATGCAACCCCTATCAAAGCACTGACAACATTTTTCATGGAGCTAGAATATACAATCCTAAAATTGGTATGGAACCAAAAAAACCAAAAACCACCAAATAAACAAAAAAACCTCTGAATAGCCCAACCAAACTTGAAAAAGCAAAGCAGAGCTAGAGGCATCACAATTCTGGAATTTATGTTATATTACATACAAAGCTGTAGTGATCTAAACAGTATGATACCACCAGGAGAATAGACACATAAGTCAACAGAACAGAATCAAAAACTCAGGAATGAGCCCATAATTTTATGTTCAGTTAATCTTCCACAAGCAGGAAAGAAAATCCAGTGGGGGAAAAAGACAGTCTCTTCAACAAATGGTGTTGGGAAAACTGGGTAGCTACATGCAAAAGAATGAAACTGGGCCACTTTCTTATACCATATATAAAAGTAAATACAAAATGGATTAAAGACCTAAATGTGACACTTGAAATGAAAAATCCTAGAAGAGAATACAGGTTAGTAATCTCTTTGACCTCAGCCATAGCTACTACTTTTAGTAGCTCCTGAGGCAAGGGAAACAAAAACAAAAATAATCTGTTAGGACAACATCAAAATAAAAAGGTCTGCACGGCAAAGTAAACAATGAACAAATCTAAAGGGCAACCTATGTGTGGAAGAAGATATTTGCAAATGACATATCTGATGAAGGGTTAGTATCCAAAATATATAAAAAATTTATAAAACCCAACACCCAAATTAATGAATAACCCAATTAAAAAATGGACAGAAGGCACGGACAGACTTTTCTCCGAAGAAGACATACATATGGCCATGAGACACATGAATAGATGCTTAAAATCACGGATCATCAGGGAAATGCAAGTCAAAACTACAATGAGATATCACCTCACAACTGTCAGTATGGCTAAAATCAACAACACAAGAAACAGCAGGTGTTGGCAAGGATGTAGAGAAAGCAGAACACTCTCGTACTGTTGGGAATGCAAACTAGTGCAGCCGCTGCGGAAAACAGTATGGAGGTTCTTCAGAAAGTTAGAAGTAGAACTATCCTTTGATTCAGCAATCATAGTACTAGGTATTTACCCAAAGAATACAAAAATACTAATTCAAAGTGATACATACACCCTGAGGTTTATAGCAGTATCACCTACAATAGCCATATTATGGAAACAGCCCAATTGTCTTTTGGCTGATTAATGGATAAAGATGAAGTGATATATGTGATATATTCAAATATTACCCGGCTATAAAAATATCAGTCTTTCCATTTGAAACGACGTGGATCTAGCTAGAGTGTTGTGCTAAGCAAAATACGTCAGTCAGAGAAAGGCAAATACCATATGATTTCACGCCTGTGGTGTTGCGGCTGGTGTGACGACACGAGCAGGGTCGAGAGGGTAAGAGAATGGAGAAAGAATAAGACTTGTAAAGAAATGAGGACAGGAGGGACACAGTGGATGATGTCCAAGCAGTGCCAATTTTATTCAAGGCTGTGAGGCATTATATAGTTAACAGAAACAGTTATAAGGAAGTATCTATTTTTGGTTGATTGCTCATACACACGTAACATTCACATGAAACCCCTCAAGCTTTTACGAAGCCTATTTTCCAAGCGCTGGTAGTGGATCTTCTGACGCCAGTAACTTTTGTCTACTTAGCTAATCTTTAACTAGCAATCCACGAGTTTACAGTGGTGCAATTTATAATCCGTGCAAGTACAGGGTAATCTTGTAATAGTTAAAAGTACAACCCAGTTTTGCCTCCTTTTTTTTTTTTTTAAAGATTTTATTTATTTATTTGACAGCCAGTTTTGCCTCTTAATACATGCAGGCAGTCACGTCAGCGAGTCTTAGGGTCCATAGCTCAGGCTCTTTCTCAAGCGCAACTCAACTGATACTCAGGAGGCACAAGTCAGCTCAGGCTTTTTCTCAAGCGCAACTCAACTGATATTCAGGAGGCACGAGTTTGATATTCAGGAGGCCTGGTTTGATCCCTCGCCTCTAGCTGGGTCCATGGCTGCCTACACTGTGGAATTTCAGAAACAAAACAAATGAGCAAAGGGGAAAGAGAGAGATAGAAGCGAACCAAGAAACAGACTCTTAGGTATAGAGATCAAACTGATGGTTACCTGAGGGGAGAGAGTGGGGAGAGAGGTTAAGTAGGTGATAGGGATTAAGGTGTGAACTTGTGATGATCATTGGGTGATGTATGGAAGTGTTGAATCACTATATTGTACATCGGAAACTAATATTACACTTTATATTAACTAACTGGATTTTAAATAAAAACCTAAAAAAAAGACATAAAAAATAAAAATAAAATCCAACAGGCAGCAATCACATGGGAGAGGAAGTAGAATTACCATAAAGTTCTTAAACAGTTGCACCTGGAAATAATGGTGTCAGTAGTATATGCAACAATTTTCAAGCTCAAGATTTGAATTATAAGGGGAGGTTTTTGCCTAGGGTGCATTATGTACTTATCCTTTGGCTTGCCCAATAAGGGATGGGTATTCTTGAAACAGGGTATGCAGTAATGTTATAAATGGATGTACATGTCCAGAAATAAGTGAATCTTCTCTATTGAAAATAAAATAAAAATTGGCTCTACCAAAAATTGCAAATCTGCAAGTTTTTCTTAACATCCAGCTTACTAAAAGAAGTACAGCACCAGGCTTTCTTCATGTACATATTTTTAAGTTATTTTAAAAATAAAAAGGAAAACAATTTTCTTGACATTTTAACTTAGATCAAAATACAGAAGAGTGATCTTTATTACTATAGGTCTCAAACATCGTAATGATTACTAAGAACATCTGTATGCTCATCATAGGTGAGCATTATTAGAATTGAAACATGGATGAAATGAGGGCTGTGTTTTCACAGAGCTCCTGATCAAGTAGGATTATAAGTATCTACTGAGCTAAGAATCCAATTATCCTAGTTTCTAAACCCATGCTCTTTTCAGTTGAAATATTGAGACTACATTTGATTTCCAATTTCTATTATAATGTGTCAGGTAGAACACTTGTATTTTTTTTTTTTTTTGCAAGCCATAAATGCAGTAGACAGGCCATGTGAGGATAATACAAAATGGAAACTTGGATCATTTTACTCTTGGAATATTTTATTTGGTTTCATATTTGCAGAGTTATTTCCATCCTCTTTAACTTGAGAAGCCCTTTTAAGACAAGATATTATCCCAATTGCACTGCTAATTAAAGAAAACTGTTCTTTTATTGCATAGTATAGGAAAAAAACACTTGTTTTTATATTAGAAATAATGTCAGTTATGACTTTATATGATTAAGTGTTACATTATACATTTCCTTTTAATACAGTCTTTAATTATATTTTTCTATGTAAGTTACACACATTTGGTTGTTTTCCCAAAAGCCCTTCTTCCTCTTTATTTGCTAACAGATCTCAAATAGAGTTTCTACAATGAAGTTCCCAGTCCAAAGGGGATGAGTTATTTTGGGTTTGTTTCTATAATGACATTCCTTTTCTCACTTTTCTAACAATTTGTCTAGGGTTAGGCATATGACATATTTCTGGCCAAAGACTCTTAGGGGATATCTGTTTAAAGCTTATGGGCAACATTTTTCTCCCTGATAAGAGAGAGGGGATTAAGAACTCTGCCTTTTTTGTGGATGGCATCCTGTAAAATTGTAATACTTTAGTTGCTACACTGTATTGAGGCCATGAGAAAAAGCCAGGAAACACTCAGAGAACTGCCCATCGCTAATTTCCTTGAAACACATGAAACAGATATCTGAGAAAATGTTCTGTTAGCTGCAGTCAAAAATAATTCTAACTGATGTACTAGAGAGATATATAAATTTGGTTTGTTTTCCATTTAACAAATGATTAATGTAGTTTATCTTAAGTTATATAAGGAAAGATACATTTTGTTGGCAGACATTCACAAGTTATTTATAGTGTCACTTGTTATTTGGATTAAATAAAAGATTTAAAATAGGTTAAAAAATATCTTGGATTACTTTGTCAAAAATGGAGCAAATGAGAAATGGTCAGTGTATTATGATTTTTATTGTATTTGTTGAAGTAAAGGGATTTTAGGTTGGAATTTGTGATAACTTATTAACAAAGTACATATTGTAAGATGCCTTTTATCTCAAATAAATTTTTTTATTAATTATTTTTATTAACATGTAATGTATTAGTTGCCTCAGGGGTACAGGTCTGTGAATTGCTAGGCTTACACACTTCACAGCACTCACCCTTTCACATACCCTTCCCAATGTCCATAACCTAACCACCCTCTCCACATCCCCCCTCCCCCAGCAACCCTCAGTTCCTTTTGTGAGATTAAGAGTCTCTTACGGTTTGTCTCCCTCCTGATCCCATTTTGTTTCGTTTTTTTCCTTCCCTACCCCTCAAACCCTCCACTCTGCCTCTCAAATTCTTCATATCAGGGAGATCATATGATAATTGTCTTTTCTGATTGACTTATTTCACTGAGCATAATACCCTCTAGTTATATCCATGTCATTGCAAATGGCAAGATTTCATTTCTTTTGATGGCTGCATAGTATTCCATTGTGTATATATACCACATCTTCTTTATCCATTCATCAGTTGATGGCATCTAGGTTATTTCCATAGTTTGGCTATTGTGGACATTGCTGCTATAAACATTAGGGTGCGCTTGCCCCTTCGGATCACTACATTTGTATCTTTAGGGTAAATACCCAGTAGTGCAATTGCTGGATGGTAGGGTAGCTCTATTTTCAACTTTTTGAGGAACCTCCATACTGTTTTTCAGAGTGGCTGCACCAGCTTGCATTCCCACCAACAGTGTAAGAGTTCCCCTTTCTCCACATCCTCACCAACATCTGTCATTTCCTGACTAGTTAATTTTAGCCATTCTGACTGGTGTGAGGTGGTTTCTCATTATGGTTTTAATTTGTATTTCCCTGATGCTGAATGATGTTGAGCATTTTTTCGTGTGTCTGTTGGCCATCTGGAGGTCTTCTCTACAGAAAGGTCTGTTCATATCCTCTGCCCACTTCTTGATTGGACTATTTGTTCTTTGGGTGTTGTTTGATAAGTTCTTTATAGGTTCAAATAAAATTTTTAAAATCTTATATATTTGCTGCTTGAATCACAGGTTTGAAATTTTCATGGTTTTGATGTATTAGAAACATTGCCATACTTGCTATGATTTAAAATTATAACTCAATTAGAGAAAGAAAAAGCAAAACTAGTTATGTTCACTAGTCCTTAATGGCAAAAAAAAAAAAAAAAAAAAAAAAAATCCCAAAGGGTATTTCATCATGAGAGAAACAAGCAATATCAAGACAAAACATGAACATCCAATTCTTGACAAATCATTAATCTCTGTCACCCTTCAGAAAATTTGACCAAATTCTTTGCAGCACAGAAAGAATCTAAAAAATAATCTTTTTCTGGCAAGCGATAAACCACAAGTAAGGCAATATAGTCTGTGTATAATCCTATAACTAGGAGCCAGACTACCTGAATCAGAATCCCAGCATTGCCACTTCCTATTATTTAATCTTAATGTGCATTAATTTCTTCATCTGTAAAATGGTAAATATAGTAATTGTTGTAAAGAATCTTTGAAAATTTTAAAAATGTTTGGATTATAATGTGCACACTATACTCTTTTTTAAAAGTTTATTTCAGCCATATGATTATTCTAGTTTGGTGGCCTTAATACTCAGAAAATATGTTTTAAACCAAACCAAATCTCTAAATCCAAGAAAGTAGTGAAACTAATCAGAATTACAAATGGTTACAGATTTCTCATGTTTTTCATGGTGGTGGCATTATATTTAGTGATGTATTTCTTTTTCTCTTTTCAAGATATATAAATATCTTGGTTAATTTATGGCAAGAAATTTAGACATATTTGGGACTGTAGCACCTAACCTCATGAATTATTCTAGAATTTTAACAGAAACGGAGAAAAGGAATGTTAACTACCAAGGAATATATCAGAAAAAGAGTCAGAAATAATGGCTAAGTTAAAAGGAAATCAATAGGGCACCTGGGTGGCTCAGCCAGTTGAGTGGCTGCCTTGGGCTCAGGTCGTGATCTCAAGGTCCTGGTATCAAGCCCCGAATCGGGCTCCCTGTTTGGTGGAGAGCCTGCTTCTCCCTCTCCCTCTGCCTGCTGTTCTGCCTACCTGTGCTTGCTCTCTCTCTCTCTCTCTCTGTCAAATAAATAAATAAAATCTTAAAAAAAAAAAAAAAAGAAAAAGAAGTAATTAGACGCCCTTAATTTCAAAAATGGTAGAATAAGATATTGTTGTTAATAACAGTATTGTGGAATTTTGGAAAATGTGGTGGGAATGTGATGAACTGACAGTTTTTCCTTATTGGTTTTAGACAGTAGAATATACCTAAGTAGACATGTTCTCTATTTTTTTGTAAATCAGCTAAAATAATGTGGTCATGGAGCTATATCTACTAATCCAAAATGTTTGATCAGAATTTTTATTTAAGTGACTGGTCATTAACTAGATTCTGTCTGGCTACTTAAAATTTATTTGCTAGAATTGCTGATCTTCAATTTTAATTTAGCAAGAATAATCAATTTTGAAGTGTCTTCATCTTGACATTTTAAAACATAGTTATGTAATTATATTTTGGAGTTTATTAAACCTAAATTTTACTTATCATTTCTTTATAGATTTTTCTCACTAGTGGTAGAAATAGAAACAGATTCTGGCAGAATCTTAAGCTCATTAGAGTAAGCCAGTGTTATTTAGAAGCACTGATAATGATTTTGCAGTCATTTTCTCTCTCCTTTTGGATAGAATGTAACTTCCATACATATTTTATAAATTTATTTATACTTTTGTTATATTTTACTCAAATGACATAAAATAGCTTCTACTTCCATTTTATTTGAAATGTCATCCAAAAATTTCAATTATTAAAAAGTTATTAATTTATTTATTACATATATATTTAAAGTGTGCCTAAATATTTTATACCCTTTGGGCTAGTTCCTGAGAGTCTTAAATAAGCATAGTGCCTTTTCTGTGAGTTGCTTACTTTAGTAAACATTTTAATTCAGTGTGAATTGTTGAGCATTTACAGTAATGTATTACAGAACTATAAGATAAGCATATTTTCCATTTTTGTTTCCCAGGACATAATAAGAAAATATAGTCTCGCTAGGGAGGCTAGACAAGAGGGCAGATGGACAAGGGACACGTCATGAATGAGATGAGAGTTGATTTAGGTCTTGAAGAGGCAGATACCACAGGCCGAATTTATATGGGGAGTGGATCTTAAATAAGTTTGTTACTTTTTAAAGTGAATTTCAAGATTAGTGTGAGGCTTTAATGATAAGAGATAATGTATAAACATCTGACCCTTCTTTTTTTACTATATAATTGGGATCTTACAGAGAGAAATATTGTTGTCCTTCAACTTCTAACAGAATACTTGGCATTCATTGGATTCTGAATAATTTTTGATGAATAATAAATTAGTAAGTTAATACAGTGGCTTGGTGAATAGATAAATAGATATCATTATCTAAGAGTTATGTAATTCAAATCTATATTAGCTATACTATATTAATGTAGATTCATGTTTTCAGTACTGCAATGCAAAGTCTTTCACTCTGAACGATGGGTAAAGAAAGATGATCTATTTTTGGCTTTTTAATTGGATTCTAAGTTTCTGTAGTTTCGTAGTAAAAATTTTGTGAACTCAATAATGCTGTAGCTTGTCTGATAAAATTGGAATGATGAAAAACTAGGACACCAGTATAAGACAGTGGTAACTACGTTAACCTACAGTCATACAGTCATAGTTCCTGACTCTCTCTCTCTCTCTCTCTTTTTTTGGTATTATACCCAGATACTTAATGCTCCCACTTCCTGTTTTTGTTAAAATCCTATCTTTACATTTGACTATACAGAATATATATTGGTGAGATACTGTCTGCTACTATGTAAATTTCAGTGTAAACACATTAGAGAAATTCAGAAATGTGAGTAAAGTTGAGTAGAAGCATCTTTAGCTAAAGCTAAAGATGAGTGCGATTTCATTCTGCAAAATGACAGTTTTCCATCTAAGTACAGCAACAGCCATATATTCTGTGTTTTCATTTGAACTTCTAAATCTCAATGTTAAATCGGGAAGTTTGTTCTAATAAACACACCCTATGATTTACATAAGTATTTTTATATCCTATTAAAATGACCTTCCAGTTATGAATTTCCCCTTGTATTTACAAATCATATTTAACTATTTTATTTTGTTTTTTAATATTTTATTTTTATAATATTTATAAATATTTTATTTTATTTTTGTTTTTAAATTATTTATTTATTTGAGAGAGAGAGAGAGAGTGCAAGAACACTAGAAGGGGCAGAGGAAAAAGAAGACTCCCCGCTGAGCAGGGAGCCTCATATGTGCAGGATTCCAGGGACGTGGTATCTTGACCTGAGCCAAAGGCAGATGCTTAACCAACTGAGCTACCCCGGTGCTCCTTATAATGTATGTTTTTGACCATTACCTCAAATATGTAATAGGAAGTGAGATAAAAGGTTTTTTAACTGTAAAATAAAAAAAAAAAGTTCTAGGGCACCTGGGTGGCTCAGTGGATTAAGCCTCTGCCTTCGGCTCAGGTCATGATCTCAGGGTCTTGGGATCGAGCCCTACATTGGGATCTCTGCTGAGCAGGGAGCCTGCTTCCCCCTCTCTCTCTGCCTTCCTCTCTGCTTACTTGTGATCACTCTCTCTCTCTGTCAAATGAATAAATAAAACCTTTAAAAAAAAAAAGTTCTAATTCAGTCAAGGAAATGTGATATAAAGGATTTTAACATAGCCCTTGTCATGGAAATAAATTTATTCTATAGTAAGTAAAACTTGGGAGGGATTGTCTGAAAGAACATACTAAATCCTTAATGTTTTTACTTATAACTAATGAGTGAATATATAAAGTCTAACTTTATTGTGTTGGGGCACCTGGGTGGCTCAGTGGGTTAAAGCCTCTGCCTTCAGCTCAGGTCATGATCTCAGGGTCCTGGGATCGAGCCCCGCATCGGGCTCTCTGCTCTGCGGGCAGCCTGCTTCCCGGGAGCCTGCTTCCCTCTCTCTCTGCCTGACTCTCTGCCTACTTGTGATCTCTCTCTGTCAAATAAATAAATAAAATCTTTAAAAAAAAAAAAAGTCTAACTTTATTGTGTGTATATATATATATTTTTGTTTGTAGAATCAGGACTTCCAGAATTCTATTGTAAAGAGCATGCAACTGGTCTGTCAAATTAATTTTCTTTTTTTTTTTTAAAGATTTTATTTATTTATTTGACAGAGATCACAAGTAGGCAGATAGGCAGGCAGAGAGAGAAGGGGGGAAGCAGGCTCCCTGCTGAGCCGAGAGCCAGATGTGGGGCTTGATCCCAGGATCCTGGGATCATGACCTGAGCCAAAGGCAGAGGCTTTAACCCACTGAGTCACCCAGGTGCCCCTGCCAAATTAATTTTCTATAAAAATCACTGAAAGTCTAAATTTTGTACTACCTTATCCCTATGCATTAATCCCTCTTGATATGAAAAAGATAATAAGAGAATTATTTCTTTAAAAAGAAATAGAGAATATATTTAATACACGATGAGCAAATTCATTGTTTAAAAGTTATGGGACAAGTAAATTTTGAAAAGCTAATTTTTCTAATTAGTCATCATATATCTATAGAAACAATTTTATCTTTCTAAAATCAGCCCAAAATTAAGCCCAATTTTGCAAATACATACTGACTTTTATACTGTGAATATAAATGATGATCGGTGCTCCCTTTAAAGAACAGAATGTGAATTTCATTTGAACACTTCAAAGCTTAGTTATAATCTTAGAAATGGGAGGTACTAGTTTTAAGTACTCATGTTTGCTATTCTTAGATTATTTGAAATTTTGAAATTTGTAATACAAGATCCTAAAATATCTCAAATTCTGTTATGTCTGTCTCTTATTTGTTATAGGACAATATCAATAATAGTAATTACAGAGGCAATAAAGAATAACACCAATTACTTTTTGTCTACTTCAAACAGACTAGGTCTCTCATGTTCACAAACAAAAAGTATACATTGTTACAGATAAACAAGTGATATGAAAAGAAGTATATGAATTTCAGAATATTACAAAGCTAGTAATTAATGGGATGGGGATTCATATTAGTTTTTTTTAACGCTAAATCATTTATTTTACCCTATGTCATATCTGTATTTGTATAATGGATATGTTAGGTTTTCTCAACAATCATAAAACTGAAAATAGTTGCTGATATATTTGTCCAAATAAAATATGTATATATATATATATTTATATATAAATGTATATGTATACACACACACATATATAAAACATCAAAATAGTGATACCATCAGATGGTAGCTTTTAAAAGTTAATGATGGATAAAGAAAAACCATTACAAATTTACCCAAATTATATCTGGGTTCCTAACCTTAAATTTACCTGAATAAAAATGTCTCTTCGAGGGTGCCTGGGTGGCTCAGTGGGTTAAAGCCTCTGCCTTCGGCTCAGGTCATGATCCCAGGGTCCTGGGATTGAGCCCCACATCGGGCTCTCTGCTCAGTGGGGAGCCTGCTTCCACCTCTCTCTCTCTGCCTGCCTCTCAGCCTACTTGTGATCTCTGTCTGTCAAATAAATAAATAAAAAATCTAAAAAAAAAAAAAGTCTCTTCGAATATTGACAGCGGGAAAAGGAAATTGCTAGCCCTTAGAGGAACAATAAAAGTAATATAAATTAAAATATTGGATTTGGCTGATTAAGACTTAGTAGTTGTTGAAGAGAAAAAGTACATAAATATTTCAATAAATACAAACAAGAAATTTGATAAAATTTTACATAAATTTATGTTGAAACTATTAGTAAATTAAGGAGAAAAGAGTCCCTTAAACAGTTAAAAATACCTATTAAAATTATTTAAATAGGAACCCAAATGGAAAGTATCAGAATCTTTTTTCTTTTAAAATCAGAGACAATACAAATTTTTATTACTATTACTATTACTCCATTATGACATTACTATTAACTATTTTTATTAATTACTCCATTACTATTTTTATTTAATGTCCATTTGAGGTCCTAGCCAGGACAATATGATAAGAAAAGAATTTAGAGATTAAAAATTATAAAAAGGAAAAATATTGTTGTGAAGATGATGTATGTATTTATGTAAATACCTACATATAAAGCCAAATTGTTAGACAAATATTAGAGAATTACTAAACAGATTCTTGAGAAAGAGCAACTTATGAAGGTAATTGGATGTGATTAGTGTACAAAATCAGGTGCTTTTCATTACACCAATGACAAGCATGTAGAAAAGATAATTGAGAAGAAAAATTTATACTAGAATTCAAGACTTCACAATCAGTACAATATTAGGTAAGATATTTTCAGGAAAAAAAACATAAAACTTTGTTAAATAAATTTTAAAAAGCTAAAGAAATAGCTAGAAAAGCTGTGTTTCATAAAGTTCTCTGATCTTTCTAAACTAATATATAGATCCAACAAAATTCCAATCATTATACCAACTTGTATTTTATGAAACTTGTTGATTCTAAAGTTTATATGGGAGATTTAGTGACAAGAAAAACACTACCAATTCTGAAGAGTTCCAGCACCATTCCTAATTCAAATGCTTATGTAATGTTTAGAAATGTTTAAGAAATTCTTCTGTATCCCAAGGATTAAAATAAATTTCTTAAGCAGTACACAGTAGTTTACTATTTAAAATTAATAATTGTGATAATTTTAAAATTAAGGACTTTTGTTCTTCAAAACAATTAGTAATGCAAATCAAGACAAGGAAAAGATACCATTCTATGTCATTGGTTTTTCATTGCATCAAAGAGTTGAACATTTACACATCCTGTGACCTAGCAGTCACCAACTAAGTATGTAACCAAGGTAGATTTTTGCATCTGAACCTTGGGAGGTGTGTACCAGAACATTCATAAAGATGTTATAAATAATAGCATAGTGAAACATGAGGAAACAATCCAAATGCGCTGAGAGTGGATGAATAAACTAAGGTGGTAATCCAATAATATAAATTAAAAGTCCTCAGTGCTGAGATGCCTGAGTGGCTCAGTCAGTTAAGCAGCTGACTCTTGATTTCAGCTCAGGTCTTGGGACCAAGCCCCATGTTGGGCTCCTTGCTCAGCGGGGAGTCTGCTTGAGGATTCTCACTCTCCCTTTCCTTCTGCCCCCCCCCCGCTCTCTCTCTCTCTCTCTCTCTCTCTCTAAGAGAAATAAATCTAAGAAAAAATCTTCAGTGCCATTTACTAATGCATGAATCTGAAAACCATAATAAATGAAAACAGGTCACCTAAAATTAAAGAATTAATGATATCTTACTTATATAGTTAAGAGAACCAAAAATTAAGTATATATTTATTAATCTGGGCTCCCTGTTCAGCAGAGTCTGCTTCTCCCTCTGCCCCCTCCCTGCTCATGCTCGTTTTCTCTTAAAGAAATAAATAGAAGTCTAATACACACACACACACACACACACACACACACATTTATCGAATTTATGAAAGATACACATTGAAGATAAAAATATCTGAAAAAATATGGGCACATTGATGGCTCAGTGGGTTAAGTTTGCCTTTGGCTCAGGTCATGATCTCAGAGTCCTGGGATTGAGCCCCACATCAGTCTCTCTGCTCATCGGGGAGCCTGCTTCCCCCTCTCTCTCTGCCTGCCGCTCTGCCTACTTATGATTTCTCTTTCTCTGTCAAATAAATAAAATAAAATCTTTAAAGAAAATATATCTGAAAAAATAAAGTAAGAAAATAATAAAAGATTGAGGGACATGGTTAATTTGGGTGGAGGGAGGCAGGAATATGGGATCAGGTAGGCCCACATGGCTATATGAAAATTATGGTCAAGGTTTTATCCTCTGGAGAGGGTGGTGGTTTCATAGAACATACTGCCTTATTATGAAAAAGGAGAAAAGGAAAGAGGGAGGGTGAGAGGAAGGATAAATTAATTCATTCTATAAGCTCATGTGTGTGTCAATGATAAAAATATATCATACTTCTATGATCATGATTACTCTTAATTCTGCTTATTTGAGTGATAAAAATATGTACACATATGTCCAAGTATTTAAGAAACTTTTATTGAGTAGTTGACATGTTTGCAAAGAATTGTTGAAATATTTGAAAATTTCCAGAAGAACAGAGAGCACATTTTATTCATTTTTTTTGAGTGACTATTTAATGAGAGTCTGTAGTATAAGCCAGACAACATGCTATGTACTGAGAACAATGTTGGGAATAGTTTAAAATGGTCTTTGCTATTACAAAAATGTTCCCATGGTTTCCACAACTGTTTTTCCCCCAAGTTTTTATTTAAATTCAAGTTAGTTAATGTATAGTTTAATGTTGGTTTACATAACTTGTAAAATATATTACAGAGAATTTAGAGATCATTGTCATTTTCTGGTTTAGACTTGTGATATTCAAGATACCAAAAGTGATGGGGTAATGAAATATGTATCTCATGGGCTTAGAGGATTCCTTAAAATAACACAACAATGTTTTAATATTTTCCCCCAAAATTTGAATAAGTAGTTTTAAGAATATAATCTTTTGTAATAGAATTTAATTTTTAAAATGTAATTCACCTTCCACCAGATTTGGTAGACTATATCTATGTTCTAGTGGAATTAGAAAATTTGGGACATTTTACATCAAATTACTAGTGAATAACTGCTAAATTTCGTAAGTACTCTTGTCATAGTGGAATATTACTTGTTTTTTCTTTCAGGTGGTCTTTATAGTATAGGATTGTATAGTGGACTCTTTTTCATAGTTTACACATGTTGACTAATATTTACTTTTTTAAAAAATATTTACATCTCAGACAGTTGAGAAAGACTGTTCTCTGTATGTATGGTGTGTGTGTCTGTCTGTGTGTATGTGTAATGTAAGTGGGTCAGTAGCCCAATTTCTTTCTTTTCCCAGGACTATGTTGCAAAAAAAAGAAAACACCCTGTGGTGAATGCCAACTGTAGGATTTATGAATGTCTAAAGTCCTGGGATGTCTTATGTGTTTCCTTACACAGATTTCATAATTTTGCACTAATTTCAGGTTCACATTAGTGTGTTTAGCATGTAAACAACTTCAATAAAATGACATACAACTAAAAGGTAAATGTAGTCTCATGTTTCCTTGATGCTAATGATGAAAGAATTTCCTCCATCAGTCACCTAAATGAAAATAGAATCTTTTTTCCCTTTTTGCTGCAAAAACAGCTGTTCAATGACTGTTCAGCTTGGATTAGAATATTTTACAACTTTTTTTTTTTTTTTTTTATGTAAGAGAGTAAGAGGAAACAGATTTTTTATGATCTTTCATGAGGAAATAATGTGCTACCTCAGATGCTGTCAGCCAAGTCCTGGCCTCTTGTTTTTAGTCAGGTCCTGGTGTTTTGTTTGTATCACCTTAATCTAAAAATCACTTAGACTGATGAGCACAGGACTTTTGACGTGCTGTGTGGTGAAAGGTTACCTTTTTTTCATTGATTTATAATTATTTTTAAAAGAACATATTTTAGATGATACGTATTAAAGTTGCAAGAAATGTAGAAACATTTATGTAGAAAAAGACATGTAGATACCTCATTTATCCATGTAGCCAACTCTAAGTACTTTTTTTTAAAAGCTTTTATTTATTTATTTGAGAGAGAGAGAGGGAGCATGAGAGAGAAAGAGAACACAAGCAAGGGTGTGGGGGCAAAGGGAGTGGGAGAAGCAGACTCCCCACCTAACAGGGAGCCTGATACAGGGCTGGATCCCAGGACCCTGAGATTATGACTTGAGCTGAAGGCAGACGCTTCACCAACTGAGCCACCCCCGTGCCTCTGTAAGTACTTTAGAGTGAAAAGAAAATCTCCTATTTACATTGCCTGGGGCTACCCAGCTATTCAGCAAGGATGTTAAGTGACATTCATAGTATTAGCAACTGTCTTAAGGCCCCTAGTTTTTTCCTATGGTTTATCCTGTGACTAATTTAATTTTTGTTTATAGTTTCTCTTAAATATAGAAAACAAGGGAAATTGGATTCAGTGATGGAAGAGCCTTTGCCTAACCTGAATATACCATGTTTTAAAATTGCTTAATCTTTTGTTAAATAAATGAATAAGTGAAGTTGCAGGTGTGGCAGGATACTATATCAATATATTAATTTGTATTTTCCTACTAGTACAGTCCTACTGATATCTACCTAGCTATATCTATATGTATGACATTATCTATAGATAGATGATAGATGGATACATAAATACATAAACAGATGCATAAATACATACATCATATTGATTTTCAGGGTTTTCAAAAAGACACTTAATTTTTTCAACTGCATCTCATCTCTCAATCTAAAAAGGATGTTTTGTGTTGTGGAGACTGTATTTTAATGCAGCTTAATAACACTTCAATCCAAGCATTTCTCTTCAGAATATGCTGGCTGACTCAGTGAGTCTAGGTGGTAAACCTTAGAAGAAGCAGAGGTAGAGTTGCCCTGTCTGAGTTGATGTAAAGACAGTTTTTAGATGTGGACAAAAAGGGCAGATTCTGCAAGTGCAGTGAACACTGTGACTTGTCCCCTGCAATAGGACCTGCGAAGGGATGGCAGTGGATCCTTGGAGGTTGAACACTAATAGTAGTTGTTCTTTAGCAGTTTAACATGGTAGAACTGGAGTTGCCTTTCTCAAGTGACTGTATATGCTTGGGACAAAAAAATTATAGTGACTACTACTGATGGATTGCAGACCCAAAGCCTTCTCTCTCATAAAGCACTGCAACCTCAGACTTGTATAACCTTAGGAATTAGGAAGGACCACTCCCCACTCCACTTGATGTGGAAATACTTCCACATCCCTTCTTGTGGGCTAACGCTGAGTCCGCATTTATCAACTTTATAATCTACACAATAATGTGGCGCTTCTTAAATTTAAGTGCTATTCAGCATACTCTCACTATTACACAAAAATCTGCCTGACATTCTGGCATCAGAGCAAGATTAGGAAAACCATATTTGAGCTGTCATCATATAGCAGTGATGATCTATATCCTAACAGCTGAATCATAGACTTGATTTATCATTTTCATGCACATTCATCAAGAAGGATCACAAAGCCTGCCTCAGCATCCATTAGTGTCTATTTTACTTGTAAAAATCATGATTTTTTTTTCCCTAGGTGACAAACCTCAGATCAGATTCTTTCCATAATTAAGATCCAACGTGAAGGGAAAGAGTCCTTACATACAAAGACACAAGTGGTAAAATCAGGAAAACTTAGTTTATGATATTTAAAAATTATCCATTCTTGGAACAGAAATATTAAGCATCTAAATCTATGTGTTTAAATTTCATATTTATTAAAGAAAATACAAATAACTATGTAAGAAAATAGAAGCGAAAATAGTTTACAGGAGAGCACTTTGAAAAGAAAATTTAAGGTCATTGTGTGCCATATATTTGTACTGTAAATAGCCAGCTCTCTGTTCATTCTTTCAACTGTTGGTCATTGGCATCCATTTAATAGGCACTTTCTTCCTCAATTGAGTACCTACTCAATGTCTCAGAGTAGAGAAATTCAAGATTCATTTCTTTGATGACAAATTTCTTGAAATAAGATAAAAAGAAGAAAATATGCAGAGATGTGTTATCCTCTTGAGGCTTATTTTTAACAGCTTATACTGATATTGACATTTAACTTCTGTCTTGCTTTATTTGCATTACATTTGGATTGTGGCCATGAAATTGCTTCCTGGTGATGACTGAGCCAAAGGACAGCAGGAACCAGGAGAGCCCTGTAAGTCAGAAATAAGTGAGCTTTTCTGGCTGCATAATGACCTCTAGGATTTGGGGAGCAATAGAAAGATTATCATGCTTCCCATTAGCACCTAGCTTTGGGGCAGGGAATTGGCATCTTGACAAAGCCAATGAGAACCCATGGCGTTGGAAGAGCTGTTTGAAAACTAGCACAGAAAAGTGCCCTGTTGACAAGGACAGTGATGGTTAAAAAGATGGTGTTGGCAGGAGTGAGGAAGGAAACAAAGCTGGCCTCTACCTAGGAGGTCAGCTGAAAGAGGCTGGACCAATACATAGCCCAGGATTGGCAGACAAATTAACTACCACGAAGTGCCAGGCAGGTGTAGCCACAGCAACTTCCTCGAAGGTGAGGCAGTGGCTTGACTGTGTCACAGCAGGAACAACAACATGGAGAGTATAGACGTTGTTGCTAATAATGCATATATACATCGAAATTCTTTTCTAGATCCCTCTGGAACTTCATAGAGACAAAAACAAGATTGAAGGAATTAGATTCCAGTAGTTGAAGAGGCAGCACTGAACGACGTCATTACCACTTAGAACATCCTGAGGGAGGGGAATGTGGATGCCTTCTAAGTGGTTACTCATATTCCCCTCCCTCAGGCTGTGTTTAAAGAAGTTTTTGTTATGCATGCGGACAACCTGGACTCCTGTCTTTGAGGCCATAAACATGTTCATTATTGTCGAGGCCACAGTCCTTGGAAGCTGATGCTAACTTTAAAACCTCCATTGTCAGGGCACCTGGGTGGCTCAGTGGGTTAAAACCTCTGCCTTCAGCTCAGGTCATGATCCCAGGGTCCTGGGATCAAGCCCCACATCAGGCTCTCTCCTCAGCGGGGAGCCTGCTTCCCCCCCCTCTGCCTACTTGTGATCTCTGTCTGTCAAATAAATAAATAAATCTTTAAAACAAAAATTAAAAAAAAAAAAAAGCTCCATTTTCTGCCCTCTGTGTACAGGTATTTTTACCTGTGAGCCACATTCATCAAGAGCAACCTCTACTTCCTCAAGCTTGAATTCTTACAGACTCTTTATCAGACCAAGCAAATGTGAGGGATTATAGCCTAACCATTCTTATGGTGTTATGAATGAGGTCATCCTTTGCCCCAGTATATTTGCCAAGTCATATGGTCAACCTGACCTTCAGAGTTCTATTAGAGGAGGCACAATGTCAGATTCTATAGTGTGATACTTAATGAAGGAAGGAAAGTTCTCAAAGCATGTTCAGGATACATGGAAAGTGCCCCAAAACAATGCATGCTTTTTTTCTTCCAACCACAAAATTCAGATCGATTATCATCTGCCCTTCATTTAAAAGTAGACATACATATTTTTGCAGAACTATCTGGGAGCAACTTTTCCAGAGTGTTCCAAAGCAACACTTTAATGAATAGGGTAAATTGCTTCTTGCCTTCTTTCTTTTCTAGTCTTTTGAATGTTTAATGTTTCTATATTCTAGTTTAAAGAAGAACATGACAAGTGCCTCAGCAGTATAATTGGACTTGCTGTCTACTAGCTCCTTCCGTTAGTCATTCTCTTACACATTGGCTCCCTTCTTGTTCTTCCCATTTTTAGTGAAAAATCTTGGAATGGTATTTCATATCAGTATCTGTTTCTATTTCTTCCTGTATTTCCAGACATATGCTACTTAATAAGACCCATATTTCCTAAAAGCAAATTTTTATTTTCACTTGGCTTGAAAATAACTGAATGCTTTATGGCCTAGTTCAGAATTGGCTTTGCGATGTCAATTCTTATTTACTAAGAAAAAGGAAGAGGACAGGGCACAGCTTTGTTCCTACTTCTCTACCATTCTCTTGGATTCCTGATAACTCCCCTTCCTCCACTGCCTGGGCTTTTATTCTCATGCACCCTGGGGGAAGGTATAGTGGTAACTAATAGCTGGAAGGAGGCTTTGACTGTTGGAAAGGCCAGTGCTTTTGATGAAGTTCTAGAACATAGGTGAGGTTCGGTGGGGTGAGGTCCGGAGCTGATGACCAAGAAAGAATTCTTGAGACATCTTTGGTGCAAAATGGTGGTTTATTAAAGCACAGGGACAGGATCTGTGGGCTGCCCCGGGGATGTGAGGAGTGGTCTATTATATACTTAAGTTGGGAGGGGGTTAGGGATGATGTAAGTCTCTAAGGAATTTTGGAAGCAAGGTTTCCAGGACCTTGAGGGGCTAGCTATTGTCTGGGGAAAAGGTTATTCATTACCAGTAATAAAACTTTTTCTTGAGACCCTTTAGATGTCTATCAGTGGGCCATATGCTTGGAAATGATTGACGACACTATCTTGGAGGTTTAGAGATAAAGTTTCCTAAAGGAATTGTTAAAGTAGACTTACAGGATCCTGGTTGGGGGTAGGGGCTTGGTCAGGCTAGGATTGTCCTTTGCCCTTAGCAAAGCCTTAAGGTGGAGGTCACGCGGCCTGTTTTAAGGGCTTGTCAGTAGGTAAGGAAATTTAATAATTACTCTTCTGCCTCTGTGTCCCACATCACTTTCATATATAGCTTATATTACGGGAATCAAACAGCCCATTATATCCAAACTTTGTGTTGTATTTTCCACAGAACTGTTTGTTCTGTGTTGTAAACAGTTCTTGGGATAGAGTTTTACTCAAGTTGAGCAGTGTGTGATATACCTAACCCAATGCAGGAATTCTTGAAAATGTGCAGTCTTGCTGTCTGTCTTTAAAATCTGTTTTCCCAGCTTATGGTTGTCTCTATTAGTTCACCAGACAGCAGGTGTTTGCATTCTCTGCTGCCATTTAGTCTCAGCACATGTTCTGCCCAGCTGAGTCGTTTTTCAGCCGGCGCTCTCCTAAGCCTTTGTCAGATCTCTCCTGGGTCAGCTCTCAAATGACAAAGTCAACCATATACTCCCAGAGCCTTCTGTCACCCAGGCCTCCATGTGATGTCTCTGAGCACCCCTTTGTTACATGTCAGGTAAGAGAAAAGCAAGAGATGCACATGGAGACCTCGACTCCATATTAATCCACCCTAGAGACATTTGATGTTCTCTTTGTTACTGAACAAAGTGAATTTTAATAGAAATGATGTTGAAATTGTATTTTTCATGTAGCTAATCAAACAGTCCCTCTCAGCAGGAAAATTCAAAGTAAATGAATGTAGCTGTGTGTTTGAGAGAAGACAGGAAAGGCAGAAAAAACAATGTAACAGTAAGGGAAATGTTAAATTATATATGATATAAATTATATCAAAATGTGATTCATAGTAGAAATATTAACTTTTTAAGAGTTATTCTCAAGAGAATTAACCCATCAGTTGAGACATCCCTGGACAAGATTTTCCTGTGCCAGATGTGTGTTTGTATTAGAAAAAGAAAGCAGTGGGAATTAAGAAGACAAAACGGAGGTAAAGTGGATAACATAAAAGAAGAAGTATTTCTCAGGTTCAGCCTTAGGAGAAATAAAACTGAGTCAAAACAAGAAACCTGAATCAATATCTCCAGGGTTTCAACTGTTTTCTTGTCTGTTGGCAAAAGAACTAGTATGAGTGGTATCATATTTTGAAAGATTAGGATTTCTACTCAGAAATTTTGGCGTATCAGTTGATTATATCTAGATTTACTTTAAAAGATTTGATTCAAAACTTAAAGGACATTGTGGAGAGTGTCATGTTGGCTTCTTTTCAGTCTAAATGTAGGGAGAAATATACAACTCAAATTATCTATATACAGTTTCCTTAAGAACATGAATGAATAAGTAATTATAATTCTCCCTGGGATCTCACCTTCAACATTCCTTCTATTCTCCCTAGCCCACAAAATACCATGATGTCTTTTGATTTATTTAAAACACAACTCTTGCAATTAATTTGTACCCTTTTTTATTTCTAACCCTAATATAATTCCATATAAATATTATATACATTGGATTTTTATCTTTTGGTTATTAGAAAAATAGGATTGTTCAGTTTTCATCTTATAACTTACCTGAAATTTCATGGTATAGTGGAAATAACAATAGACTTGGTATTTGAAAACTGGTTCACATTTCTGTGTTGTGTCATTATTGAAGCTCTGTGTCTCTGTATTGAAGTATCCATTTCCTTTTTAATAAAATAAAGTTAAGGGGTGCCTGGGTGGCTCAATGGGTTAAACTTTTGCCTTAGGCTCAGGTCATAATCTCAGGGTCCTGGGATTGTGCCTCGCATCAGGCTCTCTGCTCAACTGGGAGCCTGCTTCCTCCTCCCCCTCTGCCTGCCTCTGCCTACTTGTGATCTCTCTGTCTCTGTCAAATAAATAAATAAATAAAATCTTTGAAAAAAATGAAGTTAATAAATTTTGATTTCCCTCCTTCAGCTTTCCTTTGTGTGTTTAAGAGTTGATGTTAGCACAATTTTTCCCAACTCCAAATATCACTCTATACTACAGAAAGTCAACTAGGAATGCTATTCCTCCTACTTAAGGTGTTTGGAAGAAACCATTGAATCCAGTGAAACATATAAAAAGATTTAGCTGTTACCTTATTAATGTGCCAGTTTAAAGTTTGTAGCAGAGATGAGATGTTTTATTATATTCATAGCTATGCTTCTAAACCCACTTATTTAACTAACAGTTGCAAAGTAACTTTTAGTATTTCACATGTGCATCTGCCTGAAGGACATCTCCTGTCCAAACCGCCAGATGGTCAAACATCAGAGGCCTCTCTGTACCTGTAAAATGACTATACATTTATAAACACTCTATTTAATATGCAGGTTGTTTTTAAACTTTTGATTTATTTATGTTGGTGTTTATTTGGTACCTGAATACTGTGCATACATATTTTATATTGTTGATGTGACTTAACACGTACTGTCAATCCATATAGTTTGGAAAATACAATAATCAAGTTGAAAAGTATGGTTTTTGTCCTTTGCATAAAAGTTTTCAAGTGAATATTTCATTTCATCAACCATTTTATTTGGTTGAAATGATTAAAATTCAACAAGTTTGTGGGGCGCCTGGGTGGCTCAGTGAGTTAAAGCCTCTGCTTTCAGCTCAGGTCATGATCTCAGGGTCCTGGGATCGAGCCCTGCATCAGGCTCTCTGCTCAGAGGGGAGCCTGCTTACCCCTCTCTCTCTGCCTGCCTCTCTGCCTACTTGTGATCTCTCTCTGTTAAAAAAAAAAAAATTTAAAATTCAACAAGTTTATATTATATTTAACAAGATATTGTAAGTCAGAAGTTTTACAATAAGACCCAGGCGGTATATCCTTATGCATAGGATATTTCTCTTCTTGATTGTTGAAGTCATTATATGTCTGTCTTAGACAGTAGGGCACACAGAGGACTTTTGTGTATCTTAGACAAAACAATGTAGATCTGGGTCATATCCCTTTCTAAGATTCCTGAGGAGGTCAAACCAATCTTGGCATAACTTTTAGGGGTTTCAATTCACTCTTTTGGTAGGCTGAAGATTTGAATCAAAACTAATTCAAGGATAGACACAAGATAGGCTAACAAAAAATATTTACAACATATATAACATAGGGTTAATATCCCTAGTGTCTTAGTGGAAAAATAACTGGCAAATAACAAACATAAATATACCTAAATCCAATATGCTGAAAAATATAATAAGGAATTGATGAGATGCAGTATTTCTGAAGATGTGAGCTAAAATACTACTCCACATATGATTAGATGATGAAAGTAAAAGTTGTTCTAATCTCTTTAGAAGAAAATTTTCCAGTAACTAACAAACATAAAATAACCTCCTAGTTTGATTCAGCATTCTTCTAAGATTCTTTATCCAGAAACAATGTTCACAGCATGTACATAAATAATATGCACATATGTACATATATGTTGCACAAATACACAAATATTAATATGTATGCACACATACAAATACAGGTCTGTTTAACTTCCTTAAAATGTCTATTTCCTTTCTATAAAATAGGAATATAATATCTCTGGTGTCATGGACTTGTGTTTATTAAGTGAGATAAACCTACAAAAGTTAATGTTCTCTTATAAAAAGAACAAAAAATACTCTTATTCTTCATGGTCGCACAGAAAAATTGCCTGTAAAACATACCTTAAAATGTACCAAAAGAGTAGGAAGTGGGAGAGGAGTGAAGTAGGAAAATAATACTCATTTTACGTAATGCAGAACCATGTTAATAATCTTCAAAGAGGATTTGTGGCTTTTGTAAATGAAAAAGTAATTATGATGATATGGATAATGGTGGGATGGTAATTATAATCTAGAGATTCTAGAATTCTTCACTCAGAAATCCCTAAGTTTGGCCTTCGATGGAAAAGCTTTGTTCCACTCAACATCTTAGTGTACTATAAGAATTAGTCACTGATACACACATTCTCTAACAAGGAGATCTTGTTGAAAATGTTTCATTAAGTTTTCTGTTTACATATAAGCGGTGGAGAATATACCTTAGGAGAAATATTGAGGTTAATCAATTTAGTGAGTTTGATTTATCCCTGAAAGAATTCAATTGACTCATTCTTTTTAAGTCAGGAAGGATATTCAAAGTAAAAACTTTTCATGAAAAATCCCTATTTCCCTTAAATCAAATCTGTGAGCTATTACCAGGAACTCATAATTGATCTTACCTATGCTGAGGGAAAAAATGGGTTTTTCATGATTCATGCCCTTTATGTTTGAAGTTGATGCTTATTAGGATGTTATTATTGAATGTGAATGAGTATAACTAAAAAAAAAAAAAAGGCTGATACAATTAGTAGTCTTTACAAGAAAGCCTTCACACAATGATCTTTCTTTTTGTGGGTATTTGTAATCGCTATTTACCATGCTGCCCCTTAAACTCATAGTTATGTTCCTCAAAACATGAAAAAAAAAATCAAAATGACTCATTTCATTTTTAATTTTACTTGAAAAATGTTTTCTGTTAGTATCTCATCAAGGCATTAGTTGAGGAGGTATATATATATATATATATATATATATATATATATAATTTTTTTTTAAACTGTATCTGTAGAACTTTATACACTCCGGCTCTTCTCATTCACCTAATTCAGTCTCTGGGGTCTGTAGTTGTCCATCATGTTTCCAACTTGTACAGCCTTAAGGATTTGCATGGTGCCATCATCACTAGAATCCATTAGTCTGACATATAGGGCTGAATCTTACTATCTATCTGGCACTACAGGATCGTTTAAACTTGCTAATTTAAACATCATTTAAATTTGCTGGAAGTGTTGTGAAGTGTACACATTTTTAGTTTCATAGATGTATCACTTAAACAAACTGGATAGCATTCATTCTTTCATTCAGTCATTTACCTAATAATAATATACTTCTACGGGCCAGGCATGATTGTAAGTAACTAGAGACAGGCATAAACAGAAGTGAGCAAGTTCTTTTTCTAATAGAACTTACATTCTAGTCGTGGTAATCTGAAAACAGTTAATGGGTAAATGAAATATTTTAAAACGAAATATTTCTAAATGCTGTATTGAAAATAAAATAATTTGATGCGAGACTTTACACCAACTTTGTAAGGGGCATATCATTCCTGTGTCACAGAAGATGATAGTGAAGTCCAAAGATAATTAGCAAGTGATTCGAAAGCAAGTAAATAATTAGTGGTAGAACTTCAAATTTGAATTCATGCATCTTCCTTGAGTTTACCATTATTTTTAATATGCCATATTGCATATTGCTCACTATCTTTATTCTTAAATATTCACTTTGGTGTAAAACTGAATGCCACAAACATCTTTCATATCATCACCCTAATTCTCAAAATACATGCTTTTGTTCCACTTTATTAGGCGAGACTTGAAAAATAATATTTTACTTTATTATCATGAAATAAATATAGGTAATTAATAATTTATAATCATAATAATAATTGTTTAGTATAATTGCATCTTCTAATATATGTCAGATCAGTGTCTACTAAATGTTCTACTTTCACTTCACCTTCAACCCTCCCAACAGCTCTAAATTACAAGTAATTTATCATTCTCATTGAATAATAGATGAAGCTATGTCTGAGGGAGCTCCTATAAATTGTCTTCCTTCTGTTCCTTGGATGATCCAGACTCTTTCCTACCTTTGAGCTTTGGAACTTACCGTCCTCTTTGCCTGGAAATATCCTCTCTCCCCTTCCCACATCCCTTCCAAATCCTCACACAGCTCTCTCCCTCAAATCAGTTCCATCTTGACTCAAATATCATCACGTAAGTCTTCCCACTTAGTAAATAGACTACTACTCCTATAGTTACACTCCATTGCTTTCTAGTCTATAATTTATTTTAATTTTTATAGTAGTTTTTCACTAACTAAATTTCTAGTATTTACATCTTTATTTTTTTTTAAATTTTTTATCTATCAAAGATCAGTCACCTGCTTACCAAAATCTACACAGTATCTCATGCAATGCCTGGTATTAAGCAGGGTCTAGCATTCTTTAGATTAAAAATTTATTAACTAACTACAACTTTAAGTTCTTAATCACCTACAGTTTAGCACATGCTTCAGTAGTCACTCAGTAAATCAAAGTATAAAATGGTATTGGCTTAAGAAAACTAGGGATAGGATAGAGACATTTGTTACTCTTTGATAAGAATTTAATCAATACCTTTGTAAGGAGTGATCAGAAATTAACACTGAATCCTCACTATACTATATCTGATTGTGATATGTATTAGCAGTGAAATTAATACTGTATCTGTGTTGTATATTAGCAGTGAAAATAATATATTACATATATACATACACTCTAGCAACATTAGCCTTACATTCTTGACAACTTTTCTCCTTCAAGAATTTGCCCATTTTCAGAGTAAGGCATGGAGGGTGGGGAGAAAGGAAGGCAGGCAGGCAGGCAGGGAGGCAGGCTGAAAGAAATGAAAGAAAAGGAAGGAAAGGAAGGAAGAAAGGAAGGAAGGAAGGAAGGAAGAGGCATCGTAGAACTTCAGTAGTCTCCAATAGATAGATAAATAGATAGACCTGTGTGTGTGTGTGTGTGTGTGTGTGTGTGTGTCTGTCTGTCTGTCTGTCTGGCTTTGTTTTTTCTTCTCTAGAATTAGTAATTATATCTGTACCTCTTCTCTTTCATGGGATGGGTTTATATTGCATGTCTCGTGATCTATAGTGGATTTTATCTGCTTTTACATGAAATGCTACAATGGTTTGCAGAAGCATCTGCCATGATGTCTCTCAGTAACCATGTGGATTTGTTTTCATTGGAGATCTTCTAAGAGAAACTAAACCAGGTCATTTGGGATGCAGCAGATGACACGCAGATTGCACTTGAGAGAATTCATATAGGAGAGCATTGGATGGTTGGTGAGCTCCATAACTGAGGAAATAAAGAAGAGAAAAAAATTTGGAGTGTAGAGAAAAATAAGGTGGACTAAACTTACCTCCTAGAATTTCTTTAACTTATTTTGTTTTGCATTCTCTTCTCCTTAATCCATATCACTCTGATCCCATCTACTTATTTTCTTCCAGACATGTCTTTGAATTTCTGAGCCACTGGTGGTATACTTCCCCATTGCTAGCACTGTTATAATTTTATTCTTTATTTGTATGTGTTGTGTCATTTCAATGGAATTTTAAGGGGAATAGAAAATAAATATAATTATTCAGTCTATCTCATTTAATTTGCCAACAGATGAGGGTAACTAGTACAAAAGAAAACTAATGGAAATCAGGTAGCATTTCATTCAAACATTGCCTATATTTGTGTGAAATTACCAACATCTTTTAATGATGGGCTAGATGGAAGAATGTTTCCACCTGGGGTGTGACAAGCTGTAGTCAGAAATGGGATTCCCTCATAGTTTTCCAGTGTGTTCATGGAAAGCATCACTCGCACGGATCCAGCCAACACGTTTTTCTTTTAAAGTAGTAAATTCATTATGTTTGCCAAGGAGCTGACAAGCTACAAGGCACAATATTAAAAAAGCTTCTGTCTATTTAGATATTTCTGTACTTATATAACTCACAAATATGTGTTTTAAAAAATATCTGCACATGAAACTGGTATGAGCAAATATATTTACTGCATTATTGTTACAATTTTTCTTTTTCTCATTTTCTTTTACTTTACGTTGTATATATTTTCTTTTGTGTATATTATATGTATATAAATATATCTATATGTAGATGTATACAAAAGTCTATATCCCTTACTACCTTAATAAAAGTTTGCTGTAACTACCAGATATATCTGATGTTATATCATCAATAGGTGACTTAATTACAATGCATTCTTTTTTTTAAAAAATCTATTTGCCAATATTTTAGTCATACTTTACTTTTTCTTGAATTGTAAAAATACTGATCTAATACATTATGCTGTTCAGCAATAATATAAAAGTTTTCAGTTTTTTACTTTTAGGATGACATGATGAAAAAGTTCATCTTACACTTCACTATAGATAAGGAATCCCAAAAATATAAATCTGGGAGCTTGTAAAATCCTGTCTCCCTTTCTGAGAGAGGGCAAGAAAATATTGTTTTCTTATATAAACAAATTTTTACTGAAAACAAAATGGAGGAACCCTTTGGAATATAATAATTGTCTCTAGAGGAAAGATCAGCTACGTGGCACGGAGTTTACAACCCAGGGTTTTATACTTCTTGCAGTTTAAACACTTACCTCAAGGAAGGTAAAATTCTCCAGAATTTTCACTAACTAGCATTTTGTTTTTGTTCTTTTGTGGGTTTTTTTTTTTTTTGGTCCATTTTATTTATTTGTTTGTTTATTTTGTTATCTTACATTAGTCACCATACAGTACATCGTTGCTTTTGTTGTAATGTTCCAGGATTCATTGTTTACATGTAACACCCAGTACTCCAGGCAAAATGTGCCCTTCTTAATACCCATCACCAGGCTCACCCATCCCTCTTCCCCTCTACCCTCCAAAACCCTCAGTTTATTTCTCGGAGTCCACAGTCTGTCATGGTTCATCTCTGCCTCTGCTTTCCCCTCCTTCACTTTTCCCTTCCTTCTTCTAATGCCCTCTGTATTATTCCTTATATTCCAAAAGTAAGTGAAACCATAATGATAATTGACTTTCTCTGCTTGGCTTGTTTCACTCAGCATAATCTCCTCCAGTCTTATCCATGTTGATACAAAAGTTGGGTGTTCATCCTTTCTGATGGCTGAGTAATATTCCATTGTATATGAACCACATTTCTTTATCCATTCGTCTATGAAGGGTATCTCGGCTCTTTGCACATTTTTGGCTATTGTGGACATTGCTGCTATGAACATTGGGGTACATATGGCTCTTTTCACTACATCTGTATCTTTGGGGTAAATAGCCAGTAGTGCAATTGCTGGGTCATTGGGTAGCTCTATTTTTAATTTTTTTGAGGAATCTCCACACTGTTTTCCACAGTGGCTGCATCAGTTTGCATTCCCACCAACAGTATAAGAGGGTTCCCCTTTCTCTACATCCTCTCCAATACTTGTTATTTCTTGCCTTGTTAATCTTGGCATTCTAACTGGTGTAAAATCCTAGAGGAAAACATAGGCAGTAACCTCTTCAACATTGGCCACAGCAACTTCTTTCAAGACATGTCTCCAAAGGAAACGGAAACAAGTGAAAATGAACTTTTGGGACTTCATCAAGATAAAAAGCTTCTGTACAGCAAAGGAAACAGTCAAGAAAATGAAGAGACAACCCATGGAATGGGAGAAGATATTCTCAAATGACATACAGACAGAGGGCTCTGATATCCAAGAGCTATAGGGTTGTTTTAACCCAGGACGAAAGGTTTGGTAAAATTTGACCAAGAATATCTGACATTACAAAATGTTATCTCTATATACCAATATATAGAGACATAAAATACTTCAATACATAGTATAAAAATATTTTCTGTACAGTCCCACAAAAGGATTATTTGAATTCATTTTTGTTCATTAGTTTTGTTTTTATTTATTCTTAAGTAAAGGGATACTTAAGACATTTGATAGAAATGCCTAGTGAAAGAAAGAAACTGATAATCCATGAGAGCACTGATTCAGTTGCAAAACAAATTCCTTGAGGAGTAAAAAGTTGAGGGAGTACAGATTTCAAGTGGAGGAACTGGACCAATTAAACATATGATGTTCTTTCATCCATCATGCCAAAAGAAAAGAAAGAGAACATTAGTTATGAATGGTGGCAACTTAGTGAATTTCATGATGAGAAAATGAGGGAGTTTCTCTATGATTGCTTTTTTACTTTAATGAAGTTAATTGCAAGTTTATGAGCTAAGCATTGGGATAAGCTTAAAAGTATATGCTAGAGGTTTAAGGTTATAAGAGTGATCTAAAATATCTATCTTGGTGGTTGGGAACTTGACTTTACTGGGAAAATATTGTTGGTAGATAGTTAGACTACATTAATAGTTTGATATTTTTGCTGGTAAATTTTTTTAAAAATGTAATGGAAAAATTTAAAGGTGTGTGATGGCTGATTTTGTGTGCCAACTCAGCTAAATTATGGTGCCTGTTTTTGTTAAACTTGTCTGAATATTGCTAGAACATATTTTGTTGATGTGATTAACATTTACAGTTGGTTTATTTTAAGTAAAGGATATTATCCTCAATTATGTAGGTGGGCCTTCTCAAATCAGTTTAAGACCTTAAAAGCAAAAACTAAGGTTTCCTAGAGAAGAAATTCTGCCTCAAGACAGTAATAATGAAAAATCCTATCTGAGTTTCCAGTCTGTTGGCCTGCCCTACAAATTTAACACTTGCCAGGTCCAACCACTGATTGTGGGAGCCAATTTTTATATATAAAATCTCCTGTTGGTTCTGTTTTTCTGTATTTTGTTGGATACAGCTTTCATATAAGTTATATTGAACTACAATATAAGCTATGGGCTTTAGGTTGAGTAAAGAGAAATGACAAGATTGGGCAAGGATAGACTTTGATAATACAGTAAGGCCTGTAGGTTGCCTTCAGCATAGTATTGATGAAGGGCTGGGATAGGACAGGTTTGAAGGATTTCTAAAGCATTTGCTAATGATAATCTGAGTTTCAAGAGGTAATATTAAGAGGTTTTTAGACAAGAAAGAAAAGGAAATTGAGTTGGATTGTGAGATATAAAGTGTGATATAGGTAATATTTTCGGTGATAATGCATGAATTGGAAGGCCTGGGTTTCTGGTATCAAATAAGATAAACAAGCATATAGAGAATAATGGAAATAACTTGGATGGAATCTTAAAATGGGGTAAGTGATGAGTCTAAGCAGTTTTCTCTGCATTTCACTGGAAGATCTAGGGATTGTAGGCAACTCATGTCCCCTGTGGGATTGCTGTTCCCAATGGAGTGGCAACAAAAATGATAAGAATAGGAATACTAATGAGCAAGAGGACAAAAAGAACAAGAAAAGACACAAGCATTTAACATTACACTATGCACCATGTCCAAGGCACATTTCAAATTATATTTTCCATATATTGTCCATTTAATCTACTCATCAGAACTATTAATTAGGTGAAATAATTATCCACAGTTTTTAGATGGGAAAGAACTTTTTCGAAGTGATACAGAAAATAAAAACTTAGGCAAAATCCCTATCTTTCTGTCTCTGTATTATCATTTATATTACAGAAATAAATAAATGGCATGGTATTCTAGATGAACACACCAGAGCTAAAGACACATAGTTTATTCATAGTAAGTGACCTGACGGGAGCTCACTTCCAATGTTATAGAGCTAGGAATCAGTATGGACTGATAAAGGAGTATAATCCTATAAAATAATTAATAAGTGTGATCCTGTCTAAATGTGGACATGCTCCACTGTGTCCACATGCATACATTCTTTGATTGTATTGGTCATGGCCCTTAGCGGAAACTGACACACATAAATGGGGTAGTTGAAAAGAATTTAATTAAGGAAAAACACAATTATTTACAAAGCTCTTGGAAGAGTTAAGGAAAAGAGATAAAATCTTTAGTGACACACATTTCCAAGCAAGAGTGTAGAGCTATTATCACCTGAAGGCCCAAAGAAGAAAAGTTGCAGAGCAATAGAATAATTCCCAGGAGAGAGCCATACCGCAGGAGTTGTGCCTTTGGTTGAGGGAAGCAGTTACCTGTGGCTGTGACCATTCTCCTTTCCCACACTGCAGTGTTGGCACAGTTACTCCTAATGTTGAATCAAATAGAAAGAGAACGAGGGACTCCGTTGATGCCCCCGGCCAAGATTAGCCTTCCAGGGCCACAGAACATGAAAATGGAGTGGTTTGGAAAAGCAAATAGGGAATCTTTAGCATACTGAAATTCCAATCCAAATCCATGCTGTGAGGATCCATGGACAAAGGAACTACATGTGATGATACACGTAGTTTAATTCCTAAAGTCGTATGTTGGAGAAAGACCAGAATGTCTTAAAGGATAAAACATTGTTTAACAAAGCAATGAACAATATGTGATCCTTTTTTTTCTTTTTAACTATATTACAATAATAACTTTCATCTGCCTTAAGAGACTTATCCTGTACAAACCACTTTCTGCAAATGAGTATGAAAACTAAGAGAAGGTAGAGTCACTTACTGGGTTTATAGTCACAAAGTGACTGAGGCAAGCTTTAGGACATCTTTCTTTTTCTAAGGGCAGTGATCTTTTCATTACAATATAGCTTTCACCAGAGCGATTGTGTGCACCTTCAGGGACCTCTGCTCCTACCCATTTTTGGCTTCTCACAGTGAGTTAATCTTATCTGAGACCCTTTCATTTTCATCTCTATGAAAATACCTTTTTTTATCTCCTTATTCTCTATCTCTTCATTTTTTATAGCTTAATTTTTTTTTCTGCATTTTTTTCCTGTATTTCTCCCTTGGACCTAGTTGAGTCTTATTGCTCTTTATTAATGATTTCCTTCTACAAATAAACATTTCAGGTCCTACGTAACCACCAATTTTTTTTTTTTTTATTTCTTTATCTACTATGTCTTGAATTTCCCGTCTTGAGCATTTCACCAACCTCTTAAATTTTTTTGTAAATTTACAACTCAAATGACTCATCTATTATTTATCTATCCCCTTTCAATCTAAATTATGACTGCAGCACTCCACTGAACTTACTTTCTTTGATATAACCAGAGAAATAGGAAAATTGATCCCCAAACTCTTTTTTATTCTCAGTATTTATTCCCCACAGACCATTGTCAGAATTTGGTTCTTTAGCAAGAGAATCATTCTTGAAATCTTTTTTTTTTTCTCCTTTTCTTCCAGTGATGCCAGTGTAGATTCCCTTAGTTCTCTCATCTCAATTTACCTGTTGTCTTTGGTGTGTTCTATTTCTGTTTCCCTTAAAAAAAAAAAAAAAAGTGTATGTTACTCATTTTCATCCTCACTCTTTATTCTAACTGCACATTTTTCTTAACTATTTTCAATCCTCCCAATATTCCCTTGTTATTTCTATCATCTAAATATCCTGGGGCGCCTGGGTGGCTCAGTGGGTTAGGCCGCTGCCTTCGGCTCAGGTCATGATCTCAGGGTCCTGGGATCGAGTCCCGCATCGGGCTCTCTGCTCAGCGGGGAGCCTGCTTCCCTCTCTCTCTCTCTCTCTGCCTGCCTCTCCGTCTGCTTGTGATCTCTCTCTCTGTCAAATAAATGGATGAAATCTTTAAAAAATAAATAAATAAATAAATAAATATCCTTAGTCATTGTCTTTCTTTTAACTGCAATTCTTCTGTTTTGATTATCTATGGGAAAATCCTATATTTGTGTTTGCTAATGTGCATTCTGTAGGCATATATTACAGAAAATATGCTGGAAAATTTTTCTATAGCTTAGCATCCACTTTTCTCTTACATCATCATATTATATATGACAATGTTAAGGACATGGGAAATCTTGCAAAACAAATCATTCTAACAGTTGTTTCACTGGAGTCCATACCTCTATCCCATTTTTCTTCCCTCACAAAATCTACTAATTGCCACCAGAAATTTGGCTTCCCAGAAAACACACTGCAGGGTGGTATTTCATGTGAAGTCCCAAATTCAACAAGTCCCAAATAGAATTCATCTGAACAGGCCCACTGGTAGCAACATGAAGCTCCCAGTAACCTAATTTCAAAATAATGGAGTTATCTTTTTTTTTTCCTGTTCCTAATAGTGTCTACATCTAATCACTCAACAAAATTGGTTAATTATATTTTAAAAATGCTTCACAGAGTTGCTGCTCTTCCCATTTCAATGGATATTAGCATATATTACAGACTCCCTGTATCTCTCAAACAAAATATCACGACATTTTTATTTAGTTTTCTCATTTTCCTAAATTTAAGGAATGATGTAATTTTCCCATTTAAATTATTCACTACTAAAATTACTTCAATAGAATAATATATACCTCTTATTCTGACATTGAAAATAGATACTTTAATACATGACTTCAATAACTCAAGCGAGATGGAATTCCTTTTTTTGTGGAAATGTTATGCTACACTGCTATATAAGACACCTCAAACCATAAAGTATTTTGATTATTGTCACTAATTTGTTTATTTGGTAAAAACTTATAGGTGTTCTGTATATGGATGGCTTCATGAGACTTTATGGGAATACACAAAGATAAATTAATTAATATTGGGCCATTGTGCTTACATGCATGTGTGTTTATCTAGTCATACTGGCTCTCTGATTACTCTGGGGGAAAATTTACTCAATGGAAGCTACCAAAGAATTGAGAAAAGGTAAAATCCCATATAACAAGATCCCTTCAATTAAATAAAACATAGCATATGTAAGTGATTATGATTATAAGCTGCATAAGACTTGAATTTAGATGTTTCTGCAGGACATGTATGCTGCATTTACTGCTTCTGGTCTAAAGAATGATTTCCCCATCCCCACTAATTAATGTGTGCACAAATTCATTGTCTGGCTAGTTCTCCTTCATTGTTCAACTTCCTTAACTCTCATAAACTGGGGGTTAGTGACTGGTTTATAACACAGTGCATTAGGGTTCATGAGTTGAAATCACACAGCACAGATTTAAGCTCTGATACTTCCAATTATTGGTCTTTTAAGTAAGTATTACTCCAAGTAAAATAAAATTTAAATCATTTCCCACTTCAGAAATGGTGAAAAATATTTTACTCCAAAAATTGTTGTGAAAATTAGATTGTGCCTTGCATATAATAAATGCTCAATAATATTTTTAGTTGTTAGTATTTCATTATCTTATCTGATGCTTTTATCTCTCAAAGAGATATTAATTTTGTTTTGTTAACTTCAGTATTTAGGCTGCAGTTCTGTTGCCCTACAAATTTCTTTAAGACAGTGGATTATTTTCCTATTGGTGTTGTAACAGATTACCACAGACTTTTTGTCTAGAACAACAAAAATTTATTATTAAATAATATATATTATTATTAAATTACTATAACAGTTCTGAAAGTCAGAAGTTCAAAATTGGTCTTACCACAGTATAGTCATGATGTCTGCAGGGCTATATACTTTATGCAGGCTCTAAGGAAAAATCTCTTTTTCCAGCTTCAAAAAGACCATCTGCATTCCTTAGTTCATGACCCCTTTCTTTATCTTCAGAGACAGCAGAAGATTATTTGCAAATTTCTCTTTCTGACCTTGACATCTTTGTCCCATTTATAAGGATCCTTGTGACTACATTGATAACATCTGGATAATCCAGCATAATTCTATCTCAAATCCTTAATTTAATCATATCTGCAAAGTTCTTTTTAACTGTATAAAACATTCATAGATTTCAGAGATTAAGAAATGGAACTCTTTTGGGGCCATTATTCTGTCTGCCACAGGCAGGGTATATAGAATTTGTCTTACCTTAGTTTAGTTTCCATAATGTTTAGTGTCTATCTTCTGCATATGAGGGGTACAATGAATGTCTGTTGAATAAATGAATCAGTAATGGAAGAATAAATAAGCAATAGAAAATCTTAAAAATACCTGGATTTCCTACTCTATAGTTAATACTACTTAATTATTTAAACAAGAATTTCTTGCACTCCACTAGAGTAGCAACTAACTTATGGAAGATTTAGGTTTATCTATTTATTATAAAAAGGCTAACCTACCTGTTATAAATCAGCTTGAGACACAGCTCTAACAGAAGGTATGGTTTCAGAACATTCTTTCATCATTTCCTAACTTGACTCTCATCCATTTATGTACTGTGGTTACAATGGTAAGAATGTTTTGGATGAGTGACATGTGTCAGTTTCTTTGAGGACAATGAATGCTGAACTTTGCGTCATGAATATGGTGCTGTTTAGATTGTTCTAGGGTGTGATTTTAACTTGAACTCCATTTTACTTTGCAGACTGTCAAAAGTTTTTCTGTTATCTCAAAAAAAAAAAGACACTTATTTAAATTCATGAAGGCTTAATAGAAATAGAATATGTTTGGTAAATTTATCAGTATAGATGCCAGTTACTTATATGGATTGTACTGTTCATTATATGTCAAACGCTGCTTTAAGCTACAGTGAAAGAGCTTTGCATTTGAATGTTTTTATTTACAAACTGCTCAGAGCTGTTATTCGATATTAAGTTTTTAAGTTTTCACCAAAGCTCAGTGGAATTTAGCTCATCCATTTAAACTTTAATCATGGCAAAGCAGTATATAGATAATGAATTATTGCTTCAAAATAGAACCATGAAATGACATGAAAAATGTTCATATCTTGATTGAAATATGAGCATTTACAAGGTTATGTTTAATTCACATCATGTCTGCAACATCAGTAGTTTTCAGTGCTATGATTTTGTATTTATTTGCATTGCAGACTCTTCAGGCTGAAGGTTGTTGTCTCAATCGGTTCAGACTGCTGCAGGCAGAACATTCTGGATATGACATTCTTGTCCTCTGTGTTCACTTTACAGATACATTTCAGATTTGGAAACTTTGTAATGAGCTACATTTATTTGTTTAAAAATACAACCCCCAAATCATAGTATTGGTTTTTATGTTTCCAAATGGATTTGAACTTAATAAGAAATATTTTCAGTGGAAGTATTAACAACCTTCAAATCCATTTATAGAACACTTTATTTGGAATGTAGGCATTTTGGAAAAAACAAATTTATTTATTTATTTATTAAAGATTTTATTTATTCATTTGACAGACAGAGATCACAAGTAGGCAGAAAGGCAGGCAGAGAGAGGAAGGAAAGCAGACTCCCTGCTGAGCAGAGAGCCTGATGCGGGGTTAGATCCCAGGACCCTGAGATCATGACCTGATCAGAAGGCAGAGGCTTTAACCCACTGAGCCACCCACACACCCAGAAAAAACAAATTTATGATCACAAATTAAAAATCCTGATAGATGTAGGTACCACAGCAAATTTTGTTATGTTTCTTTAGTTAGTGCCTACCAAGAAGAGAATGTAAATGCCAAGAATGTTGTTAAGCAGACCAAGGGCTAATTCTCACTTAAAGTCCTAAAACAAAAGGGAAAAGAATATCTATAGAAAAACTGTGGAAAGTACCCTTAGGTGAGACATTCTGGAAAGACTGGTTCCAGTACAGGATAGGAAGAAAAAAAATCTATAAATCTAACAACAACAAGAAAATCTTTTATTCAGTTCAGATGAAACTCAATCGAATGACCCAAACTACAGTTTTCTCCACGTAGTCCCAGTTCATACCTGTTGCCTCATGTGATTATTAATAGCCCTTCCTGATACTCTCAAAAGTGTCCCAGTTAGAGTGATAATTTATATGATCACATAAAACTTCCTGGCCTAATGCTCCAGATCCTAAAGGATCTTTGACTATTGAGAAGAAATGTCTCCCTACT
This sequence comes from Enhydra lutris kenyoni, assembly GCF_002288905.1. Taxonomy (NCBI): domain Eukaryota; kingdom Metazoa; phylum Chordata; class Mammalia; order Carnivora; family Mustelidae; genus Enhydra; species Enhydra lutris. The sequence goes on along the minus strand of NW_019154098.1, from coordinate 25,734,806 downwards.
AAAAAGATTGCTAGAATTTGAGAAACTTTTGCTATTCTATTGCAGTAAAAGTCATGAAGTTTGAAGACCAGTCTTTGAGAACTGATCTATTTGATGCGTATATCGCTTGGTCTAGTTTGTGACAGTTTCATTAAATTGATGTAGTTTTCTTTGGCAGAAAAGTGATTGTATCTAATTTCAGAACCAAATCTCTTGAGAACCTTAAGCTAACAATTGGAATATGAGAAGCTTATCAACTATTTAAATTTTATGTTAAGGATTTGTTGCGCTTAATGGAATTTTTTTCAAGTATTCAAAATTCTAGAGGAGAATGAAATAGACTTTTGCTTATACATTATTATTCTGAGGAAATGTTACAAACTCTAGTACTAAAATATTTGTATACCAGTGTTTGCTTACCATTAATGTTTCTGGCTTGATGTGCTTATTTTCACTTTGTAATGTGTAGAAATTTTTATAAAAATGGCCTACTGAATTAATATTAATAAAAAAGTCAAGTTAAAACACATAAATCCACTGTTTCTATTTTGTATCTGCATTATGTTTTAATAGTGCTTTGGACTTTGAGGAAAATAGTGATATAAGACATGATTTCTTCTCCTACAGAAGTCATTGTAGCATCAAAAATAGCAATAATAATCATCATCGTAGTTAATGGTACCAAAGTCTAGAAAGGACAGAAATGGCACTCAAAAACCATCAGTCATGTGGGATTCTTGGATGACTGTGTACTTTGCCTTTCCTTTTACAGAGCTGTATCCTCTACATCTGTGCACTTCACTTTTTTTAATATTGTACCTTATCTCTGAAAAGATTTTATATATTTTTTTATTTTTAATAAATACATACTTATATATATGAAAATAATAATTGACATTTACTTAGCTCATAGTATGCAGGGTATTATTCAATGGATTTTTATGTATTAATTTTTATATATATTAACGACAGTCCCACATATCCTTGGTTTATAGGTTAAAAACAATTCAGACATAGACATAGTAAAATAAATTGTTGAAATTCACCACATCAGTAATTATGGGATATGGCATTAAAACACATTCACTTGGGGTGCATGGTTGGCTCAGTGGGTTGGACCTCTGCCTTCCGCTCAGGTCATGATCTCAGGGTCCTGGGATTGAGCCCCGCATCGGGCTCTCTGCTCCGCGGGGAGCCTGCTTCCCCCTCTCTCTCTTCCTGCTGCTCTGCCTACTTGTGATCTCCCTCTCTCTCTGTGTCAAATAAATAAATAAAATCTTTAATAAAAAAAAAAACCACATTCACTCTGGCTACATAAATGCTCTCCTTAACACAGCATATTGCCTTTATGAACTATATTTATGTATCACTATCCTAATATACATATTGTGCATCTATATTTTAAATAGCCAAAGATAGAAGTTTTAAAAGAAACAAGAATAAATATGTAATTTTGTCTTTCATTTCTTACATCTTCCCCACTCTTTAATTTTCTTTCTCTGAGGACTGCACTCAGCTGATGCAAGCTGGTACATGTTTGTGCAATTCTTAGCCTATCAGTAGAAAATGTTGTGGTTGGACTGGCCTTTGTGGTTCTTACTAAGTTTGCAAGACACCCTCCAGCAATAACCATCAGGAGATTTTGAAAAAATAAATGTTTATTGCTTACAAGACCTGGAAATTACATAACACACCTGTGGCCACACAGGGAGATATGGGGTAGAGATAGAGAGTGCATAAGTAGGCCTGGGTTTCTGCGTTTATTGGGGTCAAGGGAAGGGGGCTAGAGTTTCATGGGCTCACTCTTTTTGGTAGATTTTAAAAAGGAGGATAAATTTAAAGCACAGGAGGAGAAAAAATAAGTGGCCTAAATACTCAGTTATTGAAATCACCCAAGATCTCTAAAACAAAAGATCTTTGGAAGGGTGAGAAGGCCTGTCTCTTAGTCTAGAGAGGCTGGCAATGTGTTTATTCAAGATAGCCATTTTTGAAGTGGATGCCTCTAGCAATCAAAGCTTTAAGTCAAGAACTTGCATTGTGAAAAGAAAAAAAAAAAAGTCTGGCTTTACACTATGCAATTGCTGGAACTCTATACCTCTTCAACATATGGGTTGGGAAATTTTTTTTTTTTTTAAAAGATTTTATTTATTTATTTGACAGACAGAGATCACAGGTAGGCAGAGGCAGACAGAGAGAGAGAGAGGGAGAAGCAGGCTCCCTGCTGAGCAGAGAGCCCGATGCGGGGCTCGATCCCAGGACTCTGAGATCATGACCTGAGCCGAAGGCAGAGGCTTAACCCACTGAGCCACCCAGGCGCCCCTGGGTTGGGAAATTTTAACATGGTGGCTTGCTGAGGCTTATTTTAGGTTGGGCTGGAGCTGGCTTTTAACTGTTGTTGCTAGGGTAAGGTTTTTTGGGTTTTTTTTTTAAAGATTTTTTATTTATTTGCTTGACAGACAGAGACCACAAGTAGGCAGAGAGGCAGGCAGAGAGAAAGGAGGAAGCAGGCTCCCTGCCGAGCAGAGAGCCCGATGCAGTGCTTGATCCCAGGACCCTGGGATCATGACCTTGATCCCAGGACCCTGGGATCATGACCGAGCTGAAGGCCTAGACTTTAACCCGTTGAACCACCCAGGTGCCCCTAGGGTAAAGGTTTTTAATCCTAAAACATACCATTCTGTTACTCAAGATTGACTGTAGCTTTAAGGGCTTTACATAAGTTTCTCAGCTTTGGACCTATTGATTTAGGACTGGATAATTCATTGTCGTGGGGGGCTTTTCTGTGCATTGTAACATACCTGTCCTCTAACCTCTAGATACCACTTGTACCTTCCTTCCAGTGTGACAGCCAAAAATGTATTTACATATTGATGTGTATGCTGGGAGTCAAAATTGCCTTCAACTGAGGACCTTGATTTACAGTTGATGACTGCTGCTTATATGTGCTTAGAGGTGTTGGTGAAAGTAAAAGGAGAGATTAGGTGTGGTTTTGTTGGAATTTATCCTGCTTGGTGCTCTTTGGTCTTCTTGGATCTATGGTTTGGTGTCTGACATTAATTTGGGGGAAATTCCATCATTACTGCTTCATCTATTTCTTGTGTTTTTTTTTTTCTCTTCTTCCAGTTAATTCCCATTAAACCCATGTTTCATCTTTTGTACTTATGTCATAGTTATTAGATATGCTGTTCCATTTTTTCAGGATTTTTCTCTTTGCTTCTCAGCTTTGAAAGTTTCTATTACCATTCTTTTTTTTTTTTTTTTTTTAAGATTTTATTTATTTATTTGTCAGAGAGAGAGAGGGAGAGAGAGCGAGCACAGGCAGACAGAATGGCAGGCAGAGGCAGAGGGAGAAGCAGGCTCCCCGCCAAGCAAGGAGCCCGATGTGGGACTCGATCCCAGGACGCTGGGATCATGACCTGAGCTGAAGGCAGCTGCTCAACCAACTGAGCCACCCAGGCGTCCCTCTATTACCATTCTTAAGATGAGAGATTCTTCAGCCATGTCCAGTCTTCTAATGATTCCATCAAAGGCATTTATCATTTCTATTACAATTATTTTTTCTTGAGCATATATTTTTGATTCTTAGAATTCCATATCTCTGGTTATGTCATCTGTTCTTTAATGTTGTCTGCTTTTCCCATTAAAGCCCTTTGTATATTGATCATAGTTTTGAATTTCTGGTTTGATAATTTCAACATCCATGACATATGTGAGTCTGACTCTAATTCTTATTCTGTCTCTTCAATTTTTTTTTTCTGATTAGTATGCCTTGTAGTTCTTTTATTGCTATCCAGACATGATATACTAGGTAAAGCGTGTATATATATATATGTATGTATATATATATATATACACACACATCCATACATATATAGTACAAAGTGTGTGTGTGTTATCTATATATCTATATAGCTATATATTTTGACTGTATATACTCTCACAGCATATATTTTATATATAATATATATATATAATTATCTATAATATATATAAATATATATATTTATATATATAAATATCTATAATATATAAAATAAATAATATATAAAATAAATAATATATAATATATAAAATAAATATATATTTATATTAATATATATTTATATATTATCTATAATATATATTTTATATATTATCTATAATATATATAATATATATTTATATATAAATATCTATAATATATAAAATATATATTATATCTAAAATATATATTATATCTATAATATATAACTATATAAAATATATATTTATATTAATATATATTTATATATAGTTATATATTATAGATAATTATATATATTTTATATATAAAATATATGCTGTGAGAGTATATATAGTCTATATATATATATATTTCTATATATATATATAAATATATCACCAGAGTCTCATATATATCTATATAAATATGAGACTCTGGTGATGTGGTGGTAATAAGTGTGGGGAAAGGGCAATGTTTTATATTTCTATGAGCAGGTCTTAGTTTTTTAGTGAGATCGTGTCCCTAAGCTCTGGATTTCATAAGTACTTCTCATTCCTCATTCCCAACCCCTGCTTCAGGTGGGACTAGATAACTAGGAAGAGCTGGAGTTGGATATTTCCCTTTACCCAGGGGAGTTAGACCCAGATAAAACCCCCGTAGGTGAGGCTTTGGTGAAATATTTTCTCTTAAGGGCAGGCCTTTGCAACAACAACAACAACAACAGCAGCAACAACAACAACCACCACCACCACCACAGAATACTGTGGCATATTTTTACTTTTTCTTTTCCTCTCCCTGCTGGAAGACATAGGGATTTTTTCAGATATTCACTGTGTGAAACTGGTAGAACTCCACGGACTAAAAGTAACTAAAGTGTTGAAGTCCCCTGTGACTTGACCCCACTGGAGTATTTAACTCCCAGACTTGTCCACCCAGCCTCTAGCAATTCATCAATTACAGTTCAGGTTTTCCTTCCCCAGCACTGGTTCCTGTGGGGGCTCTGCTCTAGAATCTCCTTTCCTGTAAGTTATGATTCTCTTTATCTATCTGTCTCTTCAATTATTGGGACAGTGGTTTGCCCTTTCACCTTACTTTTCTGACAGATCTAAGAAGAGTAATTGATTTTTTAAGGTTGTTCAGATTTTTACTTGTTGTTAGGATGAAGTGATGACTTCCAACCCTCTTATGTGGTAGATGGAAACCAGAAGTCTGGAAGCCACTTAACCAAGGGTAAGCCTTATGACCTGAGCAGAGATGGGGCTAGGCTTTGAAAATGGCCTGAGCTGAATGGCAAGCACACACGAGTGACAGTAAGCAAGGCCTATGTGCTAATGTTGAAATGGAAACACGTTTGGAGTGTGTGTGTGTGTGCTGCAGCCTCAGCTGAGGTAAAACTAAGACAAACATTAATGACGCTTCATGTTGCTACAGAGTATTAATGAAGCCTTAACATTTAATTCTTAATGCCAGGCATACTTGGGCACTTTCGATAGCCTGGCTTAAATTCCATTCTACATTCAGGCTAAATGAGGGCACTGTCAAGGGAGAGATATCTTTGGATTCATACAGTTTATCCTTAGGCTATCAGGAATCACTCTCCATTCCTTGGGACCAATTTGGCTCTGGATTTTTAATGACATAAGCTCTTACCAGTGTTTAATTTTTTATGCCTTAATTTGTGGGTTCACCTACAAAATATGGTAGAGTATAATAAATATTAGTGATAACTCTCTATGTTAAAAATAATATGTGCTTTTTATTACTTGAAGTGGAGAAACAACTTAAGGAAATTATTGGAAACTAATAAAGCAACATTAATATTCTGAGTCTAGAGTACTTTGAATCTTTGTGTTAGATTTGCTTAATAATTGAGAAGAAAATGGATTGATTTGAGAAGAGTGGTTTAGTCTGATGATCAGGATGGAAATAATACAGTAATAAAAACAAAATACAACAAGTCAGATTGATTGAATTGGAGGAAGAGAAATATTCTTGAGGAAAAGCTTGAGATTTTAGGGAACAAATAAGAAATATCTAGGAGGAAACTGAGATCTTGAAGGTCAGGCTAAACCGATAAGCATTGGCATATAACTGCTCTTAAGGAGGCCACTAAAAAAAAAAAAAAAAGAGGCCACTAAAATAAAGACATATTTTAAATGCAGTTGAGAAACCATGCCTGATGCCCAAAGAAATTTCACAGGGGAAAATGAAACATCCCAGAGTAGACAGAAATGACTCCCCAAAGGGGAATCAGGATGCTAAAAGACTTAGAGGTATCTCTGAAAGTTGAGGTTTGAGGATCCATAATAAAAATCAGAGAACAACCAGTTAAACCTTATTACATACTTAGAGACTGAAAACTCTAGATATATTAGAGAGAGGAAGGCCTGCAGATTAAACTATAGTGATAGGTGAAGATGATGGCATTACCTGTACCCTGGAGGCACCAAGCTAAAGAGAAGGCATAGCAAAGGTATCAGTGATGGATCAAGTCTATGTCTGGATTCGATGCTGATCTGAAGAGAAAACACCTCTGAGCTAGAATTACACAATTCATGAAAGTAAAGGTAAACTACGTTTACTAGGTGTGTTTGGCACTGAATCATGGTAATTTCTGAAACTCGGAAGGACTCGTTGCAGTGAAAGACCCAAGGACAGTGACTAGAAGAACCCTATCTGCTATTCAGATGCTGACATACTCTCTGATACTGAGAGGGACTGAGGGCCTCTGCTTTAACTTTTCTCTGTCCCCCATGCTCTTTCCCCAGAAAACTCACGTAGTACTCTCCCAAGCTGCCTACCTAAAGTCATGGTTAAAATGTACCTTTTCCGTGGTGCTTACCCTAAGCACTCTTTTAAAAGCTATCATCTAATTCCTCATCTAAATTAACTGTTCTCTTTATCCTGTATGTATTTTCCTCAATAGCACATGCAAAAAATTTATTTAACTTAAGGTTTTAATATATCATTAATTATTTATTTATGTCATACTCTCTAGAATAGAAGATTCCTGAGAGCATGGATATTTAATATGTTTTATTCACTAATGTGTCCTAAGAATTTAGGAAAGTGCCTGTCACACAGGAGATGCCCAATAAATATTAGTTTAATGAATAAATGTAGTACTTATGACACTTAGAAATAAACTAATACAACTCCAGGGGCTCCATAGGAACCACACAATTCTAAAGAGGAAATTTCTAGCTCCTACCAGGCATCCGTAACTCCTTTAACAAAGAATTAACAGATAAAGAGAATTGGGAGAATAATTTTAAGATTTAAATTAAGTCTTTGAAACTTTAATCATTAATTCACAAGAAGAAGAGTATTTCATTTTGAACCTTAATTCATTGTGTGTTCAACATGATTGGAAGGAGGTTTAAGCTTTGAATTTGAGTTTCTCCCTAAAATGTAATAGGAAATTTGTGTTAAGTTTGAAGGTTTTGGCATAGTTTTTATTGTTGAAATATATTTGCACATCTTATTACTGAAGTATCTTGATGTTACTTGAATTCATGGAGTTTATTCTGATTGATATAGAATGTTGAATAATGTAACTGGACTTAACCTGGTATGAAAACAGAACAAAGGGTGAATTTTTAACTGAGAGTATCAAGTGATCTTGGAATTAGTTTAATGACTGTATTGTTTTTTGTAAATAAATTACATGAAATATTCAACTTTTTTTTTTAAAGATTTTACTTGTTTATTTGACAGAGGGAGAAATCACAAGTAGGCAGAGAGGCAGGGAGAGAGAGGGGGGAAGCAGGCTCCCCGCTGAGCAGAGACCCTGATGCGGGGCTCGATCCCAGGACTCAGAGATCATGACCTGAGCTGAAGGCAGAGGCTTAACCCACTGAGCCCCCCACATGCCCATGACTATATTGTTTTAATTCATTTCAGTACCTTTGGGGGACAAAAGTCTACACTGAATACTGATGGTCTCAGAAGCATTTACAGATGTTTGGAGAAGTGGACTCATGAAAGGTAGACATAGTACTACTCAGATAAACTGCTAATCAGTTGTGTCAGGGGAAATGTTACACGATTCTTTAACCACAATTCTTTAATTCTTTGTTAAGCCCAATATATTAAGGCAGGGGCAGGGGGGAAGAAAGGATAGAGGAACCCATCCTTCCAGTGCCTGATAGTTTCTTCCTTTAAAGGGAGCCCTAGGCCTCTCTCCACTTTTACTTACTCCTCCCTAGGGAAGTCTAATAAATTACCCTGTTGATAAATTTGAGAAAAATAACTGGACATGCTTATCTCAGCTCCTATCATTTCTCGAGGAAGCTAACAAGCCCACAAAGAGCTTCGTTTTTCTCTGCTCCCTGACAGTGGAGGACTTCTCAAGTCCAGCATGACAATGACCTGTTGGGTAATTTTGCCTCATTTAGTTGGAAGGCCTGTTTTGTGCTAAATGAAGCTACACCCACCGCATTAATCTTTATTAATAACAAAGATGATATATTAGCTTCTACCCTTACTCTTTGTTATTCAAACCTAGTTAGGGAGGAAGCTTGTTAGTATTGCCCTCCTCTTAATAAACACAGAAAATATTTTCTTATTGGTTACTTACTTGGGTAACTTCCTCATTTTAAGACTTGTAGTAAGGAGATGATTTTTTCTTCTAGTTTGTCTTATATTATGTTCTCATAGAGCATCTGGGATCTTACTTGTTCTGCCCTCTGGTACAGCCTTTTAACTCCAGCTGTTCCAAACATGGCCAGTTTAGTGAGCTGATGTCTCTCTAATTGGACCATAGACAGGTTTGAGACAGGTTGCTTCAGTCCCTTCCGTAATTATTTCTATGGCACTGAAAATCTAAGTAAAAGCTTTCACTTAGTGGTTATACAACTGTATAAGGAAATTATAACGCATGAGAGAAAAGGTTTAAAATTTTTACATTCTTAATTAATTCAGTATACTCTTTTTGTTGTCGTTCTTTCTGAAATTTTCATAATCCCTTAAAGAAAGACCCTATTTCTACATCTTAAAAAAATATCAATTCCTGAAACTATTTTTCTGTGAATGCTCTGTTTCTGTGTTTTTTATTCTGCAGTATTATCCATTCTTTGGCCTTCAGGTAATGTAGTTCAAGAGGGATTTGTACTTTTCTATTAGAGGTCATTTGAAAATACGTGGGGCCACTTTGGCTGTCAAAATGACTAGGAAATTGTACTACTATTTTTGATGGACCGGAGGATGCTAATTATACCATAATAAGAACAATTCTATCCAAATGTCAAAAGCAACCCGTTAATTAAAATTGAGAAGGTTGTTTCCAGGTTTGGCTTTTGTGGACAGTGCTGTGATGTTCATTGTTAGACATGTCTTTTCTTGCCAACATGTACAGTAGTGAAATAAACTGTAGTAGTTGTAGAGATGTAAGATATGCCCTTGTGAGCTTTGGTAGACACTACTGAGTAATTTTCCCAAGGGGTTGAATAACATTTATACTTCCATGAACAGTTTATGAGTGTTCTAGTAGTTCTATAACATTTCCATTTGTTATTTCATTATTTTTATTTATTTGTTTTTAGGTTTAACCATATTATGGGGTATATAGAGTTATTCTGGCTTTAATTTGATTTATCTGATGACTTACTTTGGTAGAGAGAATTTTCACATGTTTTGGGGAATTACCCCAAATTCTTTTTGAAATTCTGATTCAAAAATTCTTCTCCCACTTTATAATTTACAAATTTATGTTGTTTCTTAGATACAAGTATTTATTATTTTACATTTTAAAAATAACTTCAAAATGTCTTCTGATTTCCCTCTTAACTTTCTCTTTGATTCACGGGTATTTAAAAGTGAGTCATTTAATTTCTTATCTTTGGATAATTCTCATATATCTTTCATTTAGTGATTTCTAGTTTAATTCTTTTAGATCAGAGAACATACTTTTTTAAATTAAAATGTTTTATTTATTTTCACCAGCTTTACTCAGGTATAATTAATAAATTAAATTGTATATATTGAAAGTATACAACATGATGATCTAATATACATACATATTGTGAAATGACAATCATAGTAGGTTAATTAACACATCCATCTCCCCACACGGTTTACCTTTATGTCTGTATGTATGTGTGTCTGTATATGTGATGAGAATGCTTTAAATATTCTCAGCACATTTTAACTCTACAACTCAGTATTATTAACCATAGTCACCATGCTGTACATGATCACCAGAATTTATTCATCTTATAGCTAGCAGTTTATATCCTTTGACCGGTATCCCTCCATTTTCCCCATACACATCTCCGGATAACTCCGGATAAACTCTGTTTCTATGAGTTTGATTTTTTTTCTTTTCTTTTTTTTTTTTTTTTAAGATTCCACATACAGGTGATACCAGACAGTATTTGTCTCTCTTGTTCTGGCTTAGTATAATGTTGTCCAGATTTATCCATGTTGTTGAAAATAGAATGATTTCCTTCTTTCTCATGACCAAAAATATTGTATTACGTGTGTGTGTGTGTGTATTGCATCTTTATCTGTTCTATAGCAGTGGGCACTTAGGTTGTTTCTGTATCTTGGCTATTGGGAATAATTCTGCAGTAAACACAGGAGTGCAGATACCTCTTTGAAATACCGATTTTGTTCCATTCAGGTTTATACACAGAAGTGGGATTACTTCTGGTGGGATTACTAGAACATAGGGTAGTTCCATTTTTAATTTTTTGAGGAACCTCCATAGTTACCATGACTGTACAAATTTTCATCCCAACCACAGTTTATAAGGGTCTCTTTTCTTCACATTCCCCACAACACTTGTCACCTCTTGTCTTTTTGATAAGTGCCATCCTAATAGCTATAAGGTGGTATATGATTGTGCTTTTGATTTGCACATTCTTGTGGATTAATGATAATGAGCAACTTTTCATGGATTTGTTGACTATTTATATGCTTTCTTTGGAAAATTATATATTCAGTACTTGGCTCATTTTTTAATCAAATTAAGTGGTTTGGGTTTTTTTTCTTTTTTTTTTTTTTGCTATTAAGTTGTGTGTATTCCTTATAAGTTTTGATATTAACCCCCTATCAGATATGTGGTTTGCAAATATTTTCTCCCATTCTGTAAGTTACCTTTTCATTTTGTTTCCTTTGTTATACAGAAGCTTTTTAGTTTAATCTTGGTCTACTTGTTTATTTTTGCTTTTGTTGCCTGTGTTTTTGGTATTATATCCAAAATATGTATTTTATTTTATTTTATTTCATTTCATTTCACTTTATTTCATTTTATTTTATTTTACATTATTTTATTTTATTTTTTCAGTGTTCCAAGACTCATTGTTTATGCACCACACCCAGTGCTCCATGTAATACGTGCCCTCCTTAATACCCATCACCAGGCTCTCCCAACCCCCCACTTACCTCCCCTCCAAAACCCTCAGTTGGTTTCTCAGAGTTCACAGTCTCTCATGGTTTGTTTCCCCCTCCAATTTCCCCCAACTCACTTCTCCTCTCCTTCACCCAGTGTCCTCTGTGTTATTCCTTATACTCCACTAGTAAGTGAAACCATATGATAATTGACTCTCTCTGCTTGACTTATGTCACTCAGCATAATCTCCTCCAGTCCTGTCCATGTTTATACAAAAGTTGGGTATTCATCCTTTTTTTTTTTTTTAAAGATTTTATTTATTTATTTGACAGAGATCACAAGTAGGCAGAGAGGCAGGCAGAGAGAGGAGGAAGCAGGCTCCTGGCTGAGCAGAGAGTCCGATGTGGGGCTCGATCCCAGGACCCTGGGATCATGACCTGAGCCGAAGGCAGAGGCTTTAACCCACTGAGCCACCCAGGTGCCCCGGTATTCATCCTTTCTGATGGAGGCATAATACTCTATTGTATATATAGACCATATCTTCTTTATCCATTCGTCTGTTGAAGGGCATCTTGGTTTTTTCCACAGTTTGGTGACTGTGGCCATTGCTGCTATAAACATTAGGGTACAGATGACCCTTCTTTTCACTACAACTGTATCTTTGGGGTAAATACCCAGTAGTGCAATTGCTGGGTTATAGGGTAGGTCTATTTTTAATTTCTTAAGGAATCTCCACACTGTTTTCCAAAGTGGCTGCACCAGTTTGCATTCCCACCAACAGTGTAAGAGGGTTCCCCTTTCTCCACATCCTTTCCAACACTTGCTGTTTACAGCCTTGTTAATTTTGGCCATTCTAACTGGTGTAAGGTGGTATCTCAATTTGGTTTTGATTTGAATTTCCCTGATGGCTAATGATGATGAATATTTTTTCATGTGTCTGTTAGCCACTTGTATGTCTTCTTTGGAGGAGTGTCTGTTCTTATCCAAAATATCTTTGCCAAGACTGACATTTAGGAGTTTTCTCCCTATGTTTATTTCTTTCCCCCCCTAGGCATTTTATGGTTTTAGGCCTTACATTTACATATTCAATCTACTTTGAGTTAGTTTTTATGACTTGGGTATGATATGGCTCTGATTTCATTTTTTTGCTTATGGATATCCAGTTTTCCCAGTACCACTTATAGAAGAGACTATCATTTACACATTGTTTATTCTTGACACTCTTGTCAGAGATTAGTTGACCATATGTGTAGATTTATCTCTCATCTCTTACTCTGTCCCATTGGTCTATGCATCTTGTTTGGTGGTTGTTGTTGCTGTTTTGGTTTGTTTTGTTTTGCTACTACATACTGATTTGATTGCTTTGTAATATGGCTTGAACTCAGGAAGCGTGATGATTCTAGTGTTCTTCTTTCTCCAGATTGATTAAGATATTCAGGCTCCACACAAATTTTGGGATTTTTTTTTTCCTATTTCTTTGAAAAATGCTATAGGGATTTTGATTTGGATTACAATGAATCTGTAGATAATCCCTAGTAGTTGACATTTTAATTTTAACCCAGGAACACAGGTTATCTTTACACTTATTTATGAATTCTTCAAGTTTTTGTCAATATCTTAATAATTTTCAGATATTCCAATTCCTTGGTTAAATTTATTAATTGTATTTTATTGTTTTGATGCAATTATAAATGGGATTATTTTCTTAATTTCTATTTGTGATAGTTCTTTGATATGGTATAGAAGTGAAATTGATTTTTCTATATTGATTTTCTATTCTGTAACTTTACTAAATTTATTAATTCTAGGAGATTTTAGTGGAATCTTTAGGATTTTCTGTAGGTGAGATCATGCCATCTGAAAACAGATAATTTTTACTTTTTGCTTTCCAATTTGGATGGCTTTCATTTTTATTTCTTGCCCAATTTCTCTGACTAGGACCTCCAATATTATGTTGAAATAGAAGTGGTGAGAGTGGGCATTTTTTTCCCCTAGCTTCTCATCTTAGCAGAAACACTTTCAGCTTTCCCCATTGAGTATGATATTAGCTGTGAGTTTGATATGTATGGCTTGTATTATTTTGGTATAAATTACTTCTATACCTATGCTGTTTGGGAGTTTTTATCATGAAAGTGGGCTGAATTTTGTCAAATGGCTTTTTATGCATCTATTATGATGATCATGTGGTTTTTATCCATCATTCTGTTAATGTGGTGTGTCACATTTACTGATTGTTGAATGTTGTATGTTGAACTGTCCTTGCATCCCACGGATAAATTCCAAAAGATCATGATGTATGAGCTTTAATGTGATGTTGAACTCTGTATTCTAGTATTTTGTTGAGAGTTTTTGTATCTGTGTTCATCAGGGTTATTCGCCTGTAATTTGTACTCTTCTTGTGTCCTTTTTTTGGTGTTGGTATCAGGGTAATACTGGCCTTCCAAAATGAGTTTAGAAGCATTTCCTCCTCTTAATGTTATGAAAGAGTTTGAAAAGGATTAACATTAATTATTATTTAAATATCTGGTAGAATTCACCAGAGAGACCATGTAGTCCTGGCTTTTCTTTTTGAGAGATTTTTGATTACTGATTCAATCTCCTATGTACATATTCTAGGATTTGTCTTTTCATGTATTGCATTATTCAGCTCCAGAATTTCCATTTTATTATTTTTTATTTATGATTTCATCTGCATGTTTAAGTTCTCATTTTGTGTGTTGTTTTCCCATTTGATTTAATTATCTTTCTAACCCCCTGAGTATCTTTGTAACCCCCTGAGTTTCCTTAAAACAATTTTTTGAACTTTTAATCAGATAAATCATAGATGTTTATTTCTTTGTGGTCAGTTACTGGAAAATTATTGTGTTCTCCTGTTGCTATCACGTTTCCTTGATGTTTTATATTTCTGAAGTCTTGTGTTGTTGTCTTTACATTTACAAAAGCAGAAACCTCTTCCAGTATTTCTGGAGTGGCTTCTGGAGAGAAGTATTTTCACCTGTCAATTCTGATAGAAGTTCTGAGGCCATCTCAGACTTATTTTTATGAATACGTCTTTTCATACTTGTTCTGTCTTGGGGAGAGGGAGTCATTCTTAAGCTTGTGTCCTTCCTCTTGATCCTACAGAGCCAGACTGAGTGAGGACAGTTTCCCATTAGCTTTCTATAAGGTGGTGCTGAATGTTTAACTTTATTTGCTTTCTCCCACTCCTACATAGTCAGGCTGGCTTTCTGACATGCTCACTAGCTACATATAAGGCTCGTACCTGCTGCTTATAGGGCACTCTCAAGGAGCCCATCATGGGAGTAGGGATATGTGGGTGACATGTCTGGAGCAATGGATGAGGTGGGTCCATAGGTGAGGCATTTCCAGGATCTCGGGATGGGCTTCCTCATGGAATACAAGAAATGATTTGTAGGACACATCCCTTTGATGAATTCCAGCTCTGGCTGCTGTGCTCCTAGTCCCTCCCTCTCCCTCATTTCTGCACAGTATTCTAGATAGGATGAGAAAGAAGTGGTAGCAGCATCTCATACAGCTGGGGAAGACATCTCAGTTTCCCCTATGGAAGACATCATGGACCAAGTGGGTCTCTCTTGGTACTGAGCTGTGTTACTATGAGGGAAGATGATGTGGCTAAAGTGGAATTTTCTCTTACCCTCCTCAATGCATCCCAATTTCAGATTTTCTTTTGCCTTAATAGTGTGCTGGAATTCTCTACTTGACTCAAATTTCCACAAAAGTGCTCTCATGAATGTGTGATTGTCAAAATTGGTGTTGAGGGAAAGGCAGTAGAAAACTCCTGTTTCACTATCTTGTTGACATCAATCTCTCCTACTTTTAAATTTTGTTTTATGGTTAACCTTTTCTGTATTGTTAACTTTATGCCAAGCCTGTGACCAATATGTAATGTTCCTATATTATGTTCTAAAATCCCTAGTTCTATCACACATCCAGAGATAAATACACATGTAAATATAGAGGTCCCTGGAATTGTTATGTGTGGAAAGAGTAAGGGCATAAAAATTATTTTTATAAGCTTATCTATTTAAGAACTATTGGTTGAAAAGACCATTCTTCCTCTGTGTTCTATAGTATCACTTTTGTCAAAACTGGATACCTATATATGGAGGGGAAATTTCTGGAATCTTTAATCTGTCCTATTTTACTGACAACTTTATTTATCTTTATACTAACACCATACTGTCTTAATTATAGTAAACTTCATAATGAGTCTTGGTATATGACAATGTAAGTACTACAAAAATTTAAAGTCAGTTTAAAATTATCATAGCTATAATTTGTCTTTGGAATTTTTATATAAATTTTAGAATCAGTATTTCCATTTACTAACAAACAATATTTTAATTGGCATTGCTTCGAACGTATTGAAAGATTTAAGAGAAACTGACATTTTTACAGTATTTAGATTCCTAATCCATGAACAAATACACCTTCCTTGATAGCTTCCTATAAAGTGTAGTAGCATAAAGATCTTCATTTGTGTCTTCTTTGACGATTTTCCACTGTGGTAAGCAATATAACAATCCTGCAAAGGAAGGCTACATATCCTAACTCCTGGAACCTGTAGATATGTTATCTTACATAGCAAAAAGGGACTTATGAGGTTAAGCATTTTGAGAGGAGGAGATTATTCCAGATTATCTGAGTGGAGACAATGCAATCATGATGTGTTTTAGGAGGAAGACAAAAGGGTCTTGCTAGAGAAGACGTGATAAAGGAAGTAAGGGCTGGACTGATGTGGGGCCATAAGCCTACTAATATGGGCAGCCTCTAGAAGCTGGAAAAAGCAAGGAAATAATTCCCTCCCAGAGCTTCCAGAAACGAATGTAGCCCTGCTGACGTACTTTGTAATTTTGACTTACAGAATCATAAGGCAAAAATATGTGTTCTGCTAAGTTTGTGGAAACTTTTATGGCAGCAATAGGAAACTAATATGATTGTAGAATTTATTATAAAGGTCTTGAACATCTTTCATTAGTGTATTTCTGAGTATTCATAATTTTATGTACTTGTAAATGATGTTAATGTTATTTTCTAAATACCCTTTGTTGTTAAGTAGAAATGTAGTTATTTTAGTATTTTATATTTTATATATATTTATTTATATTTATATTTATTTTATGTTTTATATTTATTGTATTTCTAGTGACCTTAAATTTATTATAAATTTAGATATATTATTCACATTTTCTTTTGGAGTTTCTATTTATACAATTATATTACTTACAAATAGTAGCATTTTTATTTTTTTCTTTCCTATACTTGCTAATTCTTTGTCTTATGGAATAATTTAAAATCTGAACTGGGATGAGATACTAGTAGGAGAGAATACATAAGCAAACATAATAGGTCAGGCATTTGGGAGTTATAGGATAGTTAGAATAGATATCATAGAATTAAATTTTTCTTACTGGTATAATTAACTGCATTAGAGAATACAAAGAAAAACTACCTACGTGTGAATGTTAGTGGGTCTTTTTCAAAGCATATAAAGAGATTCCCATGTCTTATAGTTAGATGGTGGAAAAATCTGGAGACAAGCCTAGGACAAAATTATGAGTAGAATATTTTTCAACAAGTCATGTGAAGAAACTATGCAAAAAGAATGAAACCTTACCATAATTTGCACTGGCTTAGGAAAAGAATTGTTAACAGAATTAATAAAGCATAAATCATAAAAATAATGGAAGATACTCTTATTAATAGGGATAGACAAAAATACACTAATTGGATCATTGGCCACCTTCCCTGTACCTGAAGGCCTATTAATAGTCCAGCAAAGTGGAGTGCCTGGGTGGCTCAGTTGGTTAGGCATTTGCCTTTGGCTCAGGTCATGATCCCAGGGCCTTAGAATCTAGCCCCGCATCAGGCTCTCTGTTCAGTAGGGAGCCTGCTTCTCCCTTTCCTTCTGCCTGTTTTTCCCCCTGGTTGTGCTCTCTGTTGAATAAATAAATAAAATCTTAAAAAAAAAAAAATTCCAGCAAAAACATCACTCTTACCTAAAACAACCCATTTGGTTCTGTAGGAAGAGATTGGTGAATTATATGGAGATATACAGGGACTTGAACCCTTTTATTCTTTATGTCTATAAGGCTGATACTAATTCCTGTCATTGTCTTCTGGAAGCAATATGTGTATATGTGTGTGAGGGGATTTTGTATTTGTATTTACTATCATGTTCAAATGTGGCATATGTGCAAATTTAGAGAAATCATTCAGTAATTATATTACCAACAAGGAAACCTTAAGCAATACTTTTTCATGGACAAAAACATATGAAGAAAACAACAGAAAAGTAAACAAACATGTTAGCCAGTGACCCACCTTATGAAATATATTGACGTAAGCATAGGGAAAACAAAACAAAGCAAAACAAACTTGTCTATTTTTTTTTTTCAAGGTGAATGATCATCAGAGTAGGAAAGTATAGAACATTTTCATACTAAAAATTAAAGTACAATGTAGGTAAGATTGTGAGAAAACAACTATTTAATGCCTGTATCTGAGCCCTATCTCTGTCCTGTCTCCATCAGGCTATTAATTGTATTACCAAATGTTTAATGAATGTCTACTACTTCTGTATTTCACATTTATTCCCCATATACTTATTTATAACACTTTGAAACATAATTCCTAGGACACTGATTTTGTAGAATTTGAGACAGAAAATTAGAATAATGTGAATAACATGAACCTAAGATCCTGCTCCTAATTTCCTAGTTCTATCAATTATCACTGAAAACTGATGAATCACAGTGACATAATTTAGGGGTTCTTGATATAAGAATGGCTATTTTGATACATATTCTACCATTTACCTATTGTATTTCCCTCTTTAGAAGTTCTAGAAGGGGGGCACCTGAGTGGCTCAGTGGGTTGGGCCTCTGCCTTCGGCTCAGGTCGTGATCTCAGGGGCCTGGGATCGAGCCCCACATCGGGCTCTCTGCTCAGCGGGGAGCCTGATTCCCCTTCTCTCTCTGCCTGCTGCTCTGCCTACTTCTGATCTCTCTCTGTCAAATAAATAAGATCTTTAAAAAAAAGAAAAAAAAAAGAAGTTCTAGAAGGTTAGCAATGTTCAAAGACATGATTTTCTTGAAAGTTAAATGAGGCAAATTCCTGAACTATGGACAAGTGAGTTTCAATAATGTGAAGAACATTTTGACAAAAAAATTGCCAAGCAGATAACTTATAAACATTTAAAAAGGCAATTAATGACCTTTAAGAGCCAATGAGAATTTAAAAAGTCATGTTATACAATTAAAAATATATTTTGATAGACAAATAGATGAGGAGGATTCATCCCTCTTTTCCTACATTTAGACTTTTTTTCTTTTTTTTTTTTTAAAGATTTTATTTATTTATTTGACAGAGATCACAAATAGGCAGAAAGGCAGGCAGAGAGAGAGGGAGGAAAGCAGGCTCCCCGCTGAGAAGAGAGCCCAATATGGGGCTCAATCCCAGGACCCTGAGACCATGACCTGAACTGAGGCAGAGGCTTAACCCACTGAGCAATCCAGGTGCCCTAGACTTTTTTCAATAAATATTTATGAAGTGCTAGGTACTGTTAAAGGACAGAGGATAGGTTTGTGAATAAAACAAAAAAGGCCTTGCCTTCTTGGTGAGAAATGAAAAAGGATTAAAACATAATTGGTTAATATAAGTATATATATAAATAACATAAATATATTTATATGTATATGTATTTATATATCAATATCCACATCTATATCCATGCCTGTACCTGTATCTGAATCTCATGTATACATGATATTGATATGTATTGTCAAATAGCGACAGGTACTATGAAAAACCATAAAACAGTATTAAAAGGTAAAAAGTGATGGAAGGGGCATGTTTTTTAAAACAGATAATTAGGGAAGGCATCTATGGCGATATCACAGTTGAGTAGACACTGTACAGTGGGAAGGAGAAAGCTGTGTCCCAAGTAAGGGAAGAGCATTTTATGTTAAGAAAACCAACAGTGCAAATTATCTGAAGAAAAACAATGTTTTACAAGAATGATAGAAAGTAACTAGATGTCAGATCATGTAAGAACTTACAGAAAAGACATTGGTGCATTAGGATCAGGGCTATATTTTATTCATACTTGAAAGATTATTTTGATCTTGTACAGAGAACAATCAGGAGGACAATGAAACAGAGAAACCAGATAAGAAATGATGAAGATAGAGTAAAAAAAAAATTAGCATGGTTATTGACAATTTCTTTTTGGGATTTTTGAGAAATTGATGGAGAATTTTGAGCTTTCCAATAACATAGTTAGCTTAGTAACTTCTCAGTGAGAATCCTAGGGAATGTTAATGACTTAATGTCAACTTGGAAGGAACTGAGGCATAGGACTTGGTTCTTAATATTATCCTGTTGAGCATTTTTATCTGCAGTTCAGTTGGGCACATGGAAAACATGCTAATGAAATTCATAGATGACCTGAGGCT
Source organism: Enhydra lutris kenyoni (assembly GCF_002288905.1). Classification (NCBI taxonomy): domain Eukaryota; kingdom Metazoa; phylum Chordata; class Mammalia; order Carnivora; family Mustelidae; genus Enhydra; species Enhydra lutris. The sequence goes on along the minus strand of NW_019154098.1, from coordinate 25,715,035 downwards.
GTAAATAAGCCATTGAAACACATGGCGGGGGAGGGGCTGGGTGGCTCAGTGGGTTAAAGCCTCTGCCTTCTGCTTAGGTCATGATCCCAGGGTCTTGGAATCAAGCCCCACGTCAGACTCTCTGCTCAGCAGGGAGCCTGCTTCCTCCTCTCTCTCTCTGCCTGCCTCTCTGTCTACTTGTGATCTCTGTCAAATAAATAAATAAAATCTTAAAAAAAAAAAGAAAAGAAACACATAGGCAGGCTACAAAATTACCACTATAGACTGGAAAATATAGTAACATTTTCCAGAGAAACTATATTTTGCTTCAGAGAAGCAAATCTCAGTCATCAGACAGAAATTCCTCATGAAGCCAAGATCACCAACTGTGCAAACCCCCAAATCCCAGAAAAAGTTTAAACAACAAGATAGAGATCAGACTACAGCTACAATAGCAGAAAAAAAAACAAGAAAGACTGCCATCAATGTGTCAAAACTTTTCAGAAATTTCTGTCAGTAAAGAAGAAGGTTTCTGTTTCTGATTCTACAGAGAAACAAAACCACAGAAACCACAGTTCAAATCAATAGAAAAATATATTGTTGATGCAGTAGGAATAGTTCAAGGGATATATAAACCAGACTTAATAGAAATAGTATTGAACCCTCTGGCATTCACTAATGTTACTAAATGGGAAGCTGTAGTATAAGTGAGTAGGCCAGTCAGTGTTACCTCTGAAAATGAGGGATATGTTTTAGGGAGTTAATAACTTCCACATAATCCTATTCTTTTCATTCACTCAATAGGGTTATATACAAACAACAAACACTGGAGACTAAGAATTATCCATTTAAAAAGATAGGAAAACAATCAGAAAGAAAACTAAATCCATGAAAGAAAGCCACCAAATTAAAAAAAAAAAAATTGAATATTCAACACCCAATGAATCTCATTGAACAGAACAAAATTAAGAAGTCTTTGGAAACAAATCTAATTTGTATTTTAAACATGATTCCAGAGAATATTGCACCCAAGAAAAGAATCAGAATTCTTGAAATGAAGACTTTTTAAAAAAAAGATTTTATTTATTTGAGAGAGAGAGAGACAGATAGTGACAGAGATAGAGAGAGAGAGCACAAGAGCCTGATACTGGGCTTGATCCCAAGACCCTGGGATCATGAGCTAAAGATAGATGCTTAACTGACTGAGCCACCCAGGGGCCCTGAAATAAGGACATTTTACAAAATTAACAAAAAGAAGAAAATTATTGAAATGGAACATAGAAAAATATTCAAAAACACAATAGAAAAATACAAAGATGGGAAGGATAATGAGAAAAGAGTTTAAACACATGGAACATTGATGCAGATATCCGAAACCTAATAGGAGAAGATAAACATAATTGGGAGGATGGAAGAATATAAAATTATAAAATTATTTTTATTAATTATAATTATAATTTATATTAATTATTTATAATTAATATAATAATAAATAAAATAATAAATAGATAGATAAAAATTAATTATAATTTATATTAATTATTATTAATTATAATTAAAAATTATAAAAATATAATTTTTAATTAAAAATAATAAAAATAAAATCAAAAACATAAATGATATGACTAATAAGAAAAGCAGACTGTTTTCTATACCCAGTTGGAAACAGATAGGTTATGCTATAGTAAGAAACAGTTTCCAAATATCACTGGTATAAAAGAACAATAGTTTATTTCTTGTTCATGCTATGTGTCTGTTTCGGCTTGGTGTAGAGCTCTGGTAGTCAGTTTCATCCTCACCCAGGGTCATCACCCAGGGTGATGGATTATCTGTCATCTAAACTATTGCTCTTTGCTGGAGTTGGAAGAAACAAGGGTAACAAGTTACACATAGCGTCTTAGGGCATCTGAACATACTTGAGTGTAGCACATATTACTCCTGCTCATATTCCATGGACCAAACAATTCATGAGCCCAAAGGCTCACCTCAAATTAGAATACAGAATAACAAAAGGTATGTAAAATAAATGAGAGAAGATAATTGTTACAAAGACAAAGAGTCAAGTTACCCATAATCAGTGCTCAAGAAGCAGAGAACAATGCAAATGGAAATAAGATAGTAGATACAGATGTATAAAAGAAGAAAATAACCTAAAAAAATGGACTTGAATTTATAGATTGAAAGAACACGACCCATTACAGGAAAAAATTATGTAAATAATTAGCACTAATAAATATCCTGTGAAGCTGATGTGTACCTAGTCAGATAAGAAATGTCTGTACTATTGGAAAATCATGTTGGCTTCAAATATTCTCATAATAAAACAGAGTTTTGAGGAAAGGAAATTTATACCAGTAATTTTATATTCAGAAAAATGTTAACTCATCCATAAAGCAATGGGTGTTCTCATCCTGCAAAACCATCCTTGAACATTTACTAAGAAAACTACTGAAAAAAACCTATGATGTCTGGATAATAAGTAAATCCTCAAAATAAAACAAATGGAGACATTTGGAGAGCTATAGCTTAAAAAATATTGGTGAGGAACTGATTCTGTAGAATCTTGAATCACGGTAAACTAATTTTTAAAATTACATTTAGGTAAGAGAAGGTGCATGTTATATATCTTAATAATTCAAAATCGTAATTCAGCTGACAAAACCAATTTATAAGAATGGGGGTAAAAGATGGGAAGAGCCATAAGTGTATAAAACCTCTTGTTTTTCATAAATGAGAGTCAACAAATACAATAAGTGTATTGTATAAATAAAATTAAATTAAAAAAATAAAAATTAAAAAATAAATATAAATAGTATATTTAAAATATTTAAATTCTTTCCATATAATTTAGCATGATTTAAACATCATCATATTATAAATTATTGTTATATATAAATATAGTCATTTTTTTCAGGTAAAAAATGTCTTCATGTCAACACACCTGGAGTATGAGAGCTTATATAAAGATGCATCCATTCAGAATACAACTCAACAATAATTGATACAACTCCCATATTAGCAACATTTAAATTATGCATGAAGTTTTACTCCTTATTCAGATGTCTGGGATTTATAAATTAAATTTCTGTCATTGTTCCTCCAAGTTACCTGTAACTATTGCCTTCCCAATTTCCAATGAAATCCTCCTAGAATACGGCCTTCATACATAGAGTCAAGGTGTATGTAAGGTATATGTAAGCACCATATATTTATAACCATAGTCCAAGCACATTAAAAGGAAATGAATGGAAGAAGGCAAAAGCAGAGAGCTTTTAAAGACACTTTTAAATTCAGCACAGATTGCTTCTTTTTATATTTAACTTCTTAGGACTTTGTTATCTATACTCACTTGCCTTGTAGGGAAAATGCAGTCTTTTTTCCAGGCGACCATAGAAAAACAATATGAAGAATATTTGAGAAAAATAAAGTTTCTTGGTCTGGAAAAAAAAAAAGAAGATATGGTGTACATGAAACTTATGCTAAGATACTCCATGTCTGGCATGGAAAAATGATGGTCATCTATTGTTGTGACTTTAGAGAACTAAACCAAGATCCATGTTTATAAGATGTTGGAGGAGGTGGCAGAATGTACGCTAGAGATTAAAAACAATTACAAATTTCTCTGAAAATAGAATGGATATTCCCTGTGTTCTGTGAAAACAGAGGATATTAGTGATGTTCAAGCAGAGACAATGTAGTTTACTGAACTAACTAATCTTTACAGTTCATTTCAGATTTGAGATCCCTCCAATAAAATAATGCTTAGATATAACAATATTTTATTATTTAGCAGTATTTTGTTATTATATAATACTATTTTATATGTTATATTAATATTATATTAACAATTTAACAGTAATCTTTTATTTAAGTATAATTAACATGCAGTGTTCTATTAGTTTCAGGTGTACAATATAATGATTCAACAATTCTGTACATTAGTCAGTACTCACCATGGTAAGTGTTCATCATAATAAAAGTTCATCTGTGAAAGGACATTTGAGTTTCTTCCATAACTTGACTATTGTAAATAATGCTGCAATAAACATAGTGGTGAATGTATCTTTTAAAATTAGTGTTTTTGTTTACTTTGGGTAAATACCCAGTAGTGGAATATCTGGATCATATGATAATTCTATTTTTAATTTTTTGAGTACCCTCCATACCAGCAGTGCAGAAGAGTTCCTTTTTCTCCACATTTTTGCCAGCACTTGTCACTTCTTGTGTTTTGTTATCTTAGCCATTCTCATAAGTGTGAGGTGATAAACAATGTTATATAACAAATACACAACATTATTGTATAATAGCATTATACAATAATATTTTGTTAATGAGATTTTATTTTATTTTTTATTTATGTTATCTTTTTTATTTTTAAAGATTTTATTTATTTATTTGATGGAGAGAGACAGTGAGAGAGGAAACACAATCAGGGGGAGTGGGAGAGGGAGAAGCAGGCTTCCTGCTGAGCAAGGAGCCCAATGTGGGGCTCAATTCCAGGACGCCGGGATCATGATCTGCGCCGAAGGCAGATGCTTAATGACTGAGCCACCCAGGCGCCCCATATTTTATTTTTTATTTGATCTTCTTTTTAAAGTTTTTATTTATTTATTTATTAGAGCAAGAGAGAGTGCAAACACAAGCAGGGGGATGACAAGCAGAAGGAGAAGGAGAAGCAAGCTCCCCGCAGAGCAGGGAGCCTAATGTGAACCCTGGGATCATGACCATCACGACCAGAGCTGAAGGCAGATGCTTAACCAACTGAACCAACCAGCCGCCCTAGACTTTAAGTAACAAAATTAAGCTTAAATGTATAGCAGTTAGGAAATATCTCTATTCTTTAAGATTAATAAACACGTAGCAGGGTTCCTGGGTGGTTCAGTCAGTTGAGTGCCCAACTCTTGATTTTTGGATCAGGTCATGATCTCAGGGTCCTGGGATTGAGCCCCATGTTAGGCTCCCCATTCTGTGGGGAGTCTGCTTGTCTCCCTCTTCCTCTTCCCCTCCCCCACTCACCCATATGCTTTTTCTCTAAAATAAATAAATAAATAAATCTTAAAAAAAGATTAAATATGTATCAGGTATGAAATATCTCTATTTATTCTTTTTGTTATTACTCCTTGCTTCTTATAAGAGGTAAACAAATACAGCATTTTATTTCTTATGCTGGTGAAACTCTTGTAATTTAATAAATAAATGTGCCCCAGATAAATGGGTTTCTATAAAGTGAACATGAAAATACCACAGGAAAATAAAAATGAATAACTAAGTTAAGGAGAGAACCACATAATTTGCCTTAATTAAGTTTAAATCCCATAAAAGAATGGACCTTAAATCCTAAAATACCACCAAACACAGTTTATAAAAAATTGTTTTTTAGACAAATACTTATTTCTTAGGTTTCTTTTACAGGGCTTCTCCACCCTATGCAAGACTATTACAGATACACTTATTAACTCTCTAACTTTATCCAGACTCTTATTATATCTTGGGTTAGAAACCTCACATAAGGGGCGCCTGGGTGGCTCTGTGGGTTAGGCCTCTGCCTTCGGCTCAGGTCATGATCTCAAGGTCCTGGGATTGAGCCCTGCATCGGACTCTCTGCTCAGAGGGGAGCCTGCTTCCCCTTCTCTCTCTGCCTTCCTCTCTGCCTACTTGTAATCTCTGTCAAATTAAAAAAAAAAAAAAAAGAAAGAAAGAAACCTCACATAATATTTTAAATTATTAACCATGGCAGTAATAGTTATAGTAGTTAAAAGTACCTCACTCTTTTTCCCAAGGAGTACACTCTTCAACCTGATTTTTGTTTCCTTCAAGTGGAAGCAGAACTTCTTTCACCTAGCTCTGGACTAGACAAGAAAACTTCAGTGATTAGAGAGGTCCGAATACTCAGTGCTTTAGTTAAAATTTAAAGATTTTCAAATAATGGACCTATTCTTTACTAATGAACTAAAATACATATAGAAAAAAAAAAACCTCACAATCAATTCTAATAGAGAGATATTCTTGACCTTGTATACTTTTAAAAATTCCCCCCATTTTCTTCTTTAAAGGTATTGTCCAGATGTTCTGCATATAGTGTTTTACATGAGCAAAAATCACATGTCTTTAGATTCACAGAAAGAGGAGTTAGATGGCATTTTTGAGGATGTAATATCTGCCAGACACTGTGTACAGTGCAGTACATATGTTGTCTCTTAAACTTCATTTCTATTTACACATACACTTCAAGTTCTTTTTTTTTTTATTCACTTCAAGTTCTTTTAAACATTATTCTTTGTTGTAGTATTTTACGGATTTTCTTCTGTAATTTCCTACTGCCTTTATTGTTAAACTTTATAGTTTTTCCCTTTTATTTCATATTACATTGGGCTGCAGAAAGGATATAGGATAATTTGCGCATTACCTAAAGTAATTTTGATGTGAACAATTTATCAACTATCAATTAAATTTAATCTTTAGATTATTGGCAAAGTGGGACTAATTCATTGGGTTTGTGAATGACCATCAACTCCATTATTTCTTTTTAACACTATACTTTTATTATTATTTTTTACTAAATGTTAATATGACTCACTAGCAGAGACAACTATTTTCAGCACCCCTTCACTCCTAAAGAAATAGAATACTTACCTGGACATATGGTCACCTCTAATAAAGATTACAGTTCCATTATCCTTTGCATTGTGGAAGGCCTTTGCAAGTGCATTTCAGTCAATGGGATGTAAGTGGAGTCTGTATATGGCAGCTCTGGAAATCTCCTAAGAGATACTCTGGAAATCTTCTAAGAGATATTGAGTAGGACCTTGATCCTTATCATTTTTTATTCTCTTTCCATTTTCTTTTTTTTTTTTTTCAAGATTTTATTTATTTATTTGACAGGGAGAGAGAGAAAGAAAGTTAGATAGAGAAGTAGGCTCCCTGCTGAGCAGAGAGCCTGACATGGGGCTCTATCCCAGGACCCTGAGATCATAACCTGAGGTGAAAGCAGAGGCTTACTTTACTGAGCTACCCAGGTGCCCATCCTCTTTCCATTTTCTTGCCTTGAGCATAGATGCTACTCTGGGACATGAGAACAAGGTCCAGACTCTGAATAAAGCTGAGTGTGGTAAACTGAATTCCTGAAGATTTTGCTTTTTATAATTTTTTATCATTTTTATTGCTCACATATAAATCTATATCTAAATTACATATGTAGTAATTCCTCTAGACAGAGTGCATTTTTAAATTTGAACAATTCTTCCTTAATGTAGATGTACTTGCTTAGTCTAAAATAGAGTGAGTTCTTATTTCATATATAGTCAATTTGTATCAGCTAAGTCAATGAAATCATTGGTATTGATATCAGGGAATGATGAGATTCACTATACTAGAAACCAAAGTGTCGATTTCCAAGTACAAGGGATCTTTTCATTGTCTTAGAGATTGATACTGCAATCTTTTGCCGTCTGTCTCCACATTATTATCCAAAGTGGTCTTAGCCATTGTGATATACTTTAATAATACTGACATTCTAATGAGCGTCAGCATTACAGACCAACACCTTTCCCCCTGAAATCAAACATGTATGTCTACTTTTTCATTTCATGTTGTACCCTCTTGGATTTCTAATACTTTTTGCAAACATGGCATCAAAAAAGAATGCTTGACTTCTGTACTTACATTCAACCTTCAACTCAAGAATTCTTTTCCTTTTTATTATTCTTCTATATTCAAACTGTTTTCAAATTTTAGTGACTTAATATGCAAAACATACTGCAAATCCCTCCTCTCCACTACTACCACTTTAAATGGAGAGAAATAAAGTAGAAAATAAATCCATCTATCAAGTCTATTCCAGGACAAGTAGAGTAGCATTTTATTCTAACTCCCTTCTTCAGAATTCACCCCCTATCAACTTATTCTCTGTACACCAAATCATTGGTTTCTTGTTCTTTAGCCAGAATAATGTTTCTATAGATACTTAGATCCTGGAAATACTTTGCTTAAATGCTCAATGGGTTCCCATTAACCTTAGAATAAAACCCAAATTTCATATGATATTCTAAAAAGTGTTACATTAACTGAGGCCCTATTGGCTGCCTTCATTTCCTAAAAGTCTCCAACACCCTCATTGAAGTCCAGCCATGTTCCTCTACTTTCCACTTCGGCAGCTACCCAGTTTTTTATTCCTCAGGCTTTTACATGACCCAGATTTTGGCATGTCTGGCTACTTCTTGCCATTCAAATATACTGAATATCATTTAAGTATAGGTTTTTCTGGAAATTTAACTGAATAACTACTCATTCTTTATCTCAACTTGCATAATTTTTATTTTTATTATATAATACATCACTACTGATCCATCTCATTATATTTTGTTTGTTATATTTTTCCCTTTATCATAAGAGGCATTTCATGCAATAGTACATCTTTTCTCCTTATTTATCTCAATTTCCCCACAACCTAAAACAACACTTGACATGCAGTGAGTACCTGAATATAGAATGTATGAGGGAGTAAATTACTTGGAAACTTACTGTCATGAATCTCAACTCTAGACTAAGGATGTTGCCTATATCCTGCATTACTAGTTTTTGCCTCTGTAGTTATAATGAAAAAATAGCTGTAAAGTTTTGTGTTGGTTTTGATTGATGCAAATGATTTTGTTTCTTAATAAAGAAAATATTCTCAGTTATCCATAGACATAATCATTAAATTAGTACAGTAGCCAATAAAAAGCCTGCTCCCTCTTAATTGGATGAAAAGCAGAGCTAACTTTGCATTGTGCTATTGTGGGGATTAGAATGAAAATCACAGTTTCTGGTGGTTGTAGTTCCACCTACTACACCTGTGTTTTGCCCAGTCATTTCTGATGCAATCCAGACCCAATGATTATCTTTGTTTTCACCTCTTTAAAAAAAAAAAAAAAAAAAAAAAGGCAGTTCTTACCCTCCCCCAAAGATTTTATTTATTTATTTGACACACACACACAGAGAGAGAGAGAGATCACAAGTAGGCAGGCAGAGAAAGAGGGGGAAGCAGGCTCAGAGAGCCTGATGCAGGGTTCAATCCCAGGACCTTGAGATCATGACCTGACTGGAAGGCAGAGGCTTAACCCACTGAGCCACCCAGGCATCCCTGTTTTTCACCTCCTAAGGTTAAGTGACAGTTGTCCACACAACTCCTTTAGTAGAAGTAAGAATATTCTAGATTCAAATCCTGGCTTTCTGTTCTCTTCTATGCTTTTCTGAGGGTTAATCCATTCCAGGATACTTAGTATTAATCATAATCTTAAACTATCTTTAATGACATTCATCCGGTTGATTAAAAAGTGACATCAGCATAGTAAAAATAATAATTTGTTAATGTTTTTGAATATAGAGTATCCAACAATGAACTCAAACATTATATATATTATGCACACTATATTTTTTGAAGTGATTACTATTCTTTTTTTTAAGATTTTATTTATTTGAGAGAGCAAGAGGGAGAGCACAAGTGGGAGGAAGAGGGAGAGGGAGAACAGAGTCCCTGCTGAGCAGGGAGCCCAAGCCCTGGGCTAGATCCCAGGACCCTCTGATCCTGACCTGAGCTGAAGGCAGATGCTTAACCAGCTGATCCATCCAGGAACCCCTAAGACGATTACTCTTCTTATTATCATTTTTGCAGTTGAGAAAACTGAAACTTGAGGATGTAGAACTCAAACTCACTCAATATACACAACTTGATTTCAAATGACTCACATATCTTTATGTTAGGGAGGATATTCTTTTCCTTAACAAAAAAAAAAAAAAAAAAAAAAAAAAAAAAAAAAAAAATTACCTAGCTCTTTTGGGTTCCATGAGGTAGAATAATGATAAGTCTCCCTTTTTCAATTTAGGCCATCAAAATTTAAGGACTTTCTCATAGCCTATATTGTGAAGAAAGATGCCAATATAGTCATAGAAATTTAAAAAGTTTCAAAATACCAGTAACACACTGTACCATACCATGAAATAGTTTAATTAGAAAAGATATCTATTTCATTTGGAAGATAAGGATACACTTCTGTCAAACTTTATATTGCTGCTATTTGGTCTGTTTTAGAGCTGACTCATTATATTTTATGTGCTGAACAGCAGTATGTAATTGGTAAAGCTTATCTGGGTACTTAGAACATAGAAAAATATAAGAATTCACAGTAAGCAGGAATACTCTTTCTCTCTGTCTAATATGGTCTTGAAAAAGCAGGAGAAAATCCAATTTGGCTTATTGAGAGATCATTTTAACTCCCTAGATCACCTAACTTCATTTTTTCCCATGATGAAGCTTTTCTTGAAATAGATGTAAATTAATGTCACAATGTCCCATTTAAATGAGTAATGATGTTAAATGGTTAACAAAATAATTCAGATTTATTGTTACTGATTTGAAAGCTAGCAAAGTAAAGCTACTGAGATCAAGATCCCTATCTTCCACTTGTATTATCTTCTGTAGTCCTTAAATGATTACAGTGTCCACACTGTATACATACACACAATTGAAGGGTAGATCTGAAATCTGAGTAAGAGAATTGTTTCATGTAAAAGTAAAATTTTAAACTTCTCAAAAAGATGAAGTACAAACAATGAAATTATGGGAAATAACATTGGCATAGGAGCATCTTTGTAATTATATATATGTCACAATAATCATTGTTTTGATTACTGATACCCTTATTAGCAAAACTAGCATTTGGAGTATATTCAGAATTCTATTCATGAACCTTCATTTAACTATGACTATTCCAAACATTGACATATTTGCAGAAACAGCATTATAAAACTATTGTTATCTTTCAATTTACTCTATTTTATTTACTTACATGAGACTTTATTTAGCATCTTAGAAATAAAAGATTTGGTTTGGCAGGTAAAGCAGAATCATAACTTTGTTTATGTTGCTTAGACTGTATCACTTAAAGTATGGTTTGCAGAGGTGGTCTAAGTCAGTGTAAAGAGAAACAGAAAGAAAGGACATCTAGAACACTGAGAAATGACTTCTAATTATCTGCAGTCTCATATATGTCACCGTGTGATTCCATTCAGGCTGTTGGATCATAATTCAGATGTGGAGTTAAGTGTGTGATTCATGTATGGGACAAAATCTTGGAGAAGCTCGTTATGACTATGAAATGCAGAGGGAAATCTGGCTCAGGATCAAGTATTTATTACATCCCCTTTCTTATATAAATAATAATTTTTATTAGGCAGAAAAGTATTGGGCATCAAGAACTATTTATGTTTGTACTTTTCCTAGATAATTAAATATATTTTTAAGAAGTACGCTATAACTTTCATGTAACCAATACCAAATTAAATCTAATAAATTTCCCATATATATTCAAGTTCCACAAGGACGTTTTATTAAAAAGTTATTCAGTTTTTCAAAGGGTGATAAAACAACCTACACATTGTTTAGATGTTCCACTTAATGACAGGCTGCCTGCATAGCCCTATAAAATTATTTGATTGAAGAAGCATTTTTTTGTTTAATTAAAGAATAATAATTTAATATTGACTCTGTGATTGCACATGGTCCACAGGCTATGACTGGTCATTGAGGCAGTCCTATTGAATCTGAACTATGCCTACAACATTTTGAGCTGTATGACCTTTGGGAGGATATTTTACGTATTTGTAAAATGGGACAAAATTCATTTGTGTGCCTTATAGGTTACTTGTGAGATTTAATTCATAATGAAGATGAATTTGTCACATTAGAAAATTGAGAAACAAACCAATTTCTCTTGACTGTGTCAACCTAAAAAAAATAGGTAAAGTGAGGCAAGCACAACATTGTCAAAAAGATGAGTTTATTTGGGAACAGCAGAGGGATTGCAATTTGGGACAACAGCAAACTATATAGTAAGTACTTGAAAGTTTGAGGTAGGCTCTATTTATGGGTAGGAAATGTAAAGAGGGGAAAGTTCACTTAGAAGTCTGCTCAAATCAACAGTAGAAGGAGACCAGCTTTGAAAATTCCCTGAGATAACCAGTCCAATTATACAAACAAATCTCAGTTCAACTTACTTTGTGAGATCAACCTGACCTGGGTATTTCTTGTTCATGTCTGTGGAAGGCATGAGCAAAAATTTCACAAGGTTGATAGGAGATAAATCTGAAAAACTCTCTATAATTTAAGAAAATTCCGACATCATTAATTTTCTGTTAATCAGATATTTATGGGAAATCAGTCTCTCAGTCCTTAAGTTTTGTTTTCCTGAGGGCACATGCATGAAATTTTCCATTTAATATCACTTGATTTATTTTTATGTAGAAATTCTTTCACAGCGCCTCCTTCTTTCTCTGTTTCTTAATTAGATGAGGTACCATGCCTTGAAGTGTGTAATGTGGCTTCCTTAACAAGGGCAGAGGTTCTGAATGTCACAACCTTGAAGTGAATGAGATTTTGCTTACTATGAATTGAAACTTAAAGAGAAATGTCATATGGGAGATAGCTAGATATGTAAATTCCTTGCAGTCCTCCAAGAAAAGTCCTCTATCCTGTGTGTAAATATACCTACTGAGAAATCATTTAAAAAAATGGAAGAGGAGGGTATACTTCCTAACAAATCTCTATAAGTCCCAACTTGTCTTGATACCATGAGCAAAGATATCAACAACAAAAGAAACTGCAGATGAATCTCCTTTATAAATACAGGCAATTTCCTCAACAAATTACTATATACTAAGTCCTGGAGCATATACAAATGTTACAGATCATGACCAAGAGGGATTTATAACAGGGATGCAAGGTAGTTTCAACATAAAAAATCAATATAATAGTTCATACTAATGAAATAAAGGACAAAAACCATATGGTTATCTCAATAAATATAGAAAAAAACATTTGACAAAATCCTACACTACTTAGTGGTAAAAACAATAAACTAGGAATAGAAAAAAATATTCTTAATATAATAAATGATATCTACTGAAATGTATGCAGCTAACATCATACTAAGTGGTGAAATAATGAATGGTTTGCCACTATGATCAGGAACAAGGAAAGGATGTCCACTCTCCCACTTCTGGAGCATTGTACTGGAGATTACAGTGTGGATAGTTAAGCAAAAAAATAGGAGGCATACTGATTGGAAAGGTAAAAGTAAAACTATATTTGCAGATGACATGATCTTGTGTATATAAAATCCTACAGAATCCACTAAGAAAATGAAAACTAAAAAATGCATTTGGCAACTTTGCAGGGCACAAGATCAATGCAAAATATATCAGTTGTTTCCAACACGGTAGATACAAGCAAACAAAATGCGATTAGATAATTCCATTTATGCTACCACCAAAAATACTTAAAAATAAATTTATCAAAATAAGTTCAAAACATTTACTGAAAACTATAGAACATTCATGAAAAAAATTAAAAAGACTTATGTAAGTGGAAAAATTTATAGGTTCATCATTAAGATGATAATATACCCCAAATTGATCTACAAATTCAGAATAAGCCCCATTAAAACCCCAGGTAATGTCTTTGTGGGAATTAATACACTGATCCTAAAATGCATTTGGAAATTCAAGAATATCAAAATAATCTTGAAAAAGAACTAATTTAGAATATTTACATTTCCACATTTCAAAACTTAATACAAAGTTACACTATTCAAGACAGTGTGATGCTGACATACACATGCTTATGTAGAACAATGAAATAGAATTAAGAGTCTAAAAATAAATCTACACACTTATGATTAATTGATTATCAACAAGAGTAAAAAGATTATTCAATGGGGAATACAGTCTTCTCAACAAACGTTGGGAATAACTGGGTATATACATGCAAATAAATGAAGTTGAACCCATTTCTCAACCATATGTAAAAATTAACTCAAAATGGATCAAATACCCCAATTTAAGAAATCACACTAAACAACTCTTAGAAGAAATGTAAGTGTAAATCCTTGTTAGCTTTGATAATTAGAAAAGTTTTAGGGATGTCTGGGTGGCTTAGTTGGTTGAGCATCCGATCCTTGGTTTTGGCTCGGGTCATGATCTCAGCATCCTATAATCAAGCCCTGTGTCAGGCTCCTTGCTCAGAGAGGGGTCTGCTTGAAATATCTCTCCCCCTCTGACTTCCCCACAATGTGCATGTGCTCTTTCTCTCAAAATAAACAAATCTTTAAAAAAATAAGTTTTATGACACCAAGAGCACAAGAAACAAACAAAACTAAAATAGATACCTGGACATCATTAAAATTAAAAATCTACAGCTTCTTGGGGCACCTGGGGGGCTCAGTGGGTTAAGCCTCTGCCTTTGGCTCAGGTCATGATCTCAGGGTCCTGGGATCAAGCTTTGATTTTGCATTGGGCTCCCTGCTGAGTGGGAAGCCTGCTTCCCACCCCACCCCCGCCTGTCTCTTTGCCTACTTATGATTTCTGTCTGTCAAATAAATAAATAAAAATCTTTAAAAAAAACGCATGGCTTCAAAGGACACTGTCTTTAAAGTGAAAATATAACCCACAGAATGGTAGAAAATTTTTGAAAATTATATACCTGATAAGAGACTTGGATTTGGAATATATAAAGAACTATTATAACTTAATAATAAAATGACAAATAACCCAACTGCAGAAGAGCAAAGGATTTGAATAAACATTTTTCAAAAGAAGACATAAAAATGAGTAAGTATGTGAAAAGATACTCAACATCATTAGTCATTAAGGAATGGGAAATAATTCATTTACTTCATTAGTTGTATGTGTTAGTCCAATTTCTAGAAACTTTAAATGCTTAGTTTCTTATACTTTGTATTCATTTTGCTTGTTTTTTCCTCTGGAATTGATATGTGAAACTTCTCACACTGTGATCCTGAAAATGGACTTCCCCACCCTGACCCTGCCACAGTATTTTTTTGTCTTGTTTTGTTTTGTTTGTTTTTAATATGATAAAAATATTGTAGAATTAAGTATGGCTGAGCCTTGTAAATATATAACAAATTACTGAGCTAAGTAATTTTAAATGGTGAATTTTAGGATATGTAAGTTTTATCTTGCTTAAAATGTGAATGTGTGTGTGTGTGCGTGTGTATTTGTGTGTATATAAATTAATAGGACAAAGTAAGAAATAGACAAAATATAAAATAATTTTGGAAATCTTAACATACCTCTTTATATGGCTGGCAAAGCAAGTAGACCAAAAAAAAAAAAAAAAAAAACCCAAAACATTAAATAAAGATCCAGTTCTGAACAGAAGTATTAAAATTCTTGGCCAGAAAGCATGTAGAGAACCTTGCTTGCAATGATGAAAGACTTCACATATTTCTCAGATTTATGCAGAAGTTTCCATGACTGGTAGACCTAGAACCATAAAGAAAATGTCAATAACTAAATATTGAAATATTCAGAGCCTATTCTTGAACAACTATAAATTTAAGTTAAAAATTATTAACAAAGAATAACTAGAAAACAATACTGGAAATTTTTGTTTAAAATATACTTCAAAAGTATTCAAATATGGAAGAAAAAACTTAAAAGTGGATCAATAATCTAAGTCAACTGTATTCTAAACTGATAATAATGAGAATAAGTAAATGCAAAACTGGGATATAATTAAATTTCTCCAAGGTGTATTTATAACTTTAATGTATGTATTAGGAAACACCAAGAATTGGCATTAGGTACCTAAGCATTTCCAACTCAGAAAGATAGAAAACAAACAGCAAATCCCCTCCTACAGATGTGAGACAGAAAGCACTGATGATAAGAAAGAAATGAAATAGACAATAGAGAACATTATCAAAGCCAGAAATTAATTCTTTGAAAAGACTAATGCAATTTTTTTTCATAGAAAATGGGGAAAGTACAATTAACCAAAACTGGGAATGATAAAGGAGACATTGTTAGTAACAAAAAATTAATAAGATGATACTGTTAACAACTGTATGCCAAGCAATTTCATAGCTTAAAGGAAATGCATAATTTTTTGGGACAACAGTTCTATTACCTGAAACAAGAAAAAATGGAAAACTTGAGTATTCCAGTATCTGTTAAAGAAAATGAATGTGTTATTAAAAACCTTCCTACAAAGGAAACATCTATCTCAGTTAGATTCACCAGTGAAGTCTCCCAACATAAGAAGAAATAACACCTACGTTGAACAAAATTTTCCAAAGTACACAGAAAAAGGCGTTTCCTTTTTTTTTAAACATCTTAATTTTATTTTTTTCAGTGTTCCAAGATTCATTGTTTATGCATCACACCCAGTGCTTCATGCAATCTGTGCCATCCTTAAAACCCACCGTCAGGCTCACCCGTCCTCCCCACCCCCCTCCAAAACCCTGTTTTTTCCTTAGAGTCCACAGTCTCTCAGTGCTTTGTCTCCCCTCCAGTTTACCCCAATTCACTTTTCCTTTCCTTTCCTCGTAATGTCCTCCATGTTATTCCTTATGCTCCACAACTAATTGAAACCATATGATAATTAACTTTCTCTGCCTGACTTATTTCACTCGGCATAATCTCCTCTAGTCCCGTCCATGTTAATACAAAAGTTGGGTATTTATCCTTTCTGATGGCTGTGTAATGTTCCATTGTAGATATGGGTCATACTTTTTCTATCCATTCATCTGTTGAAGGGCATCTTGGCTCTTTCCACAGTTTGGCAATTGTAGATATTGCTGCTAGAACATTGGGGTACACATGGCCCTTTTATTCACTACATCTGTATCTTTAAAGAACTCCTCAAACTCAATAACCAAAAAACATATACTCATGTCAAAAAATGGTCAGAAAACATGAACAGATGCTTCTCCAAAGAAGATATACAAATGGCTAACAGACACATGAAAAAATGTTCATCATCATTAGCCATCAGGGAGATTCAAATCAAAACCACATTGAGATACCACCTTACACCAGTTACAAAGGCTAAAATTAACAGAACAGGAAAAAAAACAAGTGTTGGAAAGAGTTGGTGGGAATGCAAGTTGGTGCAGCCACTTTGGAAAACAATGTGGAGATTCCTCAAAAAATTAAAAATAGAGCTACCCTATGACCCTGCGATTGCACTACTGGGTATTTACCCCAGAGGCAACATTTCTTAACAATTATTGCTAAGATCAATATATTCTTGACTCCAAAATTAACATGCATACTATAATAAAGGAAATTATAAATCAGTCTCTCTCATATACATAAATTATTGATACTTAATGTATTGGCAACCATATCCAGATATATAGTGTTATTTAATCAAATGTAGACTTCTGTATTCTTTTTTCTTGTGCAGATTATTTTTCACATTTATTTTTTTTTAATTCTTTTTAAAAAAAATTTTTTTTATTTTTTATAAACATATAATATATTTTTATCCCCAAGGGTACAGGTCTGTGAATCGCCAGGTTTACACACTTCACAGCACTCACCGTAGCACATACCCTCCCCAATGTCCATAACCCCAGCCCCCCTCTCCCAACCCCCCTCCCCCGATCAGCCCTCAGTTTGTTTTGTGAGATTAAGAGTCACTTATGGTTTGTCTTCCTCCCAAACCCATCTTGTTTCATTTACTCTTCTCCTACTCCCTTGACCCCCCATGTTGCATCTCCTCTCCCTCATATCAGGGAGATCATCTGATAGTTGTCTTTCTCCGATTGATTTATTTCGCTAAGCATGATACCCTCTAGTTCCATCCACATCGTCGCAAATGGCAAGATTTCATTTCTTTTGATGGCTGCATAGTATTCCATTGTGTATATATACCACTCTTCTTTATCCATTCGTCTGTTGATGGACATCTAGGTTCTTTCCATAGTTTGGCTATTGTAGACATTGCTGCTATAAACATTCGGGTGCACGTGCCCCTTCGGATCACTACGTTTGTATCTTTAGGGTAAATACCCAGCAGTGCAATTGCTGGGTCATAGGGTAGTTCTATTTTCAACATTTTGAGGAACCTCCATGCTGTTTTCCAGAGTGGTTGCACAGCTTGCATTCCCACCAACAGTGTAGGAGGGTTCCCCTTTCTCCGCATCCTCGCCAGCATCTGTCATTTCCTGACTTGTTAATTTTAGCCATTCTGACTGGTGTGAGGTGATATCTCATTGTGGTTTTGATTTGTATTTCCCTGATGCCGAGTGATGTGGAGTACTTTTTCATGTGTCTGTTGGCCATCTGGATGTCTTCTTTGCAGAAATGTCTGTTCATGTCCTCTGCCCATTTCTTGATTGGATTATTTGTTCTTTGGGTGTTGAGTTTGCTAAGTTCTTTATAGATTTTGGACACTAGCCCTTTATCCGATATGTCGTTTGCAAATATCTTCTCCCATTCTGTCAGTTGTCTTTTGGTTTTGTTAACTGTTTCCTTTGCTGTGCAAAAGCTTTTGATCTTGATAAAATCCCAATAGTTCATTTTTGCCCTTGCTTCCCTTGCCTTTGGTGATGTTCCTAGGAAGATGTTTCTGGGGCTGAGGTCGAAGAGGTTGCTGCCTGTGTTCTCCTCAAGGATTTTGATGGATTCCTTTCTCACATTGAGATCCTTCATCCATTTTGAGTCTATTTTCGTGTGTGGTGTAAGGAAATGATCCAATTTCATTTTTCTGCATGTGGCTGTCCAATTTTCCCAACACCATTTATTGAAGAGGCTGTCTTTTTTCCATTGGACATTCTTTCCTGCTTTGTCGAAGATGAGTTGACCATAGAGTTGAGGGTCTATTTCTGGGCTCTCTATTCTGTTCCATTGGTCTATGTGTCTGTTTTTGTGCCAGTACCATGCTGTCTTGATGATGACAGCTTTGTAATAGAGCTTGAAGTCCGGGATTGTGATGCCACCAACTTTGGCTTTCTTTTTCAATATTCCTTTGGCTATTCGAGGTCTTTTCTGGTTCCATATAAATTTGAGGATTATTTGTTCCATTTCTTTGAAAAAAAATGGATGGTACTTTGATAGGAATTGCATTAAATGTGTAGATTGCTTTAGGTAGCATAGACATTTTCACAATATTTATTCTTCCAATCCAGGAGCATGGAAAATTTTTCCATTTCTTTGTGTCTTCCTCAATTTCTTTCATGAGTACTTTATAGTTTTCTGTGTATAGATTCTTAGTCTCTTTGGTTAGGTTTATTCCTAGGTATCTTATAGTTTTGGGTGCAATTGTAAATGGGATGGACTCCTTAATTTCTCTTTCTTCTGTCTCATTGCTGGTGTAGAGAAATGCAACTGATTTCTGTGCATTGATTTTACATCCTGACACTTTACTGAATTCCTGTACAAGTTCTAGCAGTTTTGGAGTGGAGTCTTTTGGGTTTTCCACATATAGTATCATATCATCTGCAAAGAGTGATAGTTTGACTTCTTCTTTGCTGATTTGGATGCCTTTAATTTCCTTTTGTTGTCTGATTGCTGAGGCTAGGACTTCTAGTACTATGTTGAATAGCAGTGGTGATAACGGACATCCCTGCCGTGTTCCTGACCTTAGTGGAAAAGCTTTCAGTTTTTCTCCATTGAGAATGATATTTGCGGTGGGTTTTTCATGGATGGCTTTGATAATATGGAGGTATGTGCCCTCTATCCCTACACTTTGAAGAGTTTTGATCAGGAAGGGATGCTGTACTTTGTCAAATGCTTTTTCGGCATCTATGGCGAGTATCATATGGTTCTTGTTCTTTCTTTTATTAATGTGTTGTATCACATTGATTGATTTGCAGATGTTGAACCAACATTGCAGCCCTGGAATAAATCCCACTTGGTCATGGTGAATAATCCTTTTAATGTACTGTTGAATCCTACTGGCTAGTATTTTGGCGAGAATTTTTGCATCTGTGTTCATCAAGGATATTGGTCTGTAGTTCTCTTTTTTGATGGGATCCTTGTCTGGTTTTGGGATCAAGGTGATGCTGGCCTCATAAAATGAGTTTGGAAGTTTTCCTTCCATTTCTATTTTTTGGAACAGTTTCAGGAGAATAGGAATTAGTTCTTCTTTAAATGTTTGGTAGAATTCCCCCGGGAAGCCATCTGGCCCTGGGCTTTTGTTTGTTTGGAGATTTTTGATGACTGTTTCAATCTCCTTACTGGTTGTGGGTCTGTTCAGGCTTTCTATTTCTTCCTGGTTCAGTTGTGGTAGTTTATATGTCTCTAGGAATGCATCCATTTCTTCCAGATTGTCAAATTTGTTGGCGTAGAGTTGCTCATAGTATGTTCTTATAATTGTCTGTATTTCTTTGGTGTTAGTTGTGTTCTCTCCTCTTTCATTCATGATTTTATTTATTTGGGTCCTTTCTCTTTTCTTTTTGATAAGTCTGGCCAGGGGTTTATCAATCTTATTAATTCTTTCAAAGAACCAGCTCCTAGTTTCATTGATTTGTTCTATTGTTTTTTTGGTTTCTATTTCATCGATTTCTGCTCTGATCTTTATGATTTCTCTTCTCCTGCTGGGTTTAGGGTTTCTTTCTTGTTCTTTCTCCAGCTCCTTTAGTTGTAGGGTTAGGTTGTGTACCTGAGACCTTTCTTGTTTCTTGAGAAAGGCTTGTACCACTATATGTTTTTCCCTCAGGACTGCCTTTTTATTGTGTCCCACAGATTTTGAACCGTTGTGTTTTCATTATCATTTGTTTCCATGAATTTTTTCAATTCTTCTTTAATTTCCTGGTTGACCCATTCATTCTTTAGAAGGATGCTGTTTAGTCTCCATGTATTTGGGTTCTTTCCAAATTTCCTCTTGTGATTGAGTTCTAGCTTAGAGCATTGTGGTCTGAAAATATGCATGGAATGATTCCAATCTTTTGATAACAGTTGAGACCTGATTTAGGACCAAGAATGTGATCTATTCTGGAGAATGTTCCATGTGCATTAGAGAAGAATGTGTATTCTGTTGCTTTGGGATGAAATGTTCTGAATATATCTGTGATGTCCATCTGGTCCAGTGTATCATTTAAGGCCTTGATTTCCTTGTTGATCTTTTGCTTGGATGATCTGTCCATTTCAGTGAGAGGAGTGTTAAAGTCCCCTACTATTATTGTATTATTGTCGATGTGTTTCTTTGATTTTGTTAATAATTGGTTTATATAGTTGGCTGCTTCCACGTTAGGGGCATAATTGTTAGATCTTCTTGTTGGACAGTTCCTTTGAGCATGATATAGTGTCCTTCCTCATCTCTTATTATAGTCTTTGGCTTAAAATCTAATTGATCTGATATAAGGATTGCCACTCCTGCTTTCTTCTGATGTCCATTAGCATGGTAAATTGTTTTCCACCCCCTCACTTTAAATCTGGAGGTGTCTTCGGGTTTAAGATGAGTTTCTTGTAGGCAACATATAGATGGGTTTTGTTTTTTTTATCCATTCTGATACCCTGTGTCTTTTGATTGGGGCATTTAGCCCATTAAACATTGAGGGTAAGTATTGAGAGATATGAATTTAGTGCCATTGTATTGCCTGTAGGGTGACTGTTATTGTATATTGTCTCTGTTTCTTTCTGATCTACTACTTTTAGGGTCTCTCTTTGCTTAGAGGACCCCTTTCAATATTTCCTGTAGAGCTGTTTGGTATTTGCAAATTCTTTCAGTTTTTGTTTGTCCTGGAAGCTTTTAATCTCTCCTTCTATTTTCAATGATAGCCTAGCTGGATATAGTATTCTTGGCTGCATGTTTTTCTCGTTTAGTACTCTGAATATATCATGCCAGCTCTTTCTGGCCTGCCAGGTCTCTGTGGATAAGTCTGCTGCCAATCTAATATTTTTACCATTGTACGTTACAGACTTCTTTTCCCGGGCTGCTTTCAGGATCTTCTCTTTGTCACTAAGACTTGTAAATTTTCCTATTAGGTGATGGGGTGTGGACCTATTCTTATTGATTTTGAGGGGGGTTCTCTGAACCTCCTGGATTTTGATGCTTGTTCCCTTTGCCATATTGGGGAAATTCTCCCCAATAATTCTCTCCAATATACCTTCTGCTCCCCTCTCTGTTTCCTCTTCTTCTGGAATCTCAATTATTCTAATGTTGTTTCGTCTTATAGTGTCACTTATCTCTTGAATTCTCCCCTCGTGGTCCAGTAGCTGTTTGTCCCTCTTTTGCTCAGCTTCTTTATTCTCTGTCATTTGGTCTTCTATATCGCTAATTCTTTCTTCTGCCTTATTTATCCTAGCAGTGAGAGCCTCCATTTTTGATTGCACCTCATTAATAGCTTTTTTGATTTCAACTTGGTTAAATTTTAGTTCTTTTATTTCTCCAGAAAGGGCTTTTATATCTCCCGAGAGGGTTTCTCTAATATCTTCCATGCCTTTTTTGAGCCCGGCTAGAACCTTTAGAATCATCATTCTGAACTCTAGATCTGACATATTACCAATGTCTGTATTGATTAGGTCCCTAGCCTTTGGTACTGCCTCTTGTTCTTTTTTTTGTGGTGAATTTTTCCACCTTGTCCTTTTGTCCAGATAAGAGTAGATGAAGGCGCAAGTAAAATACTAAAAGGGTGGCAACAACCCCAGGAAAATATGCTTTAGCCAAATCAGAAGAGATCCCAAATCGTGAGGGGGGAGAAAGGGGATAAAAAGAGGTTCAGAAAGAAAAAGAGAAAAAAAAAAAACAAAAAGAGAAAACCAGTAAAGAAAAAATATAAAAAGGAAAAAAAAATTTATATATATTAGATAAAGTAGTTTAAAAACGTAAAAAAAAAAAGGGTAAAAGTTAAAAAAATTTAGCAGATGAAAAAAAAAAATTGAAAAAGAAAAAAAATCAAATTAACTGCATGGCTAAAGAATCATGGGGAGAAAGCCATGAGTTCCGTGCTTTGCTTTCTCCTCCTCTGGAATTCTGCTGCTCTCCTTGGTACTGAAACTGCACTCCTTGGTAGGTGAACTTGGTCCTGGCTGGGTTTCTTGTTGATCTTCTGGGGGAGGGGCCTGTTGTAGTGATTCTCAAGTGTCTTTGCCCCAGGCGGAGTTGCACCGCCCTTACCCGGGGCCGGTCTGAGTAATCCGATCGGGTTTGCTTTCGGGAGCTTTTGTTCCCTGAGCGCTTTCCGTAGAGTTCCAGAGGGCGGGAATGAAGATGGTGGCCTCCCGGTCTCCGGCCCGGAGGAGCCGAGAGCCCGGGGCCCCACTCCTCCGTGTGCCCTCAGAGAACAGCGCCCAATTACTCCCGTCACCCTGGCCTCTGGCTGCGCTGCGAGCTGACCGAGCCTGCGACCGGTTCAAGGTAACCCCGAGCTAAGAGCTCACTCCTCGGCTCTGTCTCTGTAGCCGGCTTCCCTGTTCTAATACCTGTAAGCTCTGCGACACTCAGACACCCCTGATCCTTCTGTGACCCTGCTGTGACCCTTCTGTGACCTTGAGGCCACACTGACCCTGCGTGGGCTTCACCCCGGTTGAGCCTCTGGAACGATGTCCCTCAGCAGAACAGACTTTTAAAAGTCCTGAGTTTGTGCTCCATTGCTCCGCCGCTTGCCGGGAGCCGGCCCCTCCCCCCGCGGTCTATCTTCCCGTCGCTTTGGATTCACTTCTCTGCCAGTCCTACCTTTCAGAAAGTGGTTGATTTTCTGTTTCTAGAATTGCTGTTCTTCTTCTCTTCAATCTCCCGTTGGATTTGTAGGTGTTTGCAATCTTTAGATAAGCTATCTAGCTGATCTCCCGCTACCTGAAGTAGTCTCAGCCTGCTACTTCTCCGCCATCTTGACTCCCTCCTTCTAGTTTTCACATTTAAACTCTCTCTCTCACAATTGAAAAGAAGTACTTTTTGCTACATTACCAATGAGTAGATGACGTTGCATATATATTTATAATATAAAAGTCATTAGTTAATATTGGTTAAATCCTCAGACTACTTAATTTTTTTCACTTCAAATTTTTAGATTTAGAATAATAAGTTATAATACTTTTTTTTCGGATGAGTTTTTTCTGCCTCTCTATCTCTCCCTTTATTTCCTGTAGTTTCCACTTTAGAAATTTTGCTACTATGCTATTTGTACACTAGATATTTAGACCTATTACATAAGCATTATGAATTCCAACCTTTTAAACTATAAATCTGTCTCATTAATGTTCGAAGGATAAATTCTATTAATTGATAAACTTCTGTTTTCTCGTTTGCATTCGGAATATATTTTGTTGGTCATTTTTTTAGCATCTTCATGCCCCCCATGTCTATGTCTTTTAATAGAAATAATGATATTAAAAGCAAATACTCATAAAACATCTGCCTGGCATTATTCCAAGTGATTTTACATGTCTTAATTCATAGTCCTTAAAACTAGAATCAGCTACATAATTTGGAGGACAAAATGCAAAATTAAAACAGAGTGCCTGCTGTTTAAAAATGAGAAGAAAGTTGGGATGCCAGGTGTCTCAATTGACTAAACGTCCACTGACTGTTGGTTTCAGCTCTAGTCATGACCTCAGGGTCTTGAGATTGAGCCTGAATCTGGCTCCAAACTCGGCCCAGAGTCTCTTTGTCTTCCCCCCAGCCCCCTCATTTTCCCCTTCTACTCCTCCCCCACCAGCTGTATCTCTTTCTTTTCAGGTAAATAAATAATATCTTTAAAAATTTTTTTTTAAATGAGTAAGAAAGTGCTTTAGTAACAGGTACTGAATTATAAAGCTTTTTTCTTTCTTCCTCTTGTGAAGTTTTTTTTAAAAAATGTTACTTAATGTCATTCTAAGTAAAAAATTGAAAATTAAAATTGTTAACGTGAATTTTAGCCTTCATCTTTATACTTTACAATGCCTATTTTAGATTTTACTATTTTTTTAGCCTCTTTAACTCAATTTTCTTTTTGGTTTACCTCTGGCATAAAGGACATAAATCTAATGCAGAAAAAAACTCCAGCGTACATAAAGTTAATATAGAAAAACGAACAACAAACAAGAGCATATTAAAACACTTCTTTCCCCAATAAAAAAACTCAAAGTGGAGGCAATTGACTATAAAACACATAAAATAAATGTAATATACAATGAAGGAATTACATGAAAGAAAAAAAATTCAAAATCAAAATATAAATGAAGGAATAATAGGAAAATGTTAAATTTCAACTTCCTGAAATCAGAAAAGGAGCGGAAGAAATGACAAAGCAATCTCAAATATAAAGAGTAGTTACAGGATATCCAAAATGTATATGACAAACAGCACAGTTAAGAACAGAGATAGAAATGAAAAGAGCAAATAAAAGATGGTGGTAGATGCAGGCAACAAACATATTTCAGAATATTAAAACTGGAAACTCTTTTTTTTTTTTTTTTTATTTGACAGAGAGAGAGAGAGATCACAAGTAGGCAGAGCAGCAGGCAGAGAGAGAGGGAGAAGCAGGCTCCCTGCTGAGCAGAGAGCCCGATGTGGGGCTCGATCCCAGGACCCTGAGATCATGACCTGAGCTGAAGACAGAGGCTTAACCCACTGAGCCACCCAGGTGCCCCAAAACTGGAAATTCTTAAGGAGAAAAACAATTTAATATAATAATGCTACAATTGAAAACTGTTTCAAGAAGACAACCTAATTGAACATATTGAAGGTACACTAGTAAAGATGACTCAGGTTGGTCATGTAAAACCTAATAAGCTAACAGAAAAAAAAAAATTGTAGGGGCACTTGGCTCAGTTGATTAAGTGTCTGCCTTTGGCTTAGGTCATGGTCCCAAGGATCTGGGATTAAGCTCCACATTGGGCTCTACTCATTAGTGAATCTGCTTCTCTTCTTCTGCCTTTTCCCCAACACTCATTCTCTTTCTTGCTCTGCACTCTCTAAAATAAATAAATAAAATATTAAAAAAGACAAAGAAATCTAAATGTAGAGGGATAAAAAGGAAATTTGTCAAGGAAAAATTGTTTAAGGTGTCTATAATCTTTTTTATTTTTATTTTTGCCTTTAAAATTATTTATTTATTTATTTATTAATTTTAAATTCCATTAGCCAACATATAGTACATCATTAATTTTTTCTTTTTTTTTTTTTAAGATTTATTTGACAGAGAGAGAGATCACACGTAGGCAGAGAGGCAGCAGAGAGAGGAAGGGAAGCAGGCTCCCCGCTGAGCAGAGAGCCCGATGCAGGGCTCGATCCCAGGACCCTGAGACCATGACCTGAGCCGAAGGCAGAGGCTTTAACCCACTGAGCCACTCAGGCTCCCCCGTCATTAATTTTTGATGTAGTATTCTATAATCTTTTTTAAACAAAACTAAAAAAATGCATATATGTTGATTTTATTATACAATGTTTATACACTTTATGTTTAAATATTTATGATATATTTATATATGAAATATTTTTGAATATGTATAATTATATCTATGAGTTTGCATATTCATAAATATGTCATATACCATATAAATATATATGGATATAATGGATATGTGTGTACATATATATATAAGCTTACGCTCTCTCCCTCTCTCTCTCTCTATATATATATGTATATATGTATATATACATACATATAAAACACACATGTATATTCAATACTCTAAAATCAATGAAACAATTAATAAAGATATACATGGATGATATGCATGTATACTTCTATAAATTACTCAAAGGACTATTCAAATGGAGAAACAACCAAATCATATTTTTCATTCAAAATTTCTTTGATGGTTAACTCTATAATGTTAGGTAGGTATTGAGTATATTAGTATATTTTGGTTATAAATAATATATGAAATATGCCCTATATTATAAGCATTGAGTTAACACTGAGAATTGCAGATAAATAAAATACCCTAAAAAGCCATTGGGCTTTAATTCACTTAACTGCTCCCAGTTATTTTTATCATTTGGTTCCATTGTGTTCGGGAATTAGGAAAAATGAGTCAGCTGAATAATAATTCACAGATTAATAAAATATTGTCTACTTGTATTTGAACATTGTGTGGGAAAAAATCTGCAATGTCTTACTGCTCATTTGAAGTGTCAGATGTTTTCAAGTCTCTTTTTTGGGAGTGATGAAGCACTAAAGATTCTGGAGGAATATATGACGTGGGGAGAAGGTAACTAAAGCTTTGTTCCTATGGGGCCAGAGAGAGACATTGGTGACTTTAGAGAAAACCTTTCTAATTGTTTTTCATGAATTAGCGGCAAGTAATATTCTGTTGATAGGTATGTTTTGTTCCAACTTCGTAAATCAGACCTAAGCATTTGCAATTTATATTATTATTATAAAATATTACAAATGTATATACACAATATATATTCATCATATTAAATAATAATATATATTCTCTATCTTTATGTGATGCAAAGAAATACCACTCAGCTTTTAGTTCAAATTCCTTTTTGCATCTTGCCTACTGGAAACTGTAATGGGAAGAAGAAAGAGCATTAGTTGAGTGAAGTAGAGGAAGAAAATGATGGGGAAAAGGTCTTGCCATTATTTTTTTATAAAGCCCTCATTTAAAAAAAAAAAATATATATATATATATATTTATCTTTAGCATCACTTTATCTGTAGCATCCCACAGAGGAGGGAGCTCTTTAGGGACTCTATGAACATTCTTGTAATTTTCATTATGATGAAAGAACTCCCTATTTTGGGATATATGTATATCTACTAATGAAATATCTGTGGTGTTGGGTAATGTGAGTTTGCAGATAAACTAGTTATATATGTTGCAAATGATCACATTTAGCCAGCCATCTGTCCCTTAAATATATTAAGACTTATGCATAGTTTCAACATCTGTGTGTGCATATATATTTTTATACATTGCTGGTAAAATGCTGACAAGAGTGGAAAACAAAAATGATAAACCAATGAAACTTCAAAGAACTTTGCTTTTTTGAATTCATATAGATTTATCTCCTGCTTCTAAAGTACATCTGTTGTTGTCTTTACTGAAATTCTAAAACTAATCAAAATCCTTTTGAGGAAAAATGAATTGAAATTAAATTTTAAATGCTTTGTAAATTTATAAGTTTATTTGTAAATATACCCAGTTGAACTAGATTTTTGACAATCAGTGAGATGATTTGCCATAAGCAATGCATAGACATCCAGTCACTTCTTAAAAAGTCACTACTTATTAACCTTAAAGAATGAAGGTAGTTATTTGCTATGGCTATATTTTTTCTACACAGGGAAAAACATTAACACACAATATGCACACACACCATCAATCAGATAAAGGACAGCTTTTAATTTTTTATCTGAATAATATATCTGAATATATATCTGAAGAGTCTACAAAAGTCCTAAATTTCTCTCTATACTTGGAACAAACAAAGAGAAAAAGAAAAAGAGAAGGAAAATGGAAAGAAGGAAGGAAAGAAAGGAAGGAAAGAAGTGGGAAGAAGAGAAGGAAAAGTGAGGAAGAAAAAAGAGAAGAAGGATTGTAGAGAATGTCAGAAAAAAACAAAAGAAGGGAAGGGATTGAAAGGAAACAACTTCTGAAGAACAAAATAATTAAATAACTCATATAAAAAGGTGTTTAGGATTTAAAAAGTTAGCAGCTGAGGTAAAAACATGCCTTACAAAATCATGGAAGTAGTCTTAATCATACTACTTTTCATGTGGGGACTGAACTTTGATCTTAGAATATAGGGTAGAATGTATTTATTCTGAGAGAGATGTCACATTTAACTTTAAGCCATACAGAATAAATGCTATTTAAATCTTGGCCAGGTGAGACTCTGACATAACCAATAGGGAATGGCAAAATAGGTGCAGTGAGGTATCCGTGTGTTTCTGACTGAGACAAAAGCCCATTAAAAACCTGAGAGAATAGGATAGATCATTATCTGAGATTATATAATCACTGCTGTCATTTGAGTTTGCAGTATACATCTTCTTTTTTTTTTAAAAAGATTTTATTTATTTGTTACCCCCAACATCGCCAGAATCTTGATATTCTTTGTCTTGTACCCATATTTAAAAAATCAGACACCTCTCCTGGAGGGTTTGGAAATTATTTCCTGCAGGATTGAATAAAAGTGCTACCATGGGGTACAGTCATCTTCTTTCAACAGCCAATTTCATAAAACAGAGCCTTAGGATTCCATAAGGAGGAGTCAGACAATGTATTTCTCATTTCAATTCTATCTGCCTTTTATTCATGGAGTGTAGTATTAGGTTCTCTTTCGGTCCAAGTTTATGGCAATATTCTGGTATTTTATAGTTTTCTGGACATTCACATGTATAATAGTATAATGTGAAAAACTGGAAATTATGTTAGAGTACCCCCATATAAATTTTGAAATGTCCTGAAATATCCTTTCTAATTTTGGATAGATTTGGTGACTTGAAGATAGTTTCTATTTTCATTTTTTAATTCCTTATCAAAACTTGCCTTATCAAACCTTAGCCTATCAAACCTTATTTCTGTCTGCTACCTTTCACAAAATTATCAATGCAAAATACTTTTTTCTTGTAAATATTTTTGATATTTTTCTGGGCACCTCGATTTGGTTGCTATTTGCTTTTGAGACCCAAGTTTTATAGATATAATCTATAGTATGTTTAGTTTTTGCATCATTATATATATTTTTTCCTGTACTTGCCAGTAATCATACAGTGCATGACTTCTTAACAAAAGTGAACTTTTTCTTTTCAGATAAAAGCTTTCTTTGGCTTTATGTATTGTCAAGGCTATAAGTGTCCATTAACTCTCAATTTAACAATTTAGGAAATAAACTGATCAGACCTGAATATTAAAAATAATATCTATGAGAACTGATATCAACTGACGGAGTTATCTTTAACTGGTATAACATGAAGCATCCCTGAGCATACTCTGATATTAAGACTAAATGCCATTTATTGTTTGTCATGATCTATGTACTAATTTTTTTCAGAGATTTTATTTGTTTGAGAGAGAGAGAGAGAGAGAGAGAGAGACAGAGATAGAGAGAGCAGGAGCTGGGAGGAGAGGGAGAAGCAGGCTCCCTGCTGAGCAAGGAGACTGATGGAGGACTTGATCCCAGGACCCTGGGATCATGACCTGAGCTGAAGGCAGATGCTTAAACAACTGGGCCACCCAGGTGCCCTGTAAAAATGTTTTTAAAATATTTGTATCACTGTAGTTTCACAAAAAAATACAAAAATTGGCAAGTTAAATCTTCACACCGTGATTGTATACTTAAACATTTGAGCTATTTTAAATCAGTTAATTTTCATATGGCGATTTTTTGTATAAAATTTTTTACCAACAAAAGGGATTCCCATTATAAAATAGGAATTCACCCAGCAGTGTTTGTATATTCTGCACTTATTCTGCAGGAAGATAGTTATTCTGTAACTTTCTCATCACAGTTACAACTGATAATTTTTAGAGCATCTACCTCAACTTCTATGTATTTGTGACTTTAAAACTTGCATGAATAAACAATGAGGCAATAAATATTATTGGTACTAACAGAGATAAGGATCAAATATTTGATGAATTTTAGAAGCAATAGCTACTTTAAAATTTAGGCATCTAACTGAACGTCTGAAGTGAGCACTAGAGGATTTAAAACAATATCAAAGATGTAAGCACATAGACAGAAGTATAGAACATGTAAAAGATAAAATTTGGTGTTGGGTAAATATTCTATATATATACATATTTTTCTTTTCAAATAAATTTCAACTTTTATATGTATATATCTATAGGGCATGATATTTACCAACACCAAATTTTATCATATATATATATATATATATATATATATATATAATCCTTTATATATATTTATATATTTATCTTTTATATATATGCTTCATAAGAGTAATATATTAGAGAATAATCTAATCTCTATTAGAGAATATATTAGAGAATAATCAATATAGGAGAGCTTTTCTATCTGTCCAGCTTTTGTCAAGTTACACACACATTAAAATAGTGATTTAACTTCATCTTATTTCATGTAAACACACCTGCTGGAATACATTCAGTTATAGGCATTCCAGTCCTAGGAGTACATAGATAAATGAAAAACAGGAGCTCACAGCAAAAGCAATATGAAAGATTAAGAGAGTGAATAGATAGACTAATGAAAGGATTAAAATATCTCAAATTTTATGAGCTAGAACGAGCAAAGTCTACCAGGGGACATGAAATCTACATATAAATATCAAGTACTTGTAAACATGGATCAGGAAAATAATTTTCAGCCCAAAAGTAAGGACAGGAAAACTGCACAAAACATAAAACAAAATGTACAGAATATTTGAGAAACAACGACATTACTTTAGAAAGATTTTATAGACATAGGTTTTTTATTTTTTTGGAAATAGCTTCGTGGTGAACTGGGTGGTGTAAAGGCAACATACTTGCCTATATCAACTCAATTGAGAAATGCACTGTAAAATATGTAGGAAAAATTCAATTTAAAGAAGTAGCTGTGTTTTGCTCTGGTGTTTTTATTTGTTTGTTTTTTTGTTTTTGTTTTTGGCAGACAGTAGTCCCAGTTCCTTATCTGTGGCACACATAGTAAGCTGAAAAATATATTTTTTAATTCTTTCTATGATTATGTGAACTTCATGGTAAATAGAATATTTAGATCTTAGTTTTTTGATAATAGAAAAATGGAGGAATTAAAAAACATCATTAATTGAGTAAAATTAATATGTAATATATACATTTTAATATCTAAGGACCCTATATCAAACTGTGGACTCTGTTCACAAAAGAGCAAAGAGCAGCTACTTAAGACAATTGTATATTTCCTGATGTTGGACATCTCCTTGCCCTGTCCACTTCTGGGCTTTGATTTGGGATTTTGAATATTACATTCTCAGATCCTGTCTTCCTTCGGGGTCACCTCTCTCATAATCCCAACTTTGATTATTAGATCTTTCATTTTTAAATTTTCTTACCCCAGATTCTAGTGTAATCCTAAATTGCAGTTATTTACACAAGTTATTTCTTAATCCTTTTACTTTCTGCAGACATAGTATCAATTTCCAGTGTCTGCTTGGAACACTGTAATGAGAAGATTTTTGATTGCAGAGAGAGAAATAGGCAGCCATTTACTCATGTATAACTGGGTGTAGGGGGAGGAAGTGGCAACCCTTGGACCAAGGCTGAACCAGTCTTAATTATATTCCATATGATTCTAAAGCATATGTTCATATCACCTCATAGGACTCTTAAGTGACTTGTTAGGGTAATTTTTGTTAGGGTCCGTGATCAAAGGAATGAGACTGATACAAAGTGAAGGTCAAGCAAAGCTTTATTTCACGCCAAGCTTCGAGAATCAGACCTACCGGTCGGGGCATCTCTTACTAAGAGGCAACCCCTCCCAGCCTCACAGACTAACTTTTATAGAGGTGGTTGAGCCTGGCTATACACAGGTGACCAATGAGATTACAATGCACAGAGAAAACTGCACAGTCGTGCTAGGTCAGCTCTACGGGTGGCCAGTTGAATTTCAGTTTACCTAGTAGATATATGCGCGCCCCACTGATTGGATGTCTCCACCTGGCCTGTCCCGCCCTTGTATCTAGGTTTTGCAAGTTAAGTTCCTCTGGGAGGGGCAGGGTCAATTCAATCTATGTTCACTGCATAAACACAAAATGGCTCCCTCTCCTAAGTAGGCCCTTACATTCCCTTTTCTTTGGAGATTAGTCAAATCCTTGACTTTTCAGCTAGTTCTATGTTCTCCTCTTGAAAGGGGTTATATTGAGCATGTAAGATTAACATTTTTTATTGCTCTAATTTTCTTTTATACAAATGACATTAGGGCGTTTATAATGTAGGGGCCAAAAAATAACATTAGTGCACGGTCAGCTGATGAGTTAGCCGTTCACCGCTTTGTATAACCGTTTTCATTTTTCTTAATTGTTTCATGTTTTCCTAATTCTGTTTCCATAATTCCCACCTATACTTTTTTGTCTTATGAGGTGACTCAGAAGCTCTTACACAAACAGGTAACAATAGGAGCAACAATGAACTCATAGTCTTTTGAGTCTTAGCTTTAGTCCATGGTAAGTGGGATCCATCAGCTGTGGCTTCCACCTCTGGGCAATGTCCTTGTCCTCGGCTCCTTTGACTTGACCCGCATGAATCCAGGCCCTGATGCCTTCTACTTTTATTGCCGTGGGGGTGGTCAGGTTGACAGTAAATGGTCCTTCTAGCTAGGCTCCAAGTTTCCCACTTGATGGTGACATATCCAAACCAAGTGCCCGGGTTGGAAAGGATGTGGTCCCACCTCTGCCTCCATCTCAGTGTGGGCAGTTCGGATCCCTGTGTGGGCTCTTTTTAAGACAGACTGTAATGCCTGCAGTGACTGGAGTACAGACTGATCAGTCATTTCTGCTAGGGCAACCTCTTGTAGCCGAGGGCAGAGCAGGGGGCGGAGGGATCTCCTGAACATTATTTCAAATGGAGTCAGCTTGTTTAAGTAGGGTGTACACCACGCCCTAAGGAGGGTAAAAGGAAGGAGATCCACCCATCCACCGCCAGTCTCCAGAATTAGCTTTGTCAAGGTCTCTTTAAGAGTCCTGTTCATTCTCTCTACTTGCCTGGAACTCTGGGACTGATAGGCACAATGTAGTTTCCAATTAGTGCCCATGGCCTTGGCCAATGCCTGTGAGACTGAACTCACAAATGCAGGGCCATTGTCTGACCTGATTGCGAGAGGCAGCCCAAACCTAGGAATTATTTCTTCTAGTAGCTTTTTGGCTACCACTCCTGCCGTCTCATGTTTGGTGGAAAAGGCCTCTACCCAGCCTGAAAAGGTATCTACAAAAACTGATATATACTTGTGCCCATATTTTCTGGGTTTCATTTCTGTAAAAATCTATTTCCCAGTAAAATCCTGGTTCCTTAACTCTTTCTCTTTTCCCTCTTCCCATTCTATTTCCTCCCACATTAACTGCCTGGTATTGAGCACATCTATCAACTATATCCTGAACCATATGCCCTAATTTAGAAACCTGGAACTGCTTGCCTATAAGCTCCTTGAGTTTGCATGTCCCCAAATGAGTACCCTGATGTATTTGGTCTACTAACTTCTTACCTAATCTTCGAGGAAGAATTATCTTTCCTGCTTTAATCTTAGCCCAGTCCCCTTCATAGTCCAATTTAGCCCATTTTTGTAAATACTTTAAATCTTCCTCTGAATAGTTCAGTTTTTCTGGTAGGGCTGGAGCTGGGAGTGTAACCAGCTCTTGCAGATTCTCGGGCTGCTTGCTTTGTGGCTTGATCTGCTAATTGGTTTCCTTTTGAAATCAGATCAGTCCCCTTTTGGTGTCCCAGGCAATGCATAATGGCCACCTCTTTTGGGCCCAAATAGCCTGGAGGAGAGCCAATATTTCTTCTCTGTTTTTAATTCCTTTTCCTTCTGCTGTTAATAGGCCCCTTTCTTTATAAATAGCCCCAAGTATATGGAGAGTAGCAAAGGCGTACCTGCTGTCTGTATAGATGTTGGCGGTTTTACCTTTGGCCATCTGCAGTGCCTTGGTGAGTGCAATCAGCTTCACTTTTTTGTGCCAAGGTTCCGTGTGGCAGGGCTTCCGTCCAGAGTTCCTGCTCAGGGGAAACCACTGCTGCCCCCACATACCTCTTTCCATCAACCATGTAGCTACTCCTGTCTGTGAACAGAGTCATCTCTGCATCTGGGAGGGGAATGTCTCTGAGGTCCGGCCTTATTCCTGTGACTTGGGTTAGGACCTCCCTGCAGTCATGTGGGTGGTCAGCCAGCTACTCTGGCAGCAGCGTGGCTGGATTTAGCACTGCTGGGGGCTGGAAGGTCACTCTTGGTTCGTTGAGGAGGAGGACCTGATATCCTGTCACTCAGGCATTCATCATCCATCGGTCTGGTGGAGTCTGGAGAAGGCCCTTGATAGCGTGGGTGGTGGTCAAGATGAGATTTTGACCCAAAGTCAATTTACTTGCATCCTTGACCAGGAAGACTGTGGCAGCAATTACGCGGAGGCAAGGGGGGAACCCAGCCACTACTGGATCTAGTTTCTTGCTAAGATAGGCTACTGGCCTTTGCCAAGGCCCCAGAGTCTGAGTCAAAACTCCTTTGGCCACCCCTGCATTTTCATCCACATACAAGTGGAAGGGCTTGGTAACATCTGGGGTGGCCAATGCTGGGGCACTCAGTAAGCCTGTTTGTAATTCCTGAAATGCTCCTTCTGCCTCAGCTGTCCACTCTATCATAGTGAGCCCCCCTTTTGCCAGTTCATAGAGAGGTCGGGCAATCTCTGCAAACTGTGGTATCCCCGGCCTACAGTAGCCCACCATCCCATGAAACTCCCTCACTTGTTGGGACGTGGTGGGGTAGGGGTATCAGGTGATAACCTGTTTCCTGGACTCAGACAGTGAATGCACTCCCTCATGGAGATCAAAGCCTAGATAAGTGGCGTGGCTCTGACAGAGCTGTGCTTTCTTTGCTGACACCTGACACCCTTTTTCCTGCAGAGTCTGTAAGAGAGCTCTTGTCCCCCGCAAACATGAATCATAGTCCTCAGCGGCTATTAGCAAATCATCAACATACTGTAACAGAGTGACTCCCGGATTGGAGGTTCTGTACTCATGCAAATACTCATGTAGGGCCTCGTCGAAGGTAGTGGGTTGAACTCTTGAACGCTTGGGGAAGTCTTGTCCATGTGAGCTGGCCTTGGAACCCTTCCTGAGGGATGGGCCACTCAAAAGCAAAGAGAGGCTGAGACTCCCTTGCTAAAGATATGCAGAAAAATTCATCTTTGAGATAAGTAATGATGAAAATTGGGCTCCCGTAATCCACCAAAAAATCAATTGATTTCCCCTCCACTTCAGTTTTACCCAAGGTTCTGGAAGAGGCTTCGAACCACAGCCCTTACAGTCTCTCGTGGTCAGCCTTGCCGTCTTCTTTTGGGGCACTCCCTGGCCCAATGTCCTTTTTCCTTACAGTAAGCACACTGATCTGAATCTAAGTCTTCCCACCTGCCTTCTCTGTGCTTTGGCTTTTCCTTCCATTTACCATCCCCTACCTGTCTTTCTCCTTTCTATTGACCTCTTTCCCCCTGTCTCTTCCCCGCCTCATGTAATGCCAGAACCTTAACTAGTTTTTTGTCTGTTTTTCATTCTCTTGTGCATCCCTGTTGTTAAAGACCTTTTCTGCTATTCCCATTAACTCAGTCAGATTCTTCCCTTCAAATCCTTCAAATTTTATGAAGTTTCCTCTTTACATTTGGGACTGACTGACTGGCAAAAGCAAGATTCACTGTCCTCTGATTTTGGGGTGCCTCAGGGTCAATTGGGCTATACATTTTGTAGGCTTCAATAAGCCTTTCTAGGAAAGCTCCTGGAGACTCATTCTTGCCTTGAGTCACCGTACTAATTCTGGCTTAGTCCGAGTGCAGCTTTTACTTCTGGAAATTCTTACCCATTTCAGTTCCAGGATTTCAACAAATAAAAACCCTGTATTTGTTCTGAAAGTCTCCCACATCAATTTCCTTTAAGGCGGAATTCATCTTACAAGAAAATTAAAACAATTACAAATGACGAAAACTCAGAATAGTTATGGTTAAATATCAAGTGATGACCCTTATCAAAACATTAAAACTTTAGGAAATGTATAGAACCTCTGGAGTAGTTACAGCATTTACCCAACTGTAACCCAAGGTTTATCATTGATTTAGCAGTACTTCCTGAGTAACTTAGCATATCGAGGAAAGCCTTATGAGTCAAAGAGATCTTATTTACAATTCTGGGTGGGCAAAGAGAAAATCATTTACATTTTCTTAGAAATATCTCAATCTCTAGTGAAGACTAAATATTAACCAATTGTGAACTGTTGCAACAGCAGTTAAGCACAAAACATGTTTACCAACAGATTTCAAAAGCACAAACCCAGTTCCAGCAACCAGCGCCCTAGCATTTTATCCCATTTGGTTAAGACCTAGAGGTCCAACAAATTTAATTCCATTTGTCATCCAAGTAAACCTTTAAAGTTTCAGGTTACCAAAGACTTTGAGAGCTACTCTAACAATTACCCATTAAAATCCTGAGACAGACAATTAACCCTCAGTTTTAGTCATCTCTTTGCTAACAGATTTCATGTTACACCTGGGCCCACTCCACTTCAGATGCCATGCTTTCCCACCAGCAAGGTGGGGGTGCCGTGCTAGGCAGTCCACATCGGGCCAGAGAAGACAGGAACATCCCCGAAACAAAGGGAGTTTCGGCAGCTGCTTGGGAATATTTCCTAAAGTCTCTGTCTCGAGTTAGACTAACCACAGTTGGCTCCAGTTATAACCATTAAAAGTCAGAGTCCCCTCACTCTCTGCTTGCCCCATTTCTTCGAACACAGCAAACAACACAACAGACAACAAAAAGACAAGACAAAGACAACTGCAGGCCCAGTGGTCCGGTGGGCCCCACCGGTGGGGACTTTCTAGGGGGACTCGAACCCCCTGGCGATCTACCAGTAGAGGGAAGGGGCGTCCCCACATCCACTCCAGCCCTGGGGAACATGATTGCATCCAGCTTCTCCCTGGCGGGCCATACCCTGGAGCTCCACAACCAGACAGACAGACAGGATCCCAAGAACTTACCTCCAAAGGCTTTTTCTAGAAATTCTGATGCTAGCTCAGGTCTCATCATTTGATCCCGGACGAGCCCCCAATGTTAGGGTCTGATGCTGGCTCAGGTCCCATCATTTGATCCCGGATGAGCCCCCAATGTTAGGGTCTGTGATCAAAGGAATGAGGCTGATACAAAGCAAAGGTCAAGCAAAGCTTTATTTCACGCCTTGCATCGAGAAGCGAACCGACCAGTCAGGGCCGTCTCTTACAAAGAGGCGACCCCTCCCAGCCTCACAGACTAACTTTTATAGAGGTGGTTGAGCCTGGCTATACACAGGTGACCAATGAGATTGCAATACACAGAGAAAACTGCACAGTCATGCTAGGTCAGCTCTACGGGTGGCCAATTGAATTTCAGTTTACCTAGTAGATATATGCATGCCCCACTGATTGGATGTCTCCACCTGGCCTGTCCCGCCCTTGTATCTAGGCTTTGCAAGTAAGTTCCTCTGGGAGGGGCAGGGTCAATCTAAGTTCACCACGTAAATACAAAACGGCTCCCTCTGGCTAAGTAGGTCCTTACAATTTTATTTTCTGTTTAAACAGCTCTAGCACAAATGCATCTTTTACTCCTTACTTTACATTGTCATTTGGGTATTTCTAAATGTCTTAAATGTGAAATCTCCACCACAAAGCAGTTGTTTCCCATCTGGTCATGACTCCTCCTTGTAGTGGTAAGCATAGTGCCTTATGAGAATGGTGATTTCAATAAATATGAACTAAATAAATGAAGGATGAATGTGAATTGGCTTCAGTTTTCTCACCATTGCAATGAGAGAATTTATCTGAATAATTGTTATTCTCACTCAGATTATAACTGAGTTATATAATTTATATAATTATAAAATTGGTGTGGTAAATCATGGTCATGTCCTAGGAAGAAGATGGAGTTTAGTTCAGAGATGATATCAAGTAATATCCAAGAAATTTTTTCATGATATAGAAAAAATTACTGAGGCCTTAAGACAGTGGAGATATCAGAATGAAAAGCAGACAGGATTTGAGAAAATATAATCTTATTTCTGAATCTCTAGATGAAACATAAATTAAAAGTTAGGGTTAAGGATTAGAAAATTTTAGGGATTGGATAATAAGAAGATTTACATTACTTCTCATTCATCTCCCATAACTGTGTACATACACATTCCAAGTTAATTGCACTTAAAGAATGATGATGAGTATATCTAAATTGGGGTGTGAGTGTAGTCTTGGTAGTTTCAGTTTTACTATGGTGGCAAAAGCTGTCTACAGCTATAGTAATCAAGACAGTTTGGTAGTGCTGAAATGTAGACATGAGCAGAACAGAAAAAGATCCAGAAATAGACTCACATGTTATATTGTCAATTAATTTTGAAAAAGTTGCCAAAGTTCTTCAATGTATAAATTCTATTCAATGTAAATATAAACCCTTACCTCGCATTATAAACAAAACATTAACTTAAAATGGATCATCAGCTTACGTGTAATACCTAAAAGAACCTGAAAGTATAAGTCTTTTAGAAGAAAAATGAGTGGTCATTTTTGCTACATTGGGATAGACAAAGCTTTCTTAGACACAAAACAAAACAGGTGAACTATTATTTAAAATCAGTACATTGAATTTCATGACAAGTAATTTTTAAATTTTGGTGTTCAAAAAGCATCTTTAAAAAATGAAAATGCCAGCAATAGGAAAAGAGAATTTATTTGTAACACATATAAAATGTTTAGTATGAAATAGTATAATTACTCTGGAAAAATATTCAGGAGTTTCCTTCTTTCTCTCTCTCTCTCTTTTTTAAGATTTATTTATTTATTTATTTGAGAGAGAGAGAGTGAGCGCAGTGGGGAGAGGCAGAAACAGAGGGAGCAGGAGAGAGAAACCCAAGTTGAGAGAAACCCAAGCTTATATCCTGCTGAGCGAGGAGACAATGCCTGCTAGATTTCAAGGACCCTGAAATCAGGACCTGAGATCACAACCTGCGCTGAAACCAAGAGTTGGCAGTTTAACCAACAGTGCCACCCAGGCACCTCTGGCAGTTTCTTAAATAGTTAAATATTCACCTACATATAACCCAGCTTTCCACAGCTAGCTAACTACCCAAAGGAAAGTAAATTTCCATACAAAGTCTCATATATAAATGTATATATTTTATTCTAATACCCCAAATCTGGAAACAACTCAAATGCCCATAGGCGAGTAGGTAAAGTGTAATATAGCCATATATTTTTTAGCAATAAAAGGGAAGCAACTGCTGATACATGCAACTACATAAATTAAATAAAACAAAAGTATGGATGATTTTCAAAATCCTATACTGAGGGAAAGCAACTAGGTAATGAAGATTATGTACTGAGTTTATATTTCTAAAATACTCAATTTAATCTATAATCACAGGAAAAAGATCAGTGGTTGTCAGTGGATGGTGTGGAGAGGAAAATTGGTGACAGAATGGTGCTAGGGATCTTCAGGTATTGAGGAAATATTCTTTATCTTGGTGTGGTGCAGGTTTGTCAAAACTTTTAAGTTTGTCAGAACTCATGATGTACTCAAAATGTGTGCAATTTTTTGTATAACAATTTTACCACAAGAAAATGTGTGTTTTTTTATAGTGCTTCCATATACTCACTTATCCCAATTTAAGTTTTCTGCAGCTAAAGAAATATGGAAGTTATAGGCTTCTTGTTTAAATCTCTTCCTTTCCACACTGAATTCAATTGTGTGTGTGTGTTTGTGTGTGTGTATGTATATATGTATGTATATATTATTTCTTAATTTTTGTTTGTTTCAAGCCTTATTTAAATTCTAGTTAGTTAGAGATGCTTGGGTGGCTCAGTCAGTTAAGTGTCTGCCTTTGGCTCAGGTCATAATCCAGGGCTCTGGGATTGAGTCCTGCATCAGGCTCCTTGCTCAGCAGGAAGCCTGCTTCTCCCTTGCCTCCTGCTCCCGCTGCTTGTGCTTTGTCTCTCACTCATACACACACAAAAATAAATAAATAAAATATTTTAAAAAACTAATTCTAGGGGTGCCTGGGTGGCTCATTGGGTTAAAGCCTCTGTTTTGGCTCAGGTCATGATCCCAGGGTCCTGGAATTGAGCCTGCATCAGGCTCTCTGCTTGGCGGGGAGCCTCCTTCCCCCTCTCTCTCTGCCTGCCTCTTTGCCTGCTTGTGACCTCTGTCTGTCAAATAAATAAATAAAATCTTTAAACAAACAAACAAACAAAAAAACACCCCAAAACAAAACAAAACAAAAAAACAAATTCTTGTTACTTAACATATAATGTAATATTGTTTTCAGGTGAATAATCTAGTGATTCATCACTTACATATAATATATAATACTCAGTGCATATCACAACAAATACCCTCCTAATGCCCATCACCCATTTAGCCTATCTCCCACTGCCTCCCCTCTGTCAACCTCAGTTTGTTCTCTATAGTTAAGAGTCTCTTATGGTTTTCCCCCCTCTTTTTTTTCCTTCCCCTATGGTCATCAGTTTTCCTTCTGAAATTCCACATGTGAGTGATATCATATGGTATTTTTCTTTCTCTGACTTTTTTTCTTAGTATCACTCTAGCTCCATCTATGTCATTGCAGATGGTAAGATTTCATTCTTTTTCATAGCTGAGTAGTATTCCTCTCTCTCTCTCTCTCTCTCTCTCTCTCTGTCTCTGTGTGTGTGTGTGTGTGTGCTTTATCATTTCTTCTTATCCATTCATCAATCTATGGACATTTGAGCTCTTTCTATAATTTGGCTGTTGTTGATAATGCTGCTATACACATTAGGGTGCATGTGCCCTTTCAAATCAGTACTTTTGTATACTTTAATACTTAATATCTATTAGTGCAATTTAAAAAAGCAAATAATACCAAGATATTCCTATAGTTATTACATTGAATATAACCCAAAACAGCCTTAACCAGGATGTTTTAAAAATGAGGCGAGCAGAAAAACTTCTTATTTAAATGTTTCATTATTAACTAATATTATTCAATGTATTAAATTTTAAAAAATACTCCAAAAAGTAGAATTTATCCAATTATTCTGTTTAAAATCATCCAACAAAAACAAACGGGAGAACATATTTTCTTATTTCTTTTTAGTCTTTAGCCTTTCAAAAACTCGTTATGACCAAAAAGAGAAAAGGTCACCTTTAAGGCATCAAAATAATTGAAGGTTATAGTCACAACTTAAATCCATATATTCCACATGATACTGAAGCAAGCCTAAGGCAGAACTAAAAAGAAAATTATGTAAAGGCTATTAGGGATAAGAAAACCTATGTGTACTGGGTAGAAATAATACTTGATATGAATGAATGAATGAATGAATAGCAATCACACTTACTTAAATAATCCAAACGGTACAATCAAAGACATTTAAGGATACCTTAACACATTGCTTGACAAGTTATAAGTCTTAATTTTCCTCCCATTTTTAGATCTCTGTTAGACCTATAAATGTTGGAATCTGTAGAGATTAGGCTACAGAATCTTTTTTCTTTCCACTACAGTCTTTTTCACTTCAAATAGCACCAATATGGTAACAACTCCACTGACTTCCTATAATTCTAGATGTATGTATTCTGGTTCATAGTCAATATTTCCACTAGGATGTCTTAAATTCAGCCTAAAATCAACACTCC
The DNA here is from genome assembly GCF_002288905.1 of Enhydra lutris kenyoni. NCBI lineage: Eukaryota > Metazoa > Chordata > Mammalia > Carnivora > Mustelidae > Enhydra > Enhydra lutris. The sequence goes on along the minus strand of NW_019154098.1, from coordinate 25,673,002 downwards.
TGTTCCAAATTTTTAATCATTCTTTTAAAATAACTTTCTTGTGCTGCCTAATGTTTTCGACTTTGGTAAATTTGTAAGAAAACAATGAGGACATAGCTTCAGTGATCCTGTGGTCTTCTTTTAAATTTGAAAATTCCTGGAGGTTTTAGATATTTTGATTTTATAATTCTCCTCAGTTATGGAGAGAAAAGAATGCATGGGTTGACAGCTACATTTGTCTGAAATCTCCTTGCAATCTTTTTAATGTGGCACAACTCTTATTATTTAATCTTTCTTAATAACCCCAATACTATGGACTTTGGGTTTCCAAATCCATGCTGTTGTTTTTTCCCGGATTTACTGAGGTATAACCGATAAATAATATATATGGAATAAAGGTATGAAATAAATATATGAAATAATTATGATATATATGGTGAATAATTATCATATGTGCATATATAGTGGAATAATTACCAAAATCAAGCTAATTAACCCATCCTTCATCTTATATTGTTAGCTTTTTAAAACAAAAATACTTAATCCACTCTCAGCAAATTTCAAGCATACAATGCAATTTAATTATAAGTCACTGTGCTATACACTAGATCTCCAGAATTTATTCATCTTATAACTAGATGTTTATATCTGTTTTTTTCCAGTTTTGATGAGAAATAATTCACATATGTCATTGTATAAGGCATACAGCATGGTTGTTTGATTTACATATATTGTGAAATGATTCCCACAATAGGTTCAGCTAATATCCATCTTTTTATATAGACACAATAAAAAGGAAAGAAGAAAATAAAGAAAAAAAAACTGTTCTCCTTGTGATGAGAACTCAGGATATATTCTCTTAAGGGCTTCCTATGTATTATAGCATGTTAGCTATAGTCATCATGCTGTATAGTGCTTATTTATCTTCTAACTGGAAGTTGGTACATTTTGACCACTTTATTCCAGTTCTCCCTCCTTCTACCCCATTCCTTTGGGAACCATGAGTCTGATATCTTTTTCTATGACTTTTCTCTTTTCTTTTCTTTTTTTTTTAACTTTCTACATACAAGTGATCTCATAGAGTATTTGTCTTTCTCTGACTTATTTCACTTAGCATAATGCTTTCAATGACCATTCATTTTATTGCAAATGGTAGGATTTCCCATTTTTATAGTTGAATAATATTTCATTCCATATATATACCACACTTCTTTTAGTTTTCTTTTAAGTTTTTTAAGTTTTAAGTTTTTTAAGTTTCTTTTTAGTTCTTTTAAGTTTTTAATTTCAGTTCCAGTATTATTAACATACAGTTATATTAGTTTCAAGTGTACGATATAGTGATTCAACAGTTCTGTACATTACTTGTGGCTCATCATGATAAGCTTACTAATCCCCATCACCTATTTTACCATCTATCTCCCCCCCTTCCCTCTGGTAACCATCATAGTTAAGAGTCTGTTTCTTGATTTGTCTTTTTTTCTCTGTTCCTTTGTTCATTTGTTTTGTTTTTTAAATTCCACATGTAAGTGAAATTATATGGTATTGGCCTTTCTTTGACTGACTTATTTTGCTAAGCAGGATACTCTCTATCTCCATCCTTATTTTTGCAAATGGCAAGATTTTATTCTTTTTATGGCTGAATAATATTCCATTGTGTGTATATGTGTGTGTGTATGCCACATCTTCTTTATCTATTTATGTATCGATGGACACAGGCTGCTTCCATAATTTGGCTATTATAAATAATGCTATAATAAACATAGGGGTGCCTGCATATTTTTGAATTAGTGTTTTTGTATTTTGGGGTAAATACCCAGTACTGCAATTCCTGGATTGTAGGGTATTTATATTTTTAACTTTTTGAGGGTACTTCATGCTATTTTCCAGATTGGCTGAACCAGTTTGTATTCCCACCAATAGTGAGTGCATGTGTGTTTCTTCTTCTCTATATCCTCACCAACACTTGTTGTTTCTGGAGTTTTTGATTTTAGCCATTCTGACAGGTGTGGAGTGATATCTCATTGTAGATTTGATTTGTATTTCCCTGATAATGAGTGATGTTGAACATCTTCTCATGTGTATGTTGGCCATTTGTATGCCTTCTTTGGTGAAATGTCTGTTCATGTCTTCTGCCCATTTTTTAATTGGATATTTTGTTTTTTAGGTGTTGAGTTTTTAAGTTCTTTTTAGATTTTGGATACTAACCCTTTATCTGATATGTCATTTGCAAGTAACTTCTCCCATTCAGTAGGTTGCCTTTTAGTTTTGTTGATTGTTTCCTTTGTTCTCCAGGAACTTTTTATTTTGATATAGTCCCATAGTTTATTTTTGTTTTTGTTTCTCTTCATTAGGAAACATATCTGGAAAAATGTTGCTGGGACCAGGATCAAAGACATTATAGCCTGTGCTCTCTTCTAGGATTTTTTTAATTTTTAAAATTTTAAAAATTTATTTATTTATTCTTTTGTTGGAGAGAGCGAGGGAGTGAGAGAGAGAGCTAGTGAGCCTGATAGCAAGTATGAGCAGGGAGCTGGGGTAAGGGCAAAGGAAGAAGCCAATTCCCCACTGAACAAGGAGCCTGGCTCCAGCATGATCCAAGGAGTATGAGATGCTTACCTGAGCCAAAGGCAGACACTTCACCTACTGAGCCACCCAGGCATCCCTCTTTTAGGATTTTTATGTTTTGTTTTTTTTTCCCTCACATTTAGGTTTTTAATCCATTTTAAGTTTATTTTTGTGTATTGTGACAAAAATTGGTTCAGTTTCATTCTTTTTCATGTAGTTGCCCAGTTTTCCCAATACCCTTTGTTGAAGGGACTGTCTATGTTCCATTGCATAATCTTTCTTTCTTTGTTGATGATTAATTGACCGTATACCACAACTTCTTTATCTATTCATCTATTGATAGACCCTTAGGTTGTTTCTGTATCTTAGCTATTGTAGATAACACTGCTATTAACATGAGGGTACAGATATCTTTTCAAATTTTAACTTGTTGATACAGTCCCAGAAGTGGAATTCCTGGATCATATGGTAGTTGTATTTTTAATTTTGGGTGGGGGGGGATCTCTGTATTATTTTCCATAATAGCTGTTCCAACTTTCAAACCCACTGACAGTGCACACTACATCCACACCAGCATTTGTTATGTCTTATCTTTTTGATTTTGTCCATTCTGTTGTGAAGTAGTATCTCATTGTGGTTTTAATTTGCATTTCCTAATAAATAATGATGTTTAACAGTTTTTCGTGTACCTGTTGACATTTTTATATTGTCCTTAGAAAAATGTTCACTTAGGTCTTTTGTCCATTTTTTTAATTGAGATATTTGTGGGGGTTTTTGTTTTGTTTTGTTTTGTTTTTGTTGAGTTATATTAACCCTTTATTAGATATATGGCTTACAGACATTTTTTTTTTTTCCATTCTGTCAATTGTATTTTCACTTCGTTGGTGGTTTCTTTTGGCTGTGCAGAATCTTTTCAGTTCGATATAGTCTCATGTGCTTATTTTTTTTATTTTGTAGCATTTGCTTTAGGTGTCATTTCCCAAAAAATGGTTGTGAATATTCATGTCACGTACATTTGTTGCTGTTTGCTTCTAGGAGTTTCATGGTTTAAAGTCTTACCTTTAAGTCTTTAAAGATTCTCAGCAGTTGAACCCCACAGATTCCCCTACAGTCTGTGTGGTACTAGATCAAAGTAGGGGATCCTATAAAATGATCCCCAGTACTTCTGGGTTCTCTTTCCCCAATGGAGGAACCAGTGGTTCAGGGGAGATCTCTCCATTTGGTGCTGTGCAGGTCTGGGAAAGGGACAGTGCAGTCAATGGATAGCCACCTTCTTTACTCTTCTAATGAAGTCTGTCTTGGTTGCTGTGGTGCAGAGAAGGAGTACTTCAGCCTCATACCTGTATTCTAGGATTCTCTCATGGTGTCTTATTCTTGAATAGATATTAGCATTATTCTTTTGAGGGGAAGAAAAGACAGGAACATGTTGTCATCTTGTTGATGTCATTCTCCTGTTGTTTTTTATTGAAACATATTATGTTTCACATGATGCAGTCCACAGTATTAGCTCCTGTTGAATATAAATATTATTACCTACTTACTGTTCTTTTTGTAGAGGGATTCAGACCTAGTAGCATCTGTTCCTATAGTAAGATCAAACACTGGGTTTAGTTCATTCTCAATAACCCCTGTCCATAAGGTGCTGGAACACTCAGTTACCTTTGCTATAGTAGTCTATCCTTCATTTATGTTTTGAAGGAAATGGTATACCAGATATGAATATTTACAATTTTCTTTGTTTTCCTTATTTATATTTGGTTTAAATAAGAAACAAAAGCCATAAATATAGATCAAACAGCATACAAAACCATTAATATGAAAAAATATGAGTCAAATTTATTATGTGCCTTTGCTTTTATTTTTTCAACAAATCAAAGTAAGGATGCATTTTACTCCTATTTCAAACATTTTCCTAATTACATGATTATATTCCTAATCATCTAAACTCAGTATTTTTCTTCTTTGTTCTTAAGTGTCATTATTTTACATAGTATCAGTGTTCATGTAGAATGTTAATATCTTAACTTTTAATATAATTGTCTCTGTAAAAATATTTCAGTCTTTAATTTTTCCCTCCTCTTTGTTATTTGATCAACTTTCATTTAGGAAATCTTTTTATTCTTAATTTTGTTTTACTATTCTTTGTGCTTTTCTGAATATTTTACTTCTCAACAATTTAAACAATATTTTCCCTCACATGTTTAAATTTCTTTTACAAATACCTCTTTTTACTTTCTTTTTCTTTTAGAGATGAATTTTTTCCATCCTAACTTTACCCTCAGGATTTAAAAAAGTCTCTTATTTTACTATCTTCTAAATGGGGTTTTGTTTTATTTTTTAAAATCTTTTGTCAAAGTTATGATTGACTAGGCTATTTACATAAAGATATTTACATGAGTTTCATAGCTACCAGAAAAATTACTTACTGCATCCCTCTCTTCCAAGGACGTCTGCATCTTCTTTTTTGAGACACCCTAGGGAAAAGAATTTGCTGGTCAGTGGTGGCTCCATGGATTCTGACAAAGGGGCATTGTTATGCAGTTTGCCTAAAAAACAGAATTGCATTCATTGTGTCAGCTGGATTTGTGATTATATTCTCACTCTTGAAGACAATGATACTTGGGTACTTTATAGTAAAGGACATAGCAGAATATGTTATCTGTCCTCTTGTTTACAGGAGGAGAAATATGTCATTTACTATCATTTTCCATCTCTAGAATTATTGCTTTGTTATAAAAGTTTATGACCAAATCACTTTGCTATTGACAACATATTACTAGAATCTGTTTTTCTGCAACTAGTGGAAAGAGGAGGAAGAACAAAAGTAAAGAAGAGAAGAACCTCAGGTTATTTTGAAAATTAAAATTTTTAATGGAAACATCAGGGAGCTCATAGAATTGAGATGCATGAATTCAGTGATGCCAGCTGTCATGTGTCAGTACCAGCTCTCTGTTCCCTTGGGCAGAATAAGCAGAATAAGCAGAATTTCTTCTGCAAAATAATGCAGACCAAGAGTTTGTCCAGGAATAACACTAGCATATCTGGAAATTCTCTTAAAATTTAGTTGAGGATATTTTGGTGGATTTTTAGTAATAACAATTCTACGTTTTTTTTTTCCTGCACTTTTCTCTTCTTTTTCTTTTTACAATTTTTTGACATACTCATTGCTCATTGGTTTTAACCACAAATAAGTTTGTTGAATAAAGTTTTTATATTGCCCCTGCAATAGGTTTTTTTATTGAGCTATAATTGACATATTAGTTTCAGGTGTACAACATGATTCAGTGTTTGTATATATTGCAGAATGATCACCACAGTAAGTCTAGTTCACACGCATCACCATACATAGTCACTTTTTTTTTTTTTTGGTGACAAGAACTTTCAAGATAAAATCTCTTAGGTAATAAAAAAGACAAAATCCTTTAACAACTTTCAAATATGCAATACAGTATTATTAACTGTAGGCACATGCTATATATTACATTCCCCAAGCTTATTTATTTATTTTAAACCAGAAGTTTCTATCTTTTGATCACTGTCATCCCCTCATTCCACTCTGGCAACCACCAGTCTGTTCTCTATATCTGTGAGTTCAGTTTTTAGTTGGCTGGTCATTTTTAGATTCCATGTATATGCGAAATTATATGATATTTGTCTTCTCTAACTTCGCTTAGAGTTCTTCTTAATGTCAATTCATACAGTCTGGCTATTATTTCCTTTGGTTTTTCTATATTTCATGATATAACTATCGAGGGTCTCTTTTGAAATTGTAATCTTAATACATACTGCCTATATGGTCTAACCAAATTTATTAATTTCCCTTAGTCTCTTCATCTATAAAATACAATAATTGTACTTTTTTCATAAGTTCATTTTCAAGGAGTAAATAAATTAATAAATTTAGGTAATTTGGCATTGTTTCTGGCATTTAGTCAGTGCTCAATAAAGGTTGTATGCAGTGGCTACCATTTAACCTTACCGTTGTGCATGAATATTATGCCCATATATGGAATTCTTTCCTAGGTGTATTTACTCAGAGAGGAATTATTAAATAAGTATATACTAAATTTTGGCAGTTTCTGTATAATTGCCCACCCTCAAGGAGATACATACATATGTGTGTATATTATATTACTTATTATATATATATGTATATATATATATATATATATATATGAATATATATCACATCAAGAGTAAGGGTCTGTTCTTAATTTTCTACACTCATGACACTACTTGATATTACCAACCTTTAAAGCTGTGACTGGTCAAATAGTGAAAATTTAGTATCTCAGAGCCAGTTGTGATTACATTGTTGTTATAAGACACAACATACCATGAATGAATGCAGTATCCAGGAGGAAGCATATTGCTCAGGAATCCTTGTAAGGTACTGATGAAGTTCTAGAACATAGGTGAGGTTCTGTGGGCTGAGGTCCGGAGCCGATGACCAAGAAAGAATTCTTGAGACATCTTTGGTGCAAAACGGTGGTTTATTAAAGCATGGGGACAGGACCCCTGGGCAGAAAGAGCTGCTGCCCCAGGTTGTGAGGGATGGCAGGTTATGTACCCTGCAGTTGGGGGAAGGTGAGGGAAAAGAGGAGTTTCAATGGAGCTTTCATATGCTAAAGAGGGCCTACAAGGTGCCGGGATACCGGAGGTCTTCCTGCTTGATCAATGTTGTCTTTTGGCAAGCTATTCACATTTCTGCTATCAAGCATCTTTGTTAGTGAGATTTGGGTTTAGGAGAAATTTAACTTTATTTAGGGCTTGAGGAACTGAGTTATTTCCCTCTGGAAATTGTGCTATTGTTAAGATAGATTCTTTGTTGTAAATCTCTAGGACATTGGTAAACCAGGGGAGACTCCTGTCTTGCAGGATTGTGATCTCTGCAAGTTAACTATTTGCTTTTCCTTTAGGGCAGCCAGGGGTGGCTGAGGAATGTCACACATTATTACTGAGGGGAGCGGGTGGAGAGGGGGTGCAAGGTGCCAGCTTTTGCTTTGTCCTCAGCCAGCCTCCTGCTCCTTCATCAGGTACATTCAGCTTAAAATGAGAGACTAGAATGGAAAGCTGCTAATAACCAGTAACCAGGTACATTTCTTTGTTTTGGGAGAGAGAAACATGCCTATAATTCAGCCTATTGACTCCCTCCATGAGTCTCTAGTCCCCAGTGAGCCACAGTAAGGTTAAGGAGAGAGAGAGAGAGAAAAAAAAAAAAAAAAGATAAAAGACCTCACTGTCTTATAATGGGGGTGTTAAAGCATTCTAGTATTGTAGAGAACACCAGGATCTTTGGGAAAATTTTCAGAACAAATAGACATGTGACAATGCTATGAAGACAACTAATCCCTTAAGTCAGAGGATCTAAACCCAAAAGAATTTCTGGAAATTTAAATGTGGATTTCAACTTGTGAATGCTGGCAAACAGTAGGAAATGGTTTATGTAGGAGTCTCCCTTCTAAATAAAGCACTAGACTGACCCATCACAAGGAGAACAGAGAGCTGCTGACCTTAGGGAGCAAAAAATACTTCCTTAGACTCTTATTCCATTTGGGGACAGCCTGTCGTATTAGAAAAGTTCCCCTCCTAAATTGCAGGGATGTCTGAAGGATTAATGTTTGCTGGCTCTGGGCCAAACTTCTGGGAAGTTTGCCAGCAGCTGAAACCTTGTGGGTGATACAAAAACCAGACTGGTTATGAAAGAACTGACAGGGATAAAATTGTCAGGACTGGGCAAACTGGGATAATGACTGGAAAGCTAAAACAATTCTCAGGGAAGAAACATCTGTAAGATAAAAGAGGAGGGGGAAAATATCATTAGGAAGACAGTGTGTGAGGAAGGCCTTTGTTAGGGGACCATTATCCTTTAGAGCTCTGGGCAATTCATTCTCACCCCCATAGCACATAGCCTCTGAGTTCTCAAACATGCAGTGAAGGGGGATTGCTTATCTTGTCTCAAAATTGCTTAAAACAAAATAGAACACAACACAACACACACACACACAAAATCACCACTATTCCTTTGGCCACCCTGCCATCAGGCTTCTCTGAGTCTGCTAAGATAAGAGAATAATAAGCCTTGAGGACAACGGTACCTCCCCAGGCAGTTGCTTGCTCAACGGAGAGGGGACCCTTCACATTCCTAAGTCAAGAGGACACCAGAGCCCTAGAAACTGAATTTTGGCTCACGTGATAGAACTGCTGTTCCTTCAGCAACTGCCAAATAAAGCTAGCACAGTTCAGCTTGCTCACTAACACTGGCTGATGGCTTTTATAGTGATGGATGGACCAAATCAGAGCTTGTTGCAAGTTGGAATGCTGATGGGAAAGATGTATCTAGACCACAATCATCGCTTTTAACAGGAACTCCAGACTTCCAGGAGGGGAGGAGTGTAGAAATGGGAAGCGGCAATGAACTTCTTCCCTTTTCCTACTTCAACATCAGCAGATATATAGACATCTACCCCTGGATGAAACAATTTCTGAGACTCTAGAAAGATAATAGTAATGTAACAGTCTGTTTCACTATTTAGGGAAATGACCAATCACAACTGACTAGACATAAACATAACACACTCCAAAAAGCACATGAATATTTGAGGTCAGGTAGAATGACAACCCTTGTTTTTATTTGTATCCCAGTTGTATGTGATGAGCTCCTGGATCAAGGGGTTGAACTACAATGAGCAGAATTGTGTGAGGGGACTTCCAGAGGACTTGGAAAATTTGGTGTGTGGGTAGTGGTCTAACATGGCTTCAAAATTTGAGAAAAGTATTCAAAAGTTCTTCTGTTTTATGTGAGTTGGACAACAGTCCATATTTGTCACAGAGCTGTATTCATGCTCCTGATTTCACTCACAATTTAGTCTACAGGGATGTTAACACTGACATTTCATAGGACATTATGCTGGGGTGTTATACTAGTTGAACCCGGCAAACAGAATAACAAGTTACTTTGAATGCCTTAGTAAGATGTATACTTGCCAAAGATGTGTCCATGCTTGTAAAGGTTTTCAGGGGCCTGAAATACTTGTGAATTTTTTATGTATCCAGTGGTATGGTCATGCTGAGACATCATCTTAAAGTCAAGGCCAGTTGGTTGTATCATTCATGTACTACTATCAAGAGAACAACTTCGATTGTTCCAAGGAACAACTCGCAAACCTCCATGGATTTGGGAAGAGTGTCTAAAAAGCCCAGGAGGAGATTGTGGGAGGGAGGATTCTAATTCTAATTCTAATAATTCTAATTCTAATTCTAATTCTAATTCAGTGGCCCTCACCCTGTAACACTAATGATTATGTATATTAAAACGTATTTTACTGAATAGTACAGTCCCAGATCATTTTATTTTAAGATAAGGAGATTGTCTTTGATGAGCCTGATCCAATGAGGTGAGTCCCAAAAGGAATGGAGGTCTTTCTGGGGAGAGATATTAAAAATGTGAGAGGATTTGACATCAGTGAGATTCCATATAGATGGCTTTGAAGATGGAACATACCAAGTAGCAAAGAATGCAGACCAGCCCTAGGAGCTGAGAGTAGCCATGGCTGATAATCATGGAGGAATGAAGACCTCAGTACTCTAACAGCAAAGATTTGGATTTTGCCAGTAATCTAAATGAGCTTGGAAGCAGATGTTTCCCCATGTTCTCGTCAAAAACTCTGTGTGGCTGACACCTTTATTTTCGCTGTAGATACTTCACATAAAACCCAGCCAGCCTGGACTTAAGACCTACAGAACTGTAGATAATAAATGTGTGTTTCTTTACTGCTGAATTTGTGGTAATGCATTATAGCATCAAACAAAGAAAAGTGCAGATCTCTAGGATTCTGGGGGAAAGTCATGCCTTTTGCTGCAGAACATGACTTGCTGTTTGGAAAGATATCCCAACAAGTGAGTGAGTCATAGAGTGGACTAAAGAGTTCACTCTGAGCTATCAATGACTGTAATCAAATCTACCATTCCTGATTTGGGTATTATCTGATCTAGTAAATTTCAAGTTCAGAGGGTACAAAGCAATTTCTTTAGGATGGAAATTGTGAGGTGTAGTTTGGGCCCTGGTAAGCTGAATGGTCACACATGTGTTGCCTATCTGTGTTACATTGAAGCCTTTGCTCTAACTCACATCTATGGATTAGGGTGGAGTTTTTTTCAACCAAGTAATGGTGGATGAATAAGCTGGTTTACTGGTTTATCAGCTTGATATGTTGGTATGAACTAAAAAAAGGGGTTAGGATTGCACTCCAGGTCTCTTGTGGTGTGGCCTTAAATAATGCATCAGGAAATTCTCTCAGAGGACATAACTGTGAGCATTAAACATTTAGTTATTTATATTTTATGTGAAAAACAGCCTAATATATAACTAAACACTTATTTCCAGGCAGTGGGAAAATAGGCTAGATGGTTATTTAGGGGTCTGGCAGAAATAAAATTAAAATTTCAAGAGACAGTGAGTGGATATTTTAGTGTCACAATGTATTAGGTATTTGTGTGTCTTACAGTAATTCACACTGGAGTGTATTCACCAAAAGGGAGCTCCTCGACATCGTTGTAGATAGATTGATTCTTCCTATTGTTGTCAGTCAGTCTCTTCTCAACTATCGTGGTATTTGCACAAATGGTTTATAAGTGGAGTGGCTATGGTAGCAGGTGCATTAGCATCCATTAGCTCCTTCTCATCAAGTCTCATCATGTTACTATCTTTTCTGAGGGTCGGACCTGTCAAAAACAGAGACCAATATCCAGCCTTTAATATACTACTCTTCTTCAAAAAGAACCAGACACATAATGGGACATTGATTATATTGAATCATGTCTACCTCTGAAGGGACAATGATTATTCCTCATTGGTCTTGATACTAAGGTTTGCAGTTTCTCTTCTGGTGCAACCTCTTACAAGACATCACAGTTGTCAATCCAGACCAAAGGACCCATTTTATGATAAGAAAAATACATAATCATGGGCACGTAACTGTGTGATCCACTTGTCCTACCATGTACTGTTTGATCTGGGAGCACAGTGGAATGTTGGAATGGCCTATTAAAGATCAGTGTGTCAGTGTCAAAAAAAACATTCTGCAAGAGATGAAATGTGCATCAAGAGCTCATACTTATGGTAGTCACTGTTGTTTTCTGAGGCTTAGAACACTAGTCCAGGAACCAGTGGTAGAAATATAATTAGCCAAATATACCATTACACTCTGCAACTCACTTGCTAGATTTTTAGTTTTTGTCCTCTAGTTTTTAGGCTTGGAAAGATTAAAAGTCTTGATCTGGAGTAAGGTAGAAGGGGGTTTCTACCAAGGGATCCAGAAAGGCTTTCTTTGCACCGGATGTTAAAACTCCCACATGGCCATATTGGGCTTCTCATTTTGGTGGTTCAGCAGACAGCAAGAGGAGTTAATTTATGTTACAGATCACTAGAATTTTAGCAACCCAAAAAGCAGGAAAGGAAAATATTGGTAATCTAGGAGATTCATTAGGACAACTCTTGATGATCTAAGCCCAGTGATAGCTATATGTAAAATTGCAACCACTGTAACCTCACAAGTGCAGTGATCAAAGGCTCTTATTCTTCAGGGATCAAGATCTGGGTCCTTTCATCACAAAGGAACTGACAACAGCTGAAGGACATATTCAGGATAAAAATGACTTAGAGTATGGTAAAAGAGGAAGATGATGAGTATCAGTTAAGGCCTAGGGACCAGGTATAATTTTGGGTATTTCAGCTTATTCAATTAATAATCTTTTATTAAATGTTTTGTGGTATATTGGTCTTAATGTAGGGCATAAGAGGTCTTAGGTGGTACAAGCAGAGGGAGTGTCTATCAGACATCTTTTGTGTTTCTCTCACAAATACCGTAGGCTTGCTTCCACATGACCGCACATTGCTGTGGATCTACAACACATCTCTTGCTTCCTGAATGGTGTTTATCTATCTCAGCTGCATTGGATGACTGTTAAGGCCTACTCCTCTGAGCTGATGCACTTGTACATATATAACTGTGAAACAGTTGACATTTCCTGGGTAAGCAAACAGTACCCTCTCTCATGTCTCAGGCTGATATGCATTTTATAGGGTCCCTCATGGAGTTCCTAGTAGAACTAAATTCCAGTGGCCTATAAAAGGAATATACCAGTAATGTTCCTTAAGACAACTATCCCTCTTTGTTTCAATGTTTCTACTCCTTCCATTTTGGTTCTTTAGTATCAGTTGTCAAAATAAACACCTGCCTAAGAATCCTTGTCCCAAACCTTCTTTATTGGGGGAATCCAAACAAGGACAGCAGGATTCCTGAAATATCTTGATTATAAAGTGCCCAATTAATAAGTCTTTTGCCATCAGACACAGGGAGTTTATAGTCTTTCCAATATGTCTTTCTAATTAAAATATAACTTATAATATAGCATGTATGAAAAGTCATCTGAATTAAATACTTGACATCTTCCTTTCTGTGGATGCCAGACTATTAAAGGCAGAACATAGAGGTAGAACTTATTGCTTTATCTGGACTTTCTCAAGAGAAAATATGAAAAGAAGCACCACAGTGGTTCCAATAGCTACTCTATTAATAGGCTACCTCTGACTTTGGGGGAAAAAAAAGAAAAGGAAACATTTTAGGATGTCAAAGCCGGTGAAATTTGTATAAACTTTGACTATGTCATACTTTAAGAATATACACAGCTATCACAATGATACATCTTCCAGTGACTTTAAATGGATGTTATAATGCCTCAGAATAAATGGCAACCAATATATTTCCAGGTTTGTAAAATAGGTTGGTGGTGTTCTATCAATATATTTCCAGACATAACTGAAGAATAAGAATTAAGGCATCATAAACAATATCTTAGAAGAAACTAGGTGTTATCTCATTATTAGCCTTAAAGCAACTGAAATACCTTGATATCAATGTATGACGACCATTTAGAATCTTTTAAAAATGAAACCCATCAAAGATTTAAGGTGAAGGTAGCAACTCATACTGTTTTTTCCTATAGTACAGTTTCATGTGAATTTTATCTAGAAATGTATACCAATTATTTCCTTATCTAGGGATTTTACTTAATTTTCTATTTTATCTGACACCTGGGACATTTTTAGAATGAATAGGAATATTTATATCATTACAATTCAACTTCACTACCACAGCATGTTTTTAATATGCATAAATCTGTGTTAATATTTTGGTATAATGTCCCATTAGACATTTGAATAGAAGTCAACTTTAGCTGTATTCAATTGATATTCAATGAGACATAATTTTAATGGAAACTGCTATAAGCATATTTCATCCCCAGAAAGTTAATTAATATCTTAGAAGCCTTGCTACTAACTTATATTGATCATACAAAGGATATGGGTAGCATTTAAAATGAAAATAAAGTGAAATATAATCATAGTTATTTCATATTTTCATTTCATTTCATTTCATATTTTCATTTCATTTCATTTCATATTTTCATTTCATTTTCTTTAATGGTTAAATTAATACATAATTTTGGGTACTTTATAAAATTTATAAGATGAATAGATAAGAAGAATTAACTTTAATACTTCATTTTATTTTATTTCAAAAATAATACATTATGTCTGTTTGATCACATATTCAAACATAATAAATAATCAAATTCTTAAATATGGACTACATAATAAAAACTCTATGTATTCATATTTATGCACTATAAAGCAAGTGCTCAATAACCTATGAATAAATTATGATTCATTACTTCTTTGATTATGCATATAAGAACTTGATATTCTGGCATACTTTCTAAGGGTCATGCAAAGGACAATTGTTTCTTGCAAAACTGTATGTAGTGGTAGGTGGGGTCATTGAAAGGATGTAGCCTCTGGTTGACCCTTGAGCTGGACCCAGAAATTGGAGGCTTCTCACCCACTCCTGTCCTTGGAATGCGTGATTCACCCATCATTCCCATAACCCGAGCTATTTGAAGGAGAGTGAGGTGTTGCTGAGACCCTCTGGATGGTATAATGGCTGAACCCCATTAAGTTCTCTACATAAACTTTTAAGATTTTGGTGGGTTGGTGCTGAGATCTATTGGTCTTGAGGTGGTGGAAGACAAAGCACCTAGTTGAGCCACCTTGCTTATTACCACCTACAAATCTGGAGTGGCCTGCCCCTTTCTTTGGTCTTTCCTTTCCCTCCATATATGATAGCCAGTTTCTAATTTCAGCTGGAGAAATACTGAGGATGCAAAACAAGTGGTAGGGCACTTCACCTTTTACAGAGAAGAGGCAAGAAAATCACTTCCAAAACTGGTGAGATCATTCTCTTTCTTTCAATATTTGCACAGTGAAGGACAGACACAAACACAAAAACAGGGGAGTATCTCCTATTTCAGACTGAAGAATCACATTAAATACCTTTTCATTGTTTTTCATATTAGTTTCTGGAGGTGAAATTTGGAACTGGTAAGACTTGAACCAAATATACATTATTACATTAAGCTGCTTTCAGTAGAAAATTTTTGAACATAAAGGTGAAGGACACAGTGTTTTCTAAATAATATGCGCAATATATATATATTATACACTTAATTATTTTTCAGTGTATTTAATTTTTACTCATATTTCCCATTAAGAGTGCTAAAATGAACATTTATTATAAATACTATTATCTACAAATACTATTATTAACAATCTTAGTAATTATTTTAATAAACTACTCTGTTCCACCATCAGTTGTTGAAACAACTTCGTCATCATCTTCTTCTTGATCTTCTTCTAATCGACTGTTGAAACTTCTAGTCACCACATTTAGGAAGTAGTCTAAGACACTTCTCTGAAAAATGTAGGTTTCTCACTTGGGGAGTGAGGATTATAACTATATATAGTCTTCCTCAGACAAAAGAATGTACTGGTTAAAGTCTCTGGCTCTAAGTCACACATCTACTGTTTGCTATGTACAAAGTGCTTCTCTTTGAGTTCTAAACTATTCACCTTTAAATGGAGACAATATTACTGATGCCTAATTAAAAAATTGCCAGGAATATTAAATGGGATATCCTACATAAACATTTCATATTGTGTCTGGTTCATATTGAATGCCAATAAATGTTAATTTTATTATCATTACCCCTACATTTTTTGTGAGTGCTGGATAGTGTTTATAAACTCAATTTCTGAATTATTAGTATCTGTTAAATGTTAATTATTATTTTATTAGTATCCAGACTCCAAAAATAGTAAATCAGTTTACAGTGGTGATCTCTACATATAGTCTCAGACAGAGATAATAAGCTAGTCATTATGGGGATCAGGAAACACAGAACTTCTCCTCCAATGTTTTAATGTAGTTGGAAACTATCAGGTAACTTTATAGTATGACATAATTTATTTATGAAATAATGACATGTTGAATGTCCTGGCCATCTTCTCCCTCAGTCCTAACTCTTAAGAGGGGATACATATTTGGGATTTTCTTGATAAAAATGGGAGTAACCATATTAAACAAGGTAGCTCTGTTAGAAGATTCTAAACTTTGCTACAAAATAGCCACGTCAAAAATAGAATCAGGCATTTGATAGGGGAACAATCGAAGAGTTAACTCAAATGCAAAGAGCTCAACTAAGAAAACCTAACATAGTTAGATGCCAAGATGTGGTAGACATGGATATGGGCTACCCACTTCCTGCTTCAGAGAAGGACTTGATGCCCCCTGGCAGGCAGGGCAGTCTGCATGTGTCCTTCCGCTGCCAGTGTCCTTCTGCTGTCAGCCTCAAGTAGAGTCAGCTCCTTTAGAGTCATGTCCTTTCTGTGGCAGCTCCATAGAGTTACTGAGTCAGGTTGGGATAGAAAGTTTAAAATTGTTTCACACTCAGATGCTGTCTTCCATTCTTCAAAGGTATATGTCATCTGAAAATTAACACTTTCCATCAATACCAACTCTAAATTTTGTCAAAAAAATATCTTCATAGATCCTGGATATCAGCCTTTTGTCTGTACTGTCATTTGCAAATATCTTCTCCCATTCCGTGGGTTGCCGCTTTGTTTTGTTGAGTGTTTCCTTTGCTGTGAAGAAGCTTTTGATCTTGATGAAGTACCAAAAGTTCATTTTCACTTTTGTTTCCTTTGCCTTTGGAGACATATCTTGAAAGTTGCTGTGGCTGATATAGAAGAGGTTACTGCCTATGTTCTCTAGGATTCTGATGGATTCCTGCCTCACATTGAGGTCTTTTATCCATTTTGAGTTTATCTTTGTGTACGGTGTAAAAGAATGGTCGAGTTTCATTCTTCTACATATAGCTGTCCAGTTTTCCCAGCACCATTTATTGAAGAGACTGTCTTTTTTCCACTGTATATTTTTTCCTGCTTTGTCGAAGATTATTTCACCATAGAGTTGAGGGTCCATATTTGGGCTCTGTACTCTGTTCCACTGGTCTATGTGTCTGTTTTTATGCCAGTACCATGCTGTCTTAGTTATCACAGCTTTGTAGTTAAGCTTGAAATCAGGTAACGTGATGCCTCCAGTTTTGTTTTTCTTTTTCAACATTTTCTTCTCAATTCAGGGTCTCTTCTGATTCCATACAAATTTTAGGATAATTTGCTCCAGCTCTTTAAAAAATGCTGTGGAATTTTGACCAGAATGGCATTAAAAATATAGATAGCTCTAGGCAGTATAGACATTTTAATAATGTTTATTCTTCCGTTCCAAGAGCATGGAATGCTCTTCCATCTTTTTGTGTCTTCTTCGATTTCTTTCATGAGTGTTCTATAGTTCCTCGAGTACAGATCCTTTACCTCTTTGGTTAGGTTTATTCCCAGGTATCTTATGGTTCTTGTGTGCTATAGTAAATGGAATCGATTCTCTAATTTCCCTTTCTGTATTTTCATTTTTAATGTATAAGAAAGCAACTGATTTCTGTACATTGACTTTGTATCCTGCCTCATAAATGAATTGCTGTATGAGTTCTAGTAGTTTGGGGGTGGAGTCTTTTGGGTTTTCCATATAAAGTATCATGTCATCTGCAAAGAGAGTTTGACTTCTTCATTGCCAATTTGAATACTGCCAGGATCTATAAAGAACTTCTCAAACTCAACACACAGAAAACAGATAATCATGTCAAAAAATGGGCAGAAGACATGAACAGACACTTTTCCAATGAAAACATACTAATGGCTATCAGACACATGAAAAAATGTTCATCATCACTAGCCATCAGGGAAATTCAAATCAAAACCCCATTGAGATACCACCTTACACCAGTTAGAACAGCCAAAATTAACAAGGCAGGAAACAACAAGTGTTGGAGAGGATGTGGAGAAAGGGGAACCCTCTTACACTGTTGGTGGGAATGCAAGTTGGTGCAGCCAATTTGGAAAACAGTGTGGAGATTCCTTAAGAAATTAAAAATAGAGCTTCCTTATGACCCTGCAATTGCACTACTGGGTATTTACCCTAAAGATAGAGATGTAGTGAAAAGAAGGGCCATCTGTACCCCAATGTTCATAGCAGCAATGGCCATGGTCACCAAACTGTGGAAAGAACCAAGACACCCTTCAACAGACGAATGGATAAGGAAGATGGGGTACATATACACTATGGAGTATTATGCCCCATCAGAAAGGATGAATACCCAACTTTTGTATCAACCTGGATGAGACTGGAAGAGATTAGACTGGGTGGAATAAATCAAGCAGAGAGAGTCAATTATCACATGGTTTCACTTATTTGTGGAGCATAAGAAATAACACGGAGGACATGGGGAGACGAAGAAGAGAAGGGAGTTGAGGGAAATTGGAGAGGGAGATGAACTATGGACTCTGAAAAACAATCTGAGGGTTTTGAAGGGGCGGGGGGTGGGAAGTTGGGCCAGCCTGGTGGTATTATGGAGGGCACGTATTGCATGGAGCACTGGGTATGGTGCATAAACAATGAATTTTGGTTCACTGAAAAGATATTAAAAAATAAAAAAATTAAAAAAATGTCTTCATAGGATTGAGAATTTGCCATAATTTAGCCTCAGGTTTACAGCGACCAATTAGTACATACTGAGTTAGGTTATTCACATGCTAGGTATCATTCCAAATGTAAAATTTTCTGGTTTGTAATTGTTAAACTTTTCCCATAAACACAGTGGGGGACTTAATAGAACAGAAAGGAAAAATTTATTGCATGATAGAAGGTCTCTGGGGGGGGGTTCAGACAAGATGAATGGCGTTGTTGTACCTTGAAGTTTGATATATGGGGGGTTTAGGAGTATTTTCAGTACCCAAATTGTCACATAAACAACGAACCATAAACAACAGATGAACACATGAAGGAAGGAAGGAAGGAAGGAAAGAAGGAAATGTTTAGCTGCTGACTTAATGATCCATGACAAATAACTGTAAAATGTAAAAAAAAAAAAAAAAAAAATTTCCAGAGGGATTTCACTCCTTTTTTTTTTTTTGTTTTTTTTTTAACCTCTGGATTTTGAGTCAGGGTTTTAGGGCAACAAAAGCAAGTCTATCTAACCAGTCATTTCTTGTCTTTTTTCATTATTTCAGTTTTTGATTTCTGAATGCTTCCATGCTTCCCAGTCTTTAAAAATTTTGATTACTAAAATCATCTAAGTATTCTTTTCTGAATTTAGAAACATGATCAAATTATTGTTATTCTATAAGATCTCCTGACGATGTCTGATTCATTTTAGAGACAAATGCTTTCTAATTCTCAAACTTACTCATAGATATTATGCATGGATAAGCACCAAAGCAACTTTATTTTATTGCTCTTATTTGAATTCCTTTTATTTTCCCTTACCTCCTAGGGCTCCTCATAGTCTCTGCTTTTAGCATAATCACGGAAGACAGTAGATCTTTTTTATCTATTGTCTAAAATAGTCTTCCCACTGTTCCATATGTATTGATTCTCATACTTCTAAAATCTCTTTTAGAAATCAATACTTTGACCTTGATATGTTCTTAATTTGAGTATTAAAAGTACATTCCCTACTTAGGTTTCATTTCCTTTAACTTGGTTTGCTTTATTGAACTGAAAGTTATGAAAAGAAAAAAGTAAAACTTTCTCTCTGGGATTTTCTCTTGATAAGTTTTCATTATTCTTTTTCAAATCATAACACAAAGTTTACAGTAAAACCTGGGCTTTATATTATCTACTATGTAATCATTTGGGTTGGAAGGACACCTTTTAAGCTCTCAAATTTGTTGATGTATATATATGTATTTTTTAATTTTAATTTTAATTTTTTTGATGTTTTTGCCCCACCATTCCCTGTACACACGTTCTTGGTTGCTCATTCTTATGGTGCCTTATGATTCCCAGTCACACAGTGTTCTTGAAAACATTGACAACATACCTGTGGAATGTGTTCTTTCTTTTTCTTTTCTTTTCTTTTCTTTTTTAAAGATTTTATTTATTTATTTATTTGACAGGCAGAGAGGCAGGCAGAGAGAGAGAGAGAGAGGTGGAAGCAGAGAGCCTGACGTGGGGCTCGATCCCAGGACCCCAGGATCATGACCTGAGCCAAAGGCAGAGGCTTTAACCTACTGAGCCACCCAGGCGCCTCTGTTCTTTATTTTTCTTAATCTTTTATTCATTCACTTTAAATATTGCTTCAAATCTTTTCTCTGCTATTGCATTTATCATGATTAAATGTATCTCTTTTTCTAACTTCTATGTTGTATTTAAATCTAATTCCCACTAGAGCATTTTGAATATATTCGTATGTTCCATTTGTTTTCATAATTTTTACATGTATTTTTCTTTGCTTCTAGAAAAAATTTACCCTTTTCTCTTAGAAAATTAAGTATTGTCTGGTATAAGAATTTTTTCTATTTCCACTGGGTAGAATTAATTATTTGATCTTTCATGCTATGAAATGACTACTTTATATGATTCTTACATAATACAGATCATTCTAAGTGCTATTCATAGATCCACATTAAGTAATTGCTAGTTTCTTAATGAGGGATAAATATATATCTAAGAAATCATGGAAATTAAAGACTTTCTTTCACTTTCCTTCTTATACTACTTACTCTAGGACAAGAAAGTGGTTGGAATTGAGTTACTCACTTAAAATATGAACTATAACATCTAGAGATATTTTATTATAATTTCCAAAGACTAGTAAATTGTCCACAAAATCGTAGTGTTTTATAAATGTTTGTTGAATTTGTTTTGTCAAATAAAATTTAAATGCCATCAGTCACCAGAGACTGGTTATAGAAAGAGTAGTTTAAAATAATAGGTAAAATTTATTAACACATTCTAAATGACTAGACCTAAGAAAATTATAAGAGTGAAATGGAAGAATTAGAATGGTTTACTTAAAAGAAGACATTTTAATCTGCCATAATTTCATTTATTTTCTGTTTTTCTTTACGTGCGTGTGTGTGTTCCACTATTTCCTCTTTCCTGTTTTCCTGTGGATTATTTGAGCATTGTTTACTAACCATTTTAATTTCTCTACGTCTTCAAATTTTATTTTATTATGGTAAGAATTGAACAGGAGATACATCATTTTAACAAAATTTTAGGTGTGCAGTACATTATTGTTAACTATAGGTATAATGTACAGCCGATATCTAGAACTGATTCTTCTTACTGAACTGAAATTCTAGAAATTTGGCTATTTTAAGTACCTTTGTCAAAAAAATGGAATTGTGCAACAGGCTTATTTCACTTAGTATAATGTCTCCCAAGTTCATCCATGTGTCACATATGGCAGAATTTCCTTCTTTTTTACATCTGAACAGCATTCCACTGTATGTATACACCATATTTTCTTTATTCATACATCTGATGGATGTGTAAGTTATTGCCACATCTTTATCTTATTGTGACTAATGTTGCAATAAACGTGGGAGTGCTAGTATCTCTTTGAGATCCTGATTTCAGTTATTTTAGATATATAACCATAAGCAGGATTGCTGGTACATATGGCAGGTTTGTTTTTAATTTTTGAGTAAACTGCGTTCCAAAGCAGCTACACCATTCTACATTTTTACCAACAGAGTGCGAGAGTTTTAATTTGCCCACATCCTTGCTAACACTTGTTTTCTTTGTTATTATTGTTCTTGTTTTGTTCATAGCCACTCAAACAGGTGTGAGGTTATATTTCATTGTGTTTTTGATTTGTAGTTCTCTGACAATTAGTGATGCTGTGAACATGTCTTCATAGCCCTCTTGGGCATTTGTGTGTTTTCTTTAGAGGAATGTCTATTCAAAGTCCTTGGCCCACTTTTTAATTGAGACATATTTTTTTTTTTTGCTATTAAGTTTCTTATATATATTAGAGATTAATCCCTTATCAGATATATGGCCTATAAACATTTTCTTCCATTCCAAAGGTTGCCTTTTCACTCTATTGATTTTACTGATGATAAACTTTTTAGTTTGTAATCCAACTTGTTTATTCTTGTTTTTGTTTCCTGATTTACCCATGTTTATGATTATTATATATAATTTATAAGCTTTTAGTGGTCATTTTCCCATTGGTAAATACTTTTTGTAAAGGATCAGATAGTATATAGTGCAAGCTTTGTGAGACATATGGTCACCTAGTCAGTTCTGCAAGAGTGGCAAAAAATAGCCATAAACAATACGTAAATGAGTGGACATGGTTATGTACCAGTCAAAATTTATGAACAAAAACAGATGGAGGATGGGTTTTAGTTCAAGGACAGTGGTTTGCCAAACACTGCCATTTTATGGATCACAATCTATAATGCAACTTTACCATTTACTAATATAAATATTTACCAATTTTAAAGGAAAGTACATATCTTATTGCATTTTGGTCCCATATATTCTCTATTTTACAATATAGTTTAATTAGGTATCATGTCCATATATTTTGAGAATGGCATCAGGTAATAGTTGCTCTTAACTATAAAACATAATTTTAAAAACTCAAGAGGAGTTATTATGTTCTAAAAGAGATTTTAAAACTATGAGAATCAATATGTATAGAACAAAGGGAAGATAGTTTCAGGAAACAGATTTTTAAAAACTGTCTTTAGCTATTATGTTAAAAGCAGAGGCCAAGGGGAATCATAAGAACTAGAAAACAAAGGAATTAAAATAATTACAATGAAATAAAATTACTTTTGTTGTTGTCCTAAAATGGTCTCTGAGGCTCTTTTCATTTTCTTTCTGCTCCTCAGATTTAGGAATATATATTAATCTGTTTCTAAGTTCCCAAATTATTTCCTCTGTCAACTCCAGTCTGCTATTGAATTCATCCACTGAGTTTTTATATTTTGGCCATTATATTTTATCAGTTCTAAATGTTCATTCTTTTTTTCTGTTTCATTCCTGACACTTACATTCTTTTTTTCATTTATTTTAAGACTGTAATTGTTTGTTTGGACATTTTTATGAGAGATGGTTTACAATTTAGTTGGATAATACCAACATCTGTGTCATCTTAGTAGTGACATCTATTTACTGCCTTTTATTCATGAGAGTTTAGATTTTCCTAATTCTTGGAGTGATGAATAATTTAAGATACAGTATGCTGGGTATCTGAGTATTATGTTGAGAGTGTCTGGTTCCTCTTAAAAAAATCTCTATTTTTTAGGATGTCTGGGTGGCTCAGTTTTTTAAGTGTCTGCCTTCGGCTCAGGTCATGATCCCTGGGTCCTGGGATCTAGTTCCACATTGAGCTCCTTGCTCAGCAAGGAACCTGCTTCTCTCTCTGCCTGCTGCTCCCCCCTGCTTGTGCACTCTCTTGTTCTCTCTCTGACAAATAAATAAAATCTTTTTTTTTTTTAATCTCTTTTTTTTCCAGGCATGCAATATATGGGTGTTCAGAACATTCATCCCGATCCACTTTGTCAATGTGGTTGAAATGTCGACTTTATTTTCAAAGGCTTTGCAGTATTATTGTGGTCCCTCCCTCTTCTGTGCTTCCTGGAGGCCAAGCTAGAACCGAGGGTAGACCCACACCAGAATTAAGTTATCAAAACTTTTCTGATTTGTATTGGTTGGTTTCATGTATGAACTTCTCTGAGGAATGCCCAACACTTCACATAGAGACTTAAAATATCCTTTTTTCTAATTCCATCTCCTCTGAAGTTCTCCCTTTCCTTTTTCTTTTGTTGGGAAATATGGGTACATGGTCTCGTTTTTTTCCAGGGATAGAATGGTGGACAAGGCTCTGCCCTCCATCTCTGTAGCTGAGATAGTGGGGAGAGAGAAAATTGTTGCCTCATTAATGCAGGGGGTGAATATGTGACTGGCCTTTTCTCCCAGTGTGTATATGGTGTAAAGAGTGATCCTCCACGTTATTAAAGGGCAGAGATGAAAAGTAAGTCTCTATTTATGATCACATGATCAGGGTAGGCATATCACCATGTTGTTGCAGGGCAAGGATAGAAAACAGGGCTCTGTTCAGTCTCTGGACTTTATAAGAAGGGAAAGTGGTGTGACATTTTTATTATAGTGTTTATCTGGAGTAAGGCATATATGTTCTAAATGTTTCTCTTCTACTGGACCACTATTTAACTTGTGCTCTGTCTAGAAAGATCAGACTTTACTTCTTTGTTTTGTCTGTGTCCATTGGTGGTTCTGACTAGTGGTCTTATCTAGTACACAAACCAGAATGTATAGGAGGCAATAAATAAATAAATAAATAAATAAATAAATAAATGTCTGGAAAATTGCTGCTGGTTTATTACTCAAATCTTGTGGTTCACAACGACTCTATTTTCTTTTCTCCATCTTTTGGAATCATTAGTCAATTGCTGTATGAATTTACTCTAGGAATTTTTAGTTAGAGAAGGATTGGAAAAATGGAGTGGAATGTGCTTACTCTGTCATTTCAAGAACTAGAACCAAGAGGTTACTTTTTAAATTTGCAAGAATTATTTTAGTTGAATTTCAAGGTAGAAGCTAGACAAAAATAGATTGACATGAGGAATGGAAATGACGGGATAAAGAGTATGAATACAGACATATATTTGAGAAATTTGGCCATTATAAAATGCAAAGAGATAAGATGGTAGAAGAGGAATGCATAAGCTCATGGAAGGATTTTTTTCTTCCCAGAAGAGTCAACATGAGCAAATTGAAATAATGGTGGGAATTAGGCACAATGAGATAAGAAACAAAGCCCAGATAGAAGGAGCTTAAGACAGGAAAATAGTCACATCTTCTGTTTTAATAGAAGAGCAGAGAAAAATATAACTATCTTTGTAATTAAGTATATTTGACTATTAGCACTTAATTAAAATATATAGCTCCTTTTGAGTTAGGGGAAATAAATTTGAACAGTTAAAAATATACAAAGGACTTTAAATATTTTACATAGAGAGCTAGAGAAAGATATGGAGCTGACTAGGGAAATTGAAGCTGGTTAAATTTGGATATATTTTTAAAAGATTAGTTGATGTAATGGCGCATGGAATCTAAGGAGAATAGAAAAGGAACTATGACAGAGAATGGCCAATTTATTGAAATTAGATAAATAGAAGGATCTAAGTGTTAGAGAGCTCTATGGAATTGAAAAGCAGGTATAAACAATAAAAATTCATGAGAGGCTTGGGAAAATAAGGATTGTAAGCATAATGGTATACTCAAATTTATGCAATAATGTGTTGGTCATCTCTGAATGACAGTAGGATATACAGTTTGGTCATAGGAGTAAAAGAGCAAATTTGGGGATGCCTGGGTGGCTCAGTTGGTTAAGCAGCTGCCTTCGGCTCAGGTCATGATCCCAGCGTCCTGGGATCGAGTTCCACATCGGGCTCCTTGCTCATCGGGGAGCCTGCTTCTCCCTCTGCCTCTGCTTGCCATTCTGTCTGCCTGTGCTTGCTCTCTCTCCCTCTCTCTCTCTCTGACAAATAAATAAATAAAATCTTAAAAAAAAAAAAAAGAGCAAATTTGAATGGAGTAGAATAGGCAGAAACCAATAGCCAAGAGTGTAAGATGGTAGACAGATTAATTTTGTAAATATACTTTCTTCAGGATGAGACCAAAAATTGGGATAGGAAAACTGTGATTTTGATAATAACATCCTCAGGTATAAGAGGGGAGAAAATGGAGGAGGGTATTCAAATTATGTGTTAGCAGTGAAGGGGTTTAAAAAGCAGTAGAACTGAAAATAATGGCCTTTTTAAAAAAATTGTTCTTTTTTATGATTTTCTTTTTTTTTTTTTTTTTTTTTTCACAGAGAGAGACACAGCAAGGAAGGGAACACAAGCAGGGTGAGTGGGAGAGAGAGAAGTAGGCTTCCGACTGAGCAGGGAGCCCTATGCGGGGCTCCATCCCAGGACCCTGGAATCAGGACCTGAGCTGAAACGCTCAAAGACTGAGCCACCCAAGGGCCCCTAAAAAGTAGTTAAATAAGTGATTTTATGGAAATGAAATTGCCTAAGAAATGATACAGTTTTCAGACTAATGTGATTTGGGGCTATGAGAAAAGAAGTAGCTTCAATGGATGTCTTCAGAAAAGTATGGATCTTCCAAGAAGTAGCTGAGGATACAAGATGCTTGTGATATACAGATGCTCAGAGCTGTGGTTCAAGTAGAGCCTGAGGGCCAGACAGCATGGCTTCAGTCCTGGCTAGCTGTGTGACCTTGGGGGCACTAAGTAGCCTTTCGACTTCAGGTTACTCATCTGTACAATGAAGGTATATTAGTGTCCATACTAGGTGATTAAGCAAACTGATACATGTGTGTCTGTTATAAAGCAACTGTTGTCTTTCAGCTTTAAAGCCACTCTTCTGTGCTCTGCAACATATTTCAGTTTGCAGATTATTTTTATCCTCCTATAATCAACCTCATAGCCGCCATCAGAGATACTAGCTCCAGCTGGCTGGGACCTCTTTCTTAGAAGTATGATGCCCTTCTTTGTGTGATCACCTCCAATACCCAGAGGCAACACTTTCAGCCAGGCAGCCAACTCTCTCCAGAGGTCTGTGTCCCTGCTTTGCTTGTTCCTACCTCCAAGCTCTAAATTCTAATAGTCCCCAAAGTTTGCTTTGTTTCCCTAAACCTGGGGTTAGAACTGAATTCTGTGATATCTCTATATTGACTTTAGATCTTTTAATTTTTTAAATGCCGGTTAAACAATTATTAATCTTCAATTGTTTCTATTAAAATAGCAGTGTGCTGAGGTGCATGCGTGGCTCTGTCGGTTAAGCATCTGCCTTTAGTTCAAGTCATGATCCCAGGGTTCTGGGATTGAGCCCTACATCCGGCTCCCTAGTCAGTGGGGAGTCTTCTCTTCTTCTTCCTCTTCTTTTGCCCCTCCCCTGCTCATGCTTTCTCTCAAATAAATACATAAAGTCTTTAAAAATAAAATAAAATACCAGTTTGGTTTATGTTCTGTTGATACTAAATAGAAAATATTTAGCACAGAAGCTTCTTAAACATGTTAATTATTATTTTGTTTTTGTTACAGCAGAAAGATTTAGGAATCATAGGAAACACGGGTGGTCAGGTTAAGGAAGAGATGGCATAGGTCAGCATATAGCATATGTTTATGTGCACACCCAGTGCTCCATGCAATCCGTGCCCTCTCTAATACCCACCACCTGGTTCCCCCAACCTCCCACCCCCTGCCCCTTCAAAACCCTCAGATTGTTTTTCAGAGTCCATAGTCTCTCATGGTTCACCTCCCCTTCCAATTTCCCTCAACTCCCTTCTCCTCTCTAACTCCCCTTGTCCTCCATGCTATTTGTTATGCTCCACAAATAAGTGAAACCATATGATAATTGACTCTCTCTGCTTGACTTATTTCACTCAGCATAATCTCTTACTATAGTATAGAAACTCTATATTATACCTTTAGCTAAACTTCTCTTAGCCCATCATCTAGGAGATATATAGGTTTACTTCTTCCTTTCCTCTGTGGATGCTTTTTAAAATTTTCAGGCCAAATTTTCCTAGTTAGATCCACCAGTACACTGTTAATAGAAGTGGTAAAAGCAGACATGCTTATCTTGTTATTCATCCTATGAGGAAAGGATCTAGACTTTCACCATTAAGTAAGATGTTAGCTGTGAGTTTTTCATAGATGTCCATTATCAAGTTGAGGAAGTTCCCTTCGTGGCTAATTTTTTGGGCATTTTTCTTATAAAAAGATGTTGGTTTTTGTAAGATGTTTTCTCTATGTCTATTAAAATCATATAATTTTTGTTTTTAATTATATTGATATAATATATTGCATTAATTGATTTTCAACTATTAAACCAACCTAGTATCTCTGGGACCGATCACTTGGAAATAGTGTATAGTTTGTTTTATGTATTGATAGCTAGGACTTTGTTGTGGATTTTGTGCCCATATTCATAAGATATATTGCACAATGACTTTTTTTCTTTTTAAAATTGGACATTTTATTAAGAAATGTCCTTAAATTTCTTTTAAGTGCACAGCAAACTTTTGTTAACCAAAGACACAATGGTGTACCATATATCTCTATAATTTACTCATCTTCCATGACTAAAATACTCATTGAACAACAACCACCCATTTACTCCTTCCTCCAGCCCCTGACAACCACCACTCTACTCTGTTTCTATGAGTTTGACTATTTTAGATACTTCATGTGAGTGAAATCATGCAGCATTCGTCCTTTCATAACTGGCTTTTGTTCTTAGCATAATATATTACAGACATTCATGTTGTCATATATTCAGGATTTCCTTCTTTTTAAAGGTTGGTTAATATGCCATTGCATATATATATAACATTTTCTTTATCCATTCACTTGTCAATGTCCATTTAGGTTGTTTCCATATCTGCCTATTGTGAATAGTACTGCAATGAACATAGGAGGGCAGATATCTCTTCTAGATCCTGATTTCAATTGATTTGAATAAATAACCAAGAATGGGATTGCTGGATCACATGGGAGTATAATATTTAATTTTTTTGAGGAACCTTCAGACTCTTTTTCCATACTGTCTATATTATACTACATTTCTACCTTCAGTGTATACGATTTCTAATTTCTCTGTATCCTTGCCAACTCCTTCTTCTTTTTTTTTTTTTATAATAGTCATTCTGACAGGCATGAGATCATATCCATTATCATTTTAATTTGCATTTCCCTGATGATTAGTGATGTGGAACATCTTTTCATATACCTGTTGACAATTTCTGTGTGTTTTTTGGAGAAATGTCTACTCAGATCCTTAGCTTATTTTTTAACTGGTTTATTTGGTTTTTGTTTGCTATTGAGTTCCCTACATATTTTGCTATTAACCCATTACCAAATACATGGTTCACAAATATTTTCTTCCATTCGGTAGGTTGCCTTTTCGCTGTGTTTTTTTCTTTGCTGTAGAAGCTTTTTAGTTTGATGTAGTTTCGCTTAACTATTTTGCTTTTGTTACTTGCACTTTTGGTGTCATATTCAAGAAATCACTGCCAAGACAAATGTCTTGAAGGTTTTCCTCTACGTTTTCTTCCAGGAGCTTTACAGTTTCAGGTCTAATGTTTAAATGTTTGGTACATTTAGGGGCACCTGGGTGGCACAGTGGATTAAAGCCTCTGCCTTTGGCTCAGGTCATGATCTCAGGGTCCTGGGATCGAGCCCCGCATCAGGCTCTCTGCTCAGCAGGAAGCTTGTTTCCCTTCCCCTCTCTCTGCCTGCTTCTCTGCCTACTTGTGATCTCTGTCTCTCTGTCAAATAAATAAATAAAAACTAAAAATAAATGAATAAATGTTTGGTACATTTTGAGTTGATTTTTGTGCATGGTACAAGGGTCCATTTTCATTGTTTTGCATGTGAATATCTAGTTTACCCAGCTATGTCTATTGAAGAGACTGCCATAACCCCACTGTGTATTCTTAACACTCTTGTCAAAGATCAGTGAACTGTATGTTTTACTTTGGGCTTTCAGTTTGGTTCCATTCGTCTGGGTGCCTTTTTTAAAAAAAACAGTGCTGTACTGTTTTATTACCACAGCTTTATAATATATTGTGAAATCAGAAAGTGTGATACCTCCTGCTCTTCTTTATCAAGATTGCTTTGGCTATTTGGGGGTCTTTGTGGTTCCATATGAATTTTAGAATTATTTTTTTCTATCTGTGCAGTTTTTACATATTTATTCCTGGCATTTACCTCTAGACAGTGTGCTAAAATATATTGAGATCTTGCTTGCCTGCTTAACATTGTTTTCTCAGTACTAAGGATAGTGCTAGAAAAACAGTGCATTTCTCAAAAATATTTCTTGAATATAAGGGAAGCAAGAAAGGGAAGAAGGAAGACACAGAGAGAGCGGATCAATGTACAGAAAGTCTCTGTTTAGTCTCACTGCTGATGATGGTAGGATGATGATGATGAAGATGTTGATGAAGGTGATGATAGAGACAATGGTGACAATGACAACCAATAGTGATGAATAAATCAACATTGACAGATGCTTAGGACCCTTGAAAAGATCTTAGGATGGTTATAAACTCTAGAATACCAAAGGACAGATTTAGGAGTCATGTAACAATTGGTATTCTGACTAATTCACATGTTAAGCTAATGTTTTTTGAACACAGGTTATGTGCCAGGTGCCAGTGATCAGAGCTAAAACTATATGTTAACTAACCTCTTAAGTACCTTAGAAAATTTGTCTCAAAGATACAGATGTAGTGAAAAGAATGGCCATATATATCCCAGTGTTCATAGCAGCAATGTCCACAGTAGCCAAAATGTGGAAAGAGCTGAGATGCCCTTGAACAGAAGAATGGATAAAGAAGATGTGGTCCATATACACAATGGAATATTACTCAACCATCAGAAAGGATAAATACCCAACTTTTGTATCAACATTGATGGGACTGGAGGAGATTATGCTGAGTGAAATAAGTCAAGCAGAGAGAGTCAATTATCATATGGTTTCACTTACTTGTGGAACATAAGGAATAGCATGAAGAACATTAGAAGAAGGAAGGGAAAAGTGAAGGGGGAAAATCGGAAAGGGAGATAAACCATGAGAGACTGTGGACTCCGAGAAACAAACTGGGGGTTTTAGAGGGGACTGGGGTGGGGCAATGGGTTGGCCCGGTGATAGCTATTAAGGAGGGCATGTATTGCATGGAGCACTAGGTGTTATACATAAACAATGAATCTTGGAATACTACATCAAAAACTAATGATGTACTGTATGGTGACTAACATAACATAATTAAAAAAAAAAGAAAAAAATTGTCTTTTCCATTTTGGGTGGGGGAAGAAATTAGGAAGGCTAGAGCCAATAACTAAATAAAAATAAATGTAAACACCAATGACATGTTTCTAAACTCGAAAAACTCAGAATGATTTGCTATGACAATTGAATGACATTTTTCTATCTACACTAGAGTTCAAAGCACAAGCCTCATATTTTCCTAAAGCATTTTGTCAACCACTAAAATATATTTTATATTCTTTTTAACACTGAATATGTGTCTTATAATATTATTCCTTTTTTAAAGTAGCATTTATTAAGTTTGTCAATAAGCTAATTAACCCATATTTTTTAATTACCACATTTGTGGCTTACTATGTATATATATGCCTTATAGCAAAGACTATTTTAATAATTACTAAATTAATTTTTGACCTATGCCTGGTATTAAAGTTAAAAAACTTAATGTTTAAATTTGTTTTGAAAATTAAATGTTTGCCTAATTTCCTTATTCAAAATATCCCACTGTGTTTTAATGGTCAGATATGTGTTTCATATGTAATATTTGGTGTTTAATGCATTTTTACTTCTGTTTAATTTGAAATACATGAAAAAGTTAGCATATCCCATGAATCATCACTCTGGTGTAATGAAAACTTACGCACCTCTCTATTTCAATTAATGAATGGTTATAGAAGGCAAAACGACCTCAGAACTTGTTGATTATATTTTAGAGCTAGACCTAAATGGAATAGCAAACATGAACATGAAAAAAAAAAAGTCTCACAGTGAGTATAAACATAATCAATTTAGAATAAATAGTTCAATCCAAGACACAGATGCTTTATCAATGGCTTTAATTGGAAGAAAGGAGGTTTGTAACAACTAAAAGTAAAATATGATGGCTTGTGTCATACTGTTATAAAACATATTCTTCTTAAGAGCAGAGGGGGCAAAAGGAATGAAAAACATGATGGACCTTGAATAACAGCTCAACAGTAATGTATAATTGCTTTTCATCCTTTCTATCAGCAGCAGAGCTTTAAAACATTGATCAAAGATGATGACTATCACAAAGTGCTTAAAGTGCAGCACATTGTTAAATTTCCTTAGCCTCTGAAATAATTATAGCATGAGTAAGCATAAAGATGATTTCCCCACCTTCACCCGCCTTCCTCAAATGATTTTCCAGCCAAGGTAGATGGGATTAAAAGAAATCTGACATGAATGAGCTATATTAGAACATCGATGTCAAGGGCGCCTGGGTGGCTCAGTGGGTTAAGCCTCTGCCTTCGGCTCAGGTCATGATCTCAGGGTCCTGGGATCGAGCCCCACATCGGGCTCTCTGCTCAGCAGGGATCCTGCTCCTCCCTCTCTCTCTCTGTCTGCCTCTGCCTACCTGTGATCTCTGTCTGTCAAATAAATAAATAAAATCTTTAAAAAAAAAAAAAAAGATTTATCACCGACACTTACCTCAAAAGGATAAAAATACCGTGACCATTTCACATTAATGCACATCAGAATTCCATCATTTTCCTTACTGACAAACATGCGACTGAAATAAAGGACACAAAGCATACCCAATAGATGAGAAAGTGCAACACATAAATGAGAAGTGTTTATTGATGATGTAAAGGAGATAGCTCTTATCTGCTAAGATTTTACAGCTAAAGAAATGATTTAGGGAGAAGAATATTTCTATCCATTTATGGTTATAATAGGTAAAGGATTTTTCCCCAGTAATTTAGTAATTTATGGTAGATTAATATTTTAAGCTCATTTAACTACTTTTTCATCATTTAGTGAATTTTAAAGTAAGTATTGAAATCCTTCTAAATGCCAGGCATTGCATAAGAACACAGGTACTGTGTTATTATAATAGTTGCACGTGAGGCTCCATGCCGTGTGCTCTTAGCCTATCTGATTTTGGTACCCACAGTTGGTGTAGGTAGTCACACACCTTTGCCAGTTTTCTAGATCAAGTACTCACTCTGATGTCTCTCTGCTGTGGAATGCCATTCATTTACAATTAGAGGAATTAGGAGGTAGGGGGGATTTAATACCCTCCAAGAGAGTTTCAACCAATGTTATAAATGGATAGATGTTTCATTCCCCTAGATAATCTGGAAGGATGATTGTAAGATGCATTCAAGGTAGTTTCTCAACTGATTACCTGAGAGAGGGTTGAACCCTTATTGCTCACAGCAGTAACCAGCTGATTAGTGCTTAGTTACTGGACATTTTTTCCCCCCATCTCATTTTCTCTCTTAAATTTGTTTTTCCACTGTCCCCCAAAATCTATGTTTCCAAGTGGCTTTTTTTCCTCCAGGATCTGCTTCCAGAAAGAGACCTAAACCAAATGAATCGGTACTGGTAGTAACAGTAGAAAGTAGCCCCTCTGGGGCACCTGGGTGGCTCAGTGGGTTAAAGCCTCTGCCTTCACCTCAGGTCATGATACCGGGGTCCTGGGATCGGTCCTGGGATGGAGCCCTGCATCAGGCTCCCTGCTCAGCAGGGAGCTTGCTTCCCTTCCTCTCTCTCTGCCTGCCTCTCTGCCTACTTGTGATCTCTGTCTGTCAAATAAATAAATAAAATCTTTAAAAAAAAAAAAAAAGCAAGCAAGCAAGTAGCCCCTCAACATGGATTCTGAGGTTGGTTTCTCTTTATGTCAAATGGCAAAAAAAGACCCCATTGCTGGTGATAAATGAGTTGCTGGTGATAAGTGGTTTGCTTTACTACCACATTTTGGAAAACAGGTTTATGTAATAGCTCCAACACTTGAAAACTATGAAGGCAAGGTATTTAAAAGGCTTGTAGAGGTGGCTTACCTTCTTTCAACTGTTTCAGAAGCCCTGATGGCAGGCTCAGGTCAGCCAACTATCAGCTCAGGACATGTTGGAAAATCAAGAAGGGCTTCTTAAGCCTCTTACAGTGTTTATTACCTGCGACTGGAATACACATAGCATTGAAAAAGCAGGTCCAGGATTTAATTTTAGGTGTTGAACAAATGTAAAAGATATGGAAGCCTCAGCTTCCTGATGTTTCTTGAGAGCAGGGCTGTGGTAGTGAATATATGAGACACTGAAAAATTGGATGGATTTCTGGGAAAGATTGACTAGAAAATGTTGCACCCCCAGATTTCCTGATATCTCTGGACTTTGAGAGCAGTATTGTCACTGTTGCTAGAGGCATTCTTGACCTTGACAGAGGACAGTGTGAAGAAATCACCTGAGGTGAGTGCCTTGCAATATGATATTTTTCCCCTGAAGGTCATCCACATTCTTAATATTTGGCTCTCATGTATAAATATGTTCAAATCTCAGTCTAAGAAGGGACATATAGTCTCTGCTATGAGCAAGCTATCTCATTAAATGAGCCTCAGAACCAGGGTAATAGGGAGACAAATCATCAAAGTTTCTTAACCTTAGGAAACAAACTGAGTGTTGCTGGTGCAGGGGGAAGAGAGGGGAGATGGGATGGCTGATGATGGACATTGGGAAGGCTATGTGTTGTGGTGAGCACTGTGTGTTGTGTAAGACTGGTGAATCAGAGACCTGTACCCCTGAAACAAATAATACATTATATGTTAATAATTAATAATAAAGAACCAGGGTAATGGGTAAATATGTAGCTGTAGAAACTCAGAAACATACATAAGAGTGGTATTGAAAGTATCACTAGATAGCATTGAAGAAGTAAGTTTGTATTTACCTGGAGGCACACTCCAGTGGCATAAAATGCAATATTCTGTGTGAACACCTGGAGCTGGGTTTAATATGATGCTTAAAGGAGGTTTGTTTACAGCTTGCATGTAGTAGTACTTTATAGTCAGTGATATGGGGTTGCTACAGTCTCCTTAGTGAAATATTAAGACTGTGTACCTTGGAAAGCCCAAAGGACATGAAAGTGATAGGATATACTACAAAGAGAGTGATCAATATATTTAAGAAGGTTAATGTTGGTTTTGTCTGTAGGCTGGAATTGGCAGTGAGCGGTGCTTCCATGGAGCTTAGTCAGATAAAATCCTATTCTAGCAGAAAACAGGTGGTAGCACTTAGAGGCAAGGTGGACATAATGGTAATAATGGGAATACAATAGAGTGGTAGGTTATCTTTACTCAAAGAAATCATGTCTGTGGCTGTTAGACCATGGTGATCTCAGTGAGAAAGATGAGCAAGAAAGTAAACTATTGTTTGACCTACTTTGCCAGAGTAAGTTGATATTAGGTCTTTGTATGGAAAACTGTGTTCCCTTGCCCGATTTTTAGATCTGAACTACTTAGATCTAGAGCCCACTGATTAAAGGGAACTCTAGATATTCCTGAGGAAGGAACCTGCAGTGTGATTATATGTATATGAAGTACATCCCCATTTCTTCTACAAAGGACCTGCAGCTATTTAAAAGAGTAACTGTACCTTGTGGAAAGGGGAATTCTTTTGGGATTTAAATAGAGGATCTGAGCCTGCCGTGGTAATCAGTGAGACCTAAATACAATCACAGCCCCTGTTTAAGGTTGAGCCTTATGAAGGGCAGGTGCTACGTGTCCTAGTCCAAGTCTAAAGAATCCAGAGGCCCAATTTCTGGTTATTTTCTTGGCTTTGCAATATATATTTATGTTAGACATACCTAGCAACTAGAAGAACATTTACACTGATTCTTTGGTTAGAATAGAGCCAAGATATTATTTCAATGGAAGGTCTTGAAACTACCCATTCCTGACTGAGAAAAAAAAAAAAATCAGAAGCAATATAAAACCCTGTTTAGAATGGCAGATAATAATGCTGTTCTCATAGGCTGAAAGAAGAGGTGGTGGACCTTGTCCGTTTTCAATTCACCTTTTTAGCCTCTCCAAAAATCAGATGAATTCTGGCTAATGACACTGGATTGTGTTATATTAGCAAGTGGTTGCCTCCATCTTAGTCACTGTGCTTAAGGTGATGTTTACCAAAAGAAGTCAATACAGTCCCTGCCTGGCTTGTTGTATGCTTTATTGATTTAGAAAATGTACTGGAATCCGAATCAAAATTAGTTCTTACATAGTTAGAATAGCAGTGGGCTAGAGATATCTTACCACCATCCTCATACGAGGAGTGAAGTGTATAGAACCCTGAAGTTGGGGTTCATTGTCTTCTGGAAATCTGTTCTCATCATTTCTCTGTAACATTGCATTGGAGATCCTAACCAGTACAAAAGAGAACAAAAAAAGTAATAAAAATGACTTTATTCACAGAAAATGTGATTGTGCATGTGTAAAATCCCAAGAAATCTGCAGAAAAAGAGTAAGTGGACTTACAAAAGGTCAAAGGATATAGAAACTAATTTGAGAAATGATTTGTATTTTTATATACTAGAAATACACAATTAGATAATGAAATAAAAAAGCAATGCCAATGGCTACATTAAAATACTGAATATACAAGAATACTTTTGGCAAAATAAGTGAAGGGCTTATTCACTGAAAACTACAAAACATTACAAAAAGATATTAAGGAGAAACTAGATGGTGGAGAGTTTTATTATGTACATGAATTGGAGAACACAATTATACCAATTCAGTTATCTACATATCAATCTTTGGATTAAAAAAAGTTGTTAAAATAATAGAGTTTTTTGGTTGAAAAAAGTTTATACAAGCTGTTACAAAATTTTTATGAAAATGCAGTGGGAGGGCACCTGGGTGGCTCAATGGGTTAAACCTCTGCCTTTGGCTCAGGTCATGATCTCAGAGTCCTGGGATGGAGCCCTGCATAGGACTCTCTGCTCAGCAGGGAGCCTGCTTTCCCCCCAACTCCTCTCTGCCTGCCTCTCTGCCTACTTGTGATTGCTCTGTCAGATAAGTAAATAAAATCTTAAAAAAAAAAAAAAAAAGAAAATGCAGTGGAACTAGAATAGCCAAAACAATTAGGAAAAATAAGAGCAAATTTGGCACTTACACTAAATATGATAAATATATTTAGGTATATCAGTAAAGTGGAATATTACTTAGCAGTAAACAACAAAATACTACTGGTACATACAGTGAAGATGAGTGTCAAAAGTGTTCTGAGCTAAAGAAGCTTAATAAAAAATTGTTCAAACTGTATTATTTTATTTGAATTAAATAGTATAATATGATTCCACATTAAATCAGGACAGGCCAAACTAAGTGGGTTCCTGGGGACTGGCCACAATGAGACACAAGAAGTTTGGGGAGAATGGAAATGTATGCATGAGTATACTACTGTTATAATTCTTTGAACTATATGCTTAAAATTGCTGAATATTGTTGTATGCAAATTATATCTCCCAAGTTTATTTAAAAATAAATAGTTGAAATTTACTACTAAGAAAAAGAATCATTAGCTAATCAAGTTCTGTGAGATAATGGAATTACTGAATGAATATTAATGAAAGTGGCAAATTATTAAATGGATGTTATTAAAGTCATTTATGATACTTGAAATTTATTTGAAATATTAAGTAATGTCAGCTTTCAACTAGAAATGTGATTTAGCACTTTCACATTTCTTCCTTCTATTATTGAAATCCTTAACCTCCCAATAATCTGTGTATATTTACACGAAACAATTTTTTCCAGTGAATGATATTTTATAAAAATAGAAATGTAATGAAATACAATAGAAAAGAGATATACTCTCCCTCTGTATAAACATACTTATTATTTTGGTATATTTCCTTTAATCATTTTAGGCATACAAGTATATTGTTTTCCAAAGTTACATTTTTGGAATAACCTTTAATGGGCAAATAACATTCCATCCATGGAATGGATATATCATATCAAGATTCTCTTAATTTTTTAGATCTAAGCTGTATGTTTTAAAAAAAAAAAACATTTTATTAGACATCTTAATGCCTGTGGTAGTGACCTATCTCCCATGTAACTTGGAAATATGAAATTGAAATAAATCTATATGAGTTCACTCTCTACACAATGTAAGAAATTAGTCATCAGATGGTGCAAACCAAAGTTGTACGCAAAATGTGTCTGTGAGTATAAGAACTTAAAAAATTCTGAATTTTGCAAAATGGGGGAGATATGATTACAATGTATGTGTCATTTAAAAAGATAAAACATACGTATATTGTACCTTTTATAGAGAAAGGCTGTTTGAATAGTAATGTAGGATTCTCAGATTGCAGTACAGAACAAACACGTATTGGCCAGTCAGATTCTCTCCCCTGGGAGGCTGAAACTTAAAGGAGTGTTAGGAAAACATGGAACTGGTTAGAGGTCATTGTTCTCTGCCACAGCAGCAACAGGTGGACGAGGCAAATCCTTTGCTGTGGTTCTTGCTGCCTTGCCTTTCAGAGCTTGTTTGGATCCTGCCTGTTTCCTAAGCCTCAGTTCAATCTAATATCCTGTCAATAAATCCACTTTTGGCTTAAGTTGGTTAAGTCACTTTTTGGCAGGTACACCCGAATATCTCTTTACTAGATTACATCTTTAGGGAACAGAAAATACATTTTATTCATCATTTTGTTCCCAGTGATGCAATATAGGCATAATGCCCAATGCATGGCTTAATCTCAATAAATATATGGCAGGTGTACATATTGAAGTATGTAAGTATGGTATGCATAGAACTTCTTTTGTGGAAGGGTGCCTGGGTGGCTCAGTCAGTTAAGCGTCTGCCTTCAGCTCAGTTCATGATCCTGGGATCAAGCCCCACGTTGGGCTCCCTGCTCAGCGGGGAGCCTGCTTCTCCCTCTCCCTCTGCCTGGTGCTCCCCCTGCTAGGACTCTCTATCTGTCAAATCAATAAATAAAGTCTTAAACACACACACACACACACACACACACACACTTTTTTTGGAGCTGTAAGTCACCCTGTTTGGTTATAGTGTGAGTGTATTAAACGGAATAATGGGATAAAAAATTTGAATTGTAGGTAATAATCACAATGTGGACAGATTTAAAAGCCAGACTGAGATGTTTGTGTTTAATTTACTTACAAGGTAAATGTTATGAGATAATTATTATTTTTAAAGAAGTACATGCAGTACTATGTATAGTACTGTATAGTATAATATAGTACTATAGTATAG
This sequence comes from Enhydra lutris kenyoni, assembly GCF_002288905.1. Lineage (NCBI taxonomy): Eukaryota > Metazoa > Chordata > Mammalia > Carnivora > Mustelidae > Enhydra > Enhydra lutris. The sequence continues at coordinate 25,634,317 of NW_019154098.1, read as the reverse complement.
TACAATATAGTATAGTACTATATGTAGTACTATACAGTAACTAAAATTTAATGAAAAAAATACGTCAGGGATGCCTGCGTGGATCAGTCGGTTAAGCTGCTGCCTTCGGCTCTGGTCATGATCCCAGGGTCCTGGGATCAAGTGCCACATCGGGCTCCTTGCTCAGAGGGGAGTCTGCTTCTCTTTCTGCCTCTGCCTGCTTCTGCTCTCTCTCTCTCTCTGTCTGACAAACAAATAACTAAAAATCTTTTTAAAAATACGTCAGAAGAAGTATATAGGATGAATTTGAGAGGTTTTTTAGGGAAAAATAATATAGTCTTGGCTACCGTTTTCCAACTGGATATCTTAACACATTGCTGAGAGAAATGTGTGTGTGTGTGTGTGTGTGTGTGTGTGTGTACATACACACACATGTAGAGAAAGTTATATATGGAGAAAGAGAGAGGCAAGATTAGCACTAAGACATTTGGAAGTGTACACCACAATGTAATCTATAGTTTAGAATAAGCAACCGCCAAATTATTGTATATGCATTGGAATGTCTTCCACAATGTGTATTCAGACAAACAAACAAGAAATTATTATTGTTTTTAGTGAGAAGTAATAAGAAACAGAATTAGGATGCAGTGTATTTCTAAACTGCATATTTGACATGTCACTCTCCTGTTGAGCAGTATTTAGTGTTTTCACAATAGATGCACAATAAAATTCAGTATCTTGACATTACCAATTCATTGCCCTTCAAAATTTATGAGCGCACAGCAATCTATTTTCTCTGTGTTCTTAAACCGCTTTGATAGCTAGGACTATTCAGAGTATCTTAAGTGACTTTCCTGGTAAATTTCAGTACAGTGTTCAATTTATGGGAATAGATTTGTTCGCAGTATTTCTTTGCTATTTTCTTTTTTTTTTTTTT